>NC_091291.1:148998402-149298402 GCF_032444005.1 Ranitomeya imitator
GTGAGGAGAGCGGCAGGGGCCGGTGTGAGGAGAGCGGGCAGGGGCCGGTGTGAGGAGAGCGGGCAGGGGCCGGTGTGAGGAGCGCGGGCAGGGGCCGGTGTGAGGAGCGCGGCAGGGGCCGGTGTGAGGTGCGCGGGCAGGGGCCGGTGTGAGGGGAGCGGGCAGGGGCGGTGTGAGGAGAGCGGGCAGGGCCCGGTGTGAGGGGAGCGGGCAGGGTCCCGGTGTGAGGGGAGCGGGCAGGGGCCGGTGTGAGGGGAGCGGGCAGGGGCCGGTGTGAGGGGAGCGGGCAGGGGCCGGTGTGAGGAGAGCGGGCAGGGGCCCCGGTGTGAGGGGAGCGGGCAGGGGCCCCGTGTGAGGAGAGCGGGCAGGGGCCGGTGTGAGGAGCGCGGGCAGGGGCCCGGGTGTGAGGAGAGCGGGCAGGGGCCGGTGTGAGGGGGAGCGGGCAGGGCCGGTGTGAGGGAGGCGGCAGGGGCCGGTGTGAGGGAGCGCGGGCAGGGCCGGTGTGAGGAGCGCGGCAGGGGCCGGTGTGAAGAGAGAGGGCAGGGGCCGGTGTGAGGAGAGCGGGCAGGGGCCGGTGTGAGGAGAGCGGGCAGGGGCCGGTGTGAGGAGAGCGGGCAGGGGCCGGTGTGAGGAGAGCGGGCAGGGGCCGGTGTGAGGAGCGCGGGCAGGGGCCGGTGTGAGCAGCGCGGGCAGGGGCCGGTGTGAGGAGCGCGGGCAGGGGCCGGTGTGAGGGAGCGGGCAGGGGCCGGTGTGAGGGGAGCGGGCAGGGGCCGGTGGTAGCGGCGAGCGGGCAGGGGCCCGGTGTGAGGGGAGCGGGCAGGGTCCCGGTGTGAGGGGAGCGGGCAGGGGCCGGTGTGAGGGGAGCGGGCAGGGGCCGGTGTGAGGGGAGCGGGCAGGGGGCCGGTGTGAGGGAGAGCGGGCAGGGGCCCCGGTGTGAGGGGAGCGGGCAGGGGCCCCGGTGTGAGGAGAGCGGCAGGGGCCGGTGTGAGGAGAGCGGGCAGGGGCCGGTGTGAGGAGAGCGGGCAGGGGCGGTGTGAGGGGAGCGGGCAGGGGCCGGTGTGAGGAGCGCGGGCAGGGGCCGGTGTGAGGAGAGCGGGCAGGGGCCGGTGTGAGGAGAGCGGGCAGGGGCCGGTGTGAGGGGAGCGGGCAGGGGCGGTGTGAGGAGCGCGGGCAGGGGCCGGTGTGAGGAGCGCGGGCAGGGGCCGGTGTGAAGAGAGAGGGCAGGGGCCGGTGTGAGGAGAGCGGGCAGGGGCCGGTGTGAGGGGAGCGGGCAGGGGCCGGTGTGAGGAGAGCGGGCAGGGGCCGGTGTGAGGAGCGCGGGCAGGGGCCGGTGTGAGGAGAGCGGGCAGGGGCCGGTGTGAGGAGAGCGGGCAGGGGCCGGTGTGAGGGGAGCGGGCAGGGGCCGGTGTGAGGGGAGCGGGCAGGGGCCCCGGTGTGAGGAGAGCGGGCAGGGGCCCCGGTGTGAGAAGAGCGGGCAGGGGCCGGTGTGAGGGGAGCGGGGCAGGGGCCGGTGTGAGGAGCGCGGGCAGGGGCCGGTGTGAGGAGCGCGGGCAGGGGCCGGTGTGAGGAGAGCGGGCAGGGGCCCCGGTGTGAGGAGAGCGGGCAGGGGCCGGTGTGAGGAGAGGCGGCAGGGGCCGGTGTGAGGAGAGCGGGCAGGGGCCGGTGTGAGGGGAGCGGGCAGGGGCCGGTGTGAGGAGCGCCGGGGCAGGGGCCGGTGTGAGGAGCGCGGGCAGGGGCCGGTGTGAGGAGAGCGGGCAGGGGCCGGTGTGAGGGGAGCGGGCAGGGGCCGGTGTGAGGAGCAGCGGCAGGGGCCGGTGTGAGGAGCGCGGGCAGGGGCCGGTGTGAAGAGAGAGGGCAGGGGCCGGTGTGAGGAGAGCGGGCAGGGGCCGGTGTGAGGGGAGCGGGCAGGGGCCGGTGTGAGGAGAGCGGGCAGGGGCCGGTGTGAGGAGCGCGGGCAGGGGCCGGTGTGAGGAGAGCGGGCAGGGGCCGGTGTGAGGAGAGCGGGCAGGGGCCGGTGTGAGGGGAGCGGGCAGGGCCGGTGTGAGGGGAGCGGGCAGGGGGCCCCGGTGTGAGGAGAGCGGGCAGGGGCCCCGGTGTGAGAAGAGCGGGCAGGGGCCCCGGTGTGAGGAGCGCGGGCAGGGGCCGGTGTTGAGGAGCGCGGGCAGGGGCCGGTGTGAGGGGAGCGGGCAGGGGCCGGTGTGAGGGGAGCGGGCAGGGGCCGGTGTGAGGGGAGCGGGCAGGGGCCGGTGTGAGGGGAGCGGGCAGGGGCCGGTGTGAGGAGAGCGGGCAGGGGCCGGTGTGAGGGGAGCGGGCAGGGGCCGGTGTGAGGGAGCGGGGCAGGGGCCGGTGTGAGGAGCGCGGGCAGGGGCCGGTGTGAGGGGAGCGGGCAGGGGCCGGTGTGAGGAGCGCGGGCAGGGGCCGGTGTGAGGAGAGCGGGCAGGGGCCGGGTGTGAGGAGAGCGGGCAGGGGCCGGTGTGAGGGGAGCGGGCAGGGGCCGGTTGTGAGGGAGAGCGGGCAGGGGCCGGTGTGAGGGGAGCGGGCAGGGGCCGGTGTGAGGAGCGCGGCAGGGGCCGGTGTGAGGAGAGCGGGCAGGGGCCGGTGTGTGAGGGAGCGGGCAGGGGCCGGTGTGAGGGGAGCGGGCAGGGGCCGGTGTGAGGAGAGCGGGCAGGGGCCGGTGTGAGGGGGAGCGGGCAGGGGCCGGTGTGAGGAGAGCGGGCAGGGGCCGGTGTGAGGAGAGCGGGCAGGGGCCGGTGTGAGGAGAGCGGGCAGGGGCCGGTGTGAGAGGGAGCGGGCAGGGGCCGGTGTGAGGGGAGCGGGCAGGGGCCGGTGTGAGGGGAGCGGGCAGGGGCCGGTGTGAGGGGAGCGGGCAGGGGCCGGTGTGAGGAGAGCGGGCAGGGGCCGGTGTGAGGGGAGCGGGCAGGGGCCGGTGTGAGGAGGAGCGGGCAGGGGCCGGTGTGAGGAGAGCGGGCAGGGGCCGGTGTGAGGAGAGCGGGCAGGGGCCGGTGTGAGGAGAGCGGGCAGGGGCCGGTGTGAGGGGAGCGGGCAGGGGCCGGTGTGAGGGGAGCGGGCAGGGGCCGGTGTGAGGAGAGCGGGCAGGGGCCGGTGTGAGGAGAGCGGGCAGGGGCCGGTGTGAGGAGAGCGGGCAGGGGCCGGTGTGAGGGAGAGCGGGCAGGGGCCGGTGTGAGGGAGGAGCGGGCAGGGGCCGGTGTGAGGAGAGCGGGCAGGGGCCGGTGTGAGGAGAGCGGGCAGGGGCCGGTGTGAGGAGAGCGGGCAGGGGCCGGTGTGAGGGAGCGGGCAGGGGCCGGTGTGAGGAGAGCGGGCAGGGGCCGGTGTGAGGAGAGCGGGCAGGGGCCGGTGTGAGGAGAGCGGGCAGGGGCCGGTGTGAGGGGAGCGGGCAGGGGCCGGTGTGAGGGGAGCGGGCAGGGGCCGGTGTGAGGAGAGCGGGCAGGGGCCGGTGTGAGGAGAGCGGGCAGGGGCCGGTGTGAGGGAGCGGGCAGGGGCCGGTGTGAGGAGAGCGGGCAGGGGCCGGTGTGAGGGGGAGCGGGCAGGGGCCGGTGTGAGGAGCGCGGGGCAGGGGCCGGTGTGAGGAGAGCGGGCAGGGGCCGGTGTGAGGGAGCGGGCAGGGGCCGGTGTGAGGAGCGCGGGCAGGGGCCGGTGTGAGGAGCGCGGGCAGGGGCCGGTGTGAGGAGCGCGGGCAGGGGCCGGTGTGAGGAGAGCGGGCAGGGGCCGGTGTGAGGGAGCGGGCAGGGGCCGGTGTGAGGAGCGCGGGCAGGGGCCGGTGTGAGGAGCGCGGGCAGGGGCCGGTGTGAAGAGAGCGGGCAGGGGGCCCGGTGTGAGGAGAGCGGGCAGGGGCCGGTGTGAGGAGAGCGGGCAGGGGCCGGTGTGAGGAGAGCGGGCAGGGGCCGGTGTGAGGGGAGCGGGCAGGGGCCGGTGTGAGGAGAGCGGGCAGGGGCCCCGGTGTGAGGGGAGCGGGCAGGGGCCCCGGTGTGAGGAGAGCGGGCAGGGGCCGGTGTGAGGAGAGCGGGCAGGGGCCGGTGTGAGGAGAGCGGGCAGGGGCCGGTGTGAGGGGAGCGGGCAGGGGCCGGTGTGAGGAGCGCGGGCAGGGGCCGGTGTGAGGAGCGCGGGCAGGGGCCGGTGTGAGGAGCGCGGGCAGGGGCCGGTGTGAGGAGAGCGGGCAGGGGCCGGTGTGAGGGAGCGGGCAGGGGCCGGTGTGAGGAGCGCGGGCAGGGGCCGGGTGTGAGGGGAGCGGGCAGGGGCCGGTGTGAGAGAGAGGGCAGGGGCCGGTGTGAGGAGAGCGGGCAGGGGCCGGTGTGAGGGGAGCGGGCAGGGGCCGGTGTGAGGAGAGCGGGCAGGGCCGGTGTGAGGAGCGCGGGCAGGGGCCGGTGTGAGGAGAGCGGGCAGGGGCCGGTGTGAGGAGGAGCGGGCAGGGGCCGGTGTGAGGGGAGCGGGCAGGGGCCGGTGTGAGGGAGCGGGCAGGGGCCCCGGTGTGAGGAGAGCGGGCAGGGCCCCGGTGTGAGAAGAGCGGGCAGGGGCCCCGGTGTGAGGAGCGCGGGCAGGGCCGGCTGTGAGGAGGCGGGCAGGGGCCGGTGTGAGGGGAGCGGGCAAGGGGCCGGTGTGAGGGGAGCGGCAGGGGCCGGTGTGAGGGGAGCGGGCAGGGGCCGGTGTGAGGGGAGCGGGCAGGGGCCGGTGTGAGGGGAGCGGGCAGGGGCCGGTGTGAGGAGCGCGGGCAGGGGCCGGTGTGAGGAGAGCGGGCAGGGGCCGGTGTGAGGGGAGCGGGCAGGGGCCGGTGTGAGGGGAGCGGGCAGGGGCCGGTGTGAGGAGAGCGGGCAGGGGCCGGTGTGAGGGGAGCGGGCAGGGGCCGGTGTGAGGAGAGCGGGCAGGGGCCGGTGTGAGGAGAGCGGGCAGGGGCCGGTGTGAGGAGAGCGGGCAGGGGCCGGTGTGAGGGGAGCGGGCAGGGGCCGGTGTGAGGGGAGCGGGCAGGGGCCGGTGTGAGGGGAGCGGGCAGGGGCCGGTGTGAGGGGAGCGGGCAGGGGCCGGTGTGAGGAGAGCGGGCAGGGGCCGGTGTGAGGGGAGCGGGCAGGGCCCGTGTGAGGAGAGCGGGCAGGGGCCGGTGTGAGGAGAGCGGGCAGGGGCCGGTGTGAGGAGGAGCGGGCAGGGGCCGTGGTGAGGGGAGCGGGCAGGGGCCGGTGTGAGGGGCGCGGGCAGGGGCCGGTGTGAGGAGCGCGGGCAGGGGCCGGTGTGAGGAGAGCGGGCAGGGGCCGGTGTGAGGGGAGCGGGCAGGGGCCGGTGTGAGGGGAGCGGGCAGGGGCCGGTGTGAGGAGCGCGGGCAGGGGCCGGTGTGAAGAGAGAGGGCAGGGGCCGGTGTGAGGAGAGCGGGCAGGGGCCGGTGTGAGGAGAGCGGGCAGGGGCCGGTGTGAGGAGAGCGGGCAGGGGCCGGTGTGAGGAGAGCGGGCAGGGGCCGGTGTGAGGAGCGCGGGCAGGGGCCGGTGTGAGGAGCGCGGGCAGGGGCCGGTGTGAGGAGCGCGGGCAGGGGCCGGTGTGAGGGGAGCGGGCAGGGGCCGGTGTGAGGGGAGCGGGCAGGGGCCCGGTGTGAGGGAGCGGGCAGGGTCCCGGTGTGAGGGGAGCGGGCAGGGGCCGGTGTGAGGGGAGCGGGCAGGGGCCGGTGTGAGGGAGAGCGGGCAGGGGCCCCGGTGTGAGGGGAGCGGGCAGGGGCCCCGGTGTGAGGAGAGCGGGCAGGGGCCGGTGTGAGGAGAGCGGGCAGGGGCCGGTGTGAGGAGAGCGGGCAGGGGCCGGTGTGTGAGGAGAGCGGGCAGGGGCCCCGGTGTGAGGGGAGCGGGCAGGGGCCCCGGTGTGAGGAGAGCGGGCAGGGGCCGGTGTGAGTGAGAGCGGGCAGGGGCCGGTGTGAGGAGAGCGGGCAGGGGCCCGGTGTGAGGGGAGCGGGCAGGGGCCGGTGTGAGGAGCGCGGGCAGGGGCCGGTGTGAGGAGCGCGGGCAGGGGCCGGTGTGAGGAGAGCGGGCAGGGGCCGGTGTGAGGGGAGCGGGCAGGGGCCGGTGTGAGGGGAGCGGGCAGGGGCCGGTGTGAGGAGCGCGGGCAGGGGCCGGTGTGAGGAGCGCGGGCAGGGGCCGATGTGAAGAGAGAGGGCAGGGGCCGGTGTGAGGAGAGCGGGCAGGGGCCGGTGTGAGGAGAGCGGGCAGGGGCCGGTGTGAGGAGAGCGGGCAGGGGCCGGTGTGAGGAGAGCGGGCAGGGGCCGGTGTGAGGAGCGCGGGCAGGGGCCGGTGTGAGGAGCGCGGGCAGGGGCCGGTGTGAGGAGCGCGGGCAGGGGCCGGTGTGAGGGGAGCGGGCAGGGGCCGGTGTGAGGGGAGCGGGCAGGGGCCCCGGTGTGAGGGGAGCGGGCAGGGTCCCCGGTGTGAGGGGAGCGGGCAGGGGCCGGTGTGAGGGGAGCGGGCAGGGGCCGGTGTGAGGGAGCGGGCAGGGGCCGGTGTGAGGAGAGCGGGCAGGGGCCCCGGTGTGAGGGGAGCGGGCAGGGGCCCCGGTGTGAGGAGAGCGGGCAGGGGCCGGTGTGAGGAGAGCGGGCAGGGGCCGGTGTGAGGAGAGCGGGCAGGGGCCGGTGTGAGGGGAGCGGGCAGGGGCCGGTGTGAGGGGAGCGGGCAGGGGCCCGGTGTGAGGGGAGCGGGCAGGGGCCCCGGTGTGAGGAGAGCGGGCAGGGGCCCCGGTGTGAGGAGAGCGGGCAGGGGCCGGTGTGAGGGGAGCGGGCAGGGGCCGGTGTGAGGAGCGCGGGCAGGGGCCGGTGTGAGGAGCGCGGGCAGGGGCCGGTGTGAGGAGCGCGGGCAGGGGCCGGTGTGAGGAGAGCGGGCAGGGGCCGGTGTGAGGGGAGCGGGCAGGGGCCGGTGTGAGGAGCGCGGGCAGGGGCCGGTGTGAGGAGCGCGGGCAGGGGCCGGTGTGAAGAGAGAGGGCAGGGGCCGGTGTGAGGAGAGCGGGCAGGGGCCGGTGTGAGGAGAGCGGGCAGGGGCCGGTGTGAGGAGAGCGGGCAGGGGCCGGTGTGAGGAGAGCGGGCAGGGGCCGGTGTGAGGAGCGCGGGCAGGGGCCGGTGTGAGGAGCGCGGGGCAGGGGCCGGTGTGAGGAGCGCGGGCAGGGGCCGGTGTGAGGGGAGCGGGCAGGGGCCGGTGTGAGGGGAGCGGGCAGGGGCCCCGGTGTGAGGGGAGCGGGCAGGGTCCCCGGTGTGAGGGGAGCGGGCAGGGGCCGGTGTGAGGGGAGCGGGCAGGGGCCGGTGTGAGGGGAGCGGGCAGGGGCCGGTGTGAGGAGAGCGGGCAGGGGCCCCGGTGTGAGGGGAGCGGGCAGGGGCCCCGGTGTGAGGAGAGCGGGCAGGGGCCGGTGTGAGGGGAGCGGGCAGGGGCCCCGGTGTGAGGGGAGCGGGCAGGGTCCCCGGTGTGAGGGGAGCGGGCAGGGGCCGGTGTGAGGGGAGCGGGCAGGGGCCGGTGTGAGGGGAGCGGGCAGGGGCCGGTGTGAGGAGAGCGGGCAGGGGCCCCGGTGTGAGGGGAGCGGGCAGGGGCCCCGGTGTGAGGAGAGCGGGCAGGGGCCGGTGTGAGGAGAGCGGGCAGGGGCCGGTGTGAGGAGAGCGGGCAGGGGCCGGTGTGAGGGGAGCGGGCAGGGGCCGGTGTGAAGAGAGAGGGCAGGGGCCGGTGTGAGGAGAGCGGGCAGGGGCCGGTGTGAAGAGAGAGGGCAGGGGCCGGTGTGAGGAGAGCGGGCAGGGGCCGGTGTGAGGAGAGCGGGCAGGGGCCGGTGTGAGGAGAGCGGGCAGGGGCCGGTGTGAGGAGAGCGGGCAGGGGCCGGTGTGAGGAGCGCGGGCAGGGGCCGGTGTGAGGAGCGCGGGCAGGGGCCGGTGTGAGGAGCGCGGGCAGGGGCCGGTGTGAGGGGAGCGGGCAGGGGCCGGTGTGAGGGGAGCGGGCAGGGGCCCCGGTGTGAGGGGAGCGGGCAGGGTCCCCGGTGTGAGGGGAGCGGGCAGGGGCCGGTGTGAGGGGAGCGGGCAGGGGCCGGTGTTAGGGGAGCGGGCAGGGGCCGGTGTGAGGAGAGCGGGCAGGGGCCCCGGTGTGAGGGGAGCGGGCAGGGGCCCCGGTGTGAGGAGAGCGGGCAGGGGCCGGTGTGAGGAGAGCGGGCAGGGGCCGGTGTGAGGAGAGCGGGCAGGGGCCGGTGTGAGGGGAGCGGGCAGGGGCCGGTGTGAGGAGCGCGGGCAGGGGCCGGTGTGAGGAGCGCGGGCAGGGGCCGGTGTGAGGAGAGCGGGCAGGGGCCGGTGTGAGGGGAGCGGGCAGGGGCCGGTGTGAGGAGCGCGGGCAGGGGCCGGTGTGAAGAGAGAGGGCAGGGGCCGGTGTGAGGAGAGCGGGCAGGGGCCGGTGTGAGGAGAGCGGGCAGGGGCCGGTGTGAGGAGAGCGGGCAGGGGCCGGTGTGAGGAGCGCGGGCAGGGGCCGGTGTGAGGAGAGCGGGCAGGGGCCGGTGTGAGGAGAGCGGGCAGGGGCCGGTGTGAGGAGAGCGGGCAGGGGCCGGTGTGAGGGGAGCGGGCAGGGGCCGGTGTGAGGGGAGCGGGCAGGGGCCCCGGTGTGAGGAGAGCGGGCAGGGGCCCCGGTGTGAGAAGAGCGGGCAGGGGCCCCGGTGTGAGGAGCGCGGGCAGGGGCCGGTGTGAGGAGCGCGGGCAGGGGCCGGTGTGAGGGGAGCGGGCAGGGGCCGGTGTGAGGGGAGCGGGCAGGGGCCGGTGTGAGGGGAGCGGGCAGGGGCCCCGGTGTGAGGGGAGCGGGCAGGGGCCCCGGTGTGAGGGGAGCGGGCAGGGGCCCCGGTGTGAGGAGAGCGGGCAGGGGCCGGTGTGAGGAGCGCGGGCAGGGGCCGGTGTGAGGGGAGCGGGGCAGGGGCCGGTGTGAGGGGAGCGGGCAGGGGCCGGTGTGAGGGGAGCGGGCAGGGGCCGGTGTGAGGGGAGCAGGCAGGGGCCCCGGTGTGAGGAGAGCGGGCAGGGGCCCCGGTGTGAGGAGAGCGGGCAGGGGCCCCGGTGTGAGGAGAGCGGGCAGGGGCCGGTGTGAGGAGAGCGGGCAGGGGCCCCGGTGTGAGGAGAGCGGGCAGGGGCCCCGGTGTGAGGAGAGCGGGCAGGGGCCCCGGTGTGAGGAGAGCGGGCAGGGGCCCCGGTGTGAGGAGAGCGGGCAGGGGCCGGTGTGAGGGGAGCGGGCAGGGGCCGGTGTGAGGAGCGCGGGCAGGGGCCGGTGTGAGGGGAGCGGGCAGGGGCCGGTGTGAGGGGAGCGGGCAGGGGCCGGTGTGAGGGGAGCGGGCAGGGGCCCCGGTGTGAGGGGAGCGGGCAGGGGCCCCGGTGTGAGGAGAGCGGGCAGGGGCCCCGGTGTGAGGAGAGCGGGCAGGGGCCGGTGTGAGGAGCGCGGGCAGGGGCCGGTGTGAGGGGAGCGGGCAGGGGCCGGTGTGAGGGGAGCGGGCAGGGGCCGGTGTGAGGGGAGCGGGCAGGGGCCGGTGTGAGGGGAGCGGGCAGGGGCCCCGGTGTGAGGAGAGCGGGCAGGGGCCCCGGTGTGAGGAGAGCGGGCAGGGGCCCCGGTGTGAGGAGAGCGGGCAGGGGCCGGTGTGAGGAGAGCGGGCAGGGGCCCCGGTGTGAGGAGAGCGGGCAGGGGCCCCGGTGTGAGGAGAGCGGGCAGGGGCCCCGGTGTGAGGAGAGCGGGCAGGGGCCCCGGTGTGAGGAGAGCGGGCAGGGGCCCCGGTGTGAGGAGAGCGGGCAGGGGCCCCGGTGTGAGGAGAGCGGGCAGGGGCCGGTGTGAGGAGAGCGGGCAGGGGCCGGTGTGAGGAGAGCGGGCAGGGGCCGGTGTGAGGAGAGCGGGCAGGGGCCGGTGTGAGGAGAGCGGGCAGGGGCCGGTGTGAGGAGAGCGGGCAGGGGCCGGTGTGAGGGGAGCGGGCAGGGGCCGGTGTGAGGAGCGCGGGCAGGGGCCGGTGTGAGGAGCGCGGGCAGGGGCCGGTGTGAGGAGAGCGGGCAGGGGCCGGTGTGAGGGGAGCGGGCAGGGGCCGGTGTGAGGAGCGCGGGCAGGGGCCGGTGTGAGGAGCGCGGGCAGGGGCCGGTGTGAGGAGAGCGGGCAGGGGCCGGTGTGAGGGGAGCGGGCAGGGGCCGGTGTGAGGGGAGCGGGCAGGGGCCGGTGTGAGGAGCGCGGGCAGGGGCCGGTGTGAGGGGAGCGGGCAGGGGCCGGTGTGAGGAGCGCGGGCAGGGGCCGGTGTGAGGAGAGCGGGCAGGGGCCGGTGTGAGGAGAGCGGGCAGGGGCCGGTGTGAGGGGAGCGGGCAGGGGCCGGTGTGAGGAGAGCGGGCAGGGGCCGGTGTGAGGGGAGCGGGCAGGGGCCGGTGTGAGGAGCGCGGGCAGGGGCCGGTGTGAGGAGAGCGGGCAGGGGCCGGTGTGAGGGGAGCGGGCAGGGGCCGGTGTGAGGGGAGCGGGCAGGGGCCGGTGTGAGGAGAGCGGGCAGGGGCCGGTGTGAGGGGAGCGGGCAGGGGCCGGTGTGAGGAGAGCGGGCAGGGGCCGGTGTGAGGAGAGCGGGCAGGGGCCGGTGTGAGGAGAGCGGGCAGGGGCCGGTGTGAGGGGAGCGGGCAGGGGCCGGTGTGAGGGGAGCGGGCAGGGGCCGGTGTGAGGGGAGCGGGCAGGGGCCGGTGTGAGGGGAGCGGGCAGGGGCCGGTGTGAGGAGAGCGGGCAGGGGCCGGTGTGAGGGGAGCGGGCAGGGGCCGGTGTGAGGAGAGCGGGCAGGGGCCGGTGTGAGGAGAGCGGGCAGGGGCCGGTGTGAGGAGAGCGGGCAGGGGCCGGTGTGAGGAGAGCGGGCAGGGGCCGGTGTGAGGGGAGCGGGCAGGGGCCGGTGTGAGGGGAGCGGGCAGGGGCCGGTGTGAGGAGAGCGGGCAGGGGCCGGTGTGAGGAGAGCGGGCAGGGGCCGGTGTGAGGAGAGCGGGCAGGGGCCGGTGTGAGGGGAGCGGGCAGGGGCCGGTGTGAGGGGAGCGGGCAGGGGCCGGTGTGAGGAGAGCGGGCAGGGGCCGGTGTGAGGGGAGCGGGCAGGGGCCGGTGTGAGGAGAGCGGGCAGGGGCCAGTGTGAGGGGAGCGGGCAGGGGCCGGTGTGAGGGGAGCGGGCAGGGGCCGGTGTGAGGAGAGCGGGCAGGGGCCGGTGTGAGGGGAGCGGGCAGGGGCCGGTGTGAGGAGAGCGGGCAGGGGCCGGTGTGAGGGGAGCGGGCAGGGGCCGGTGTGAGGGGAGCGGGCAGGGGCCGGTGTGAGGGGAGCGGGCAGGGGCCGGTGTGAGGAGAGCGGGCAGGGGCCGGTGTGAGGAGAGCGGGCAGGGGCCGGTGTGAGGGGAGCGGGCAGGGGCCGGTGTGAGGAGAGCGGGCAGGGGCCGGTGTGAGGAGAGCGGGCAGGGGCCGGTGTGAGGGGAGCGGGCAGGGGCCGGTGTGAGGGGAGCGGGCAGGGGCCGGTGTGAGGGGAGCGGGCAGGGGCCGGTGTGAGGGGAGCGGGCAGGGGCCGGTGTGAGGGGAGCGGGCAGGGGCCGGTGTGAGGAGAGCGGGCAGGGGCCGGTGTGAGGGGAGCGGGCAGGGGCCGGTGTGAGGAGAGCGGGCAGGGGCCCCGGTGTGAGGGGAGCGGGCAGGGGCCGGTGTGAGGAGAGCGGGCAGGGGCCGGTGTGAGGAGAGCGGGCAGGGGCCGGTGTGAGGAGAGCGGGCAGGGGCCGGTGTGAGGGGAGCGGGCAGGGGCCGGTGTGAGGGGAGCGGGCAGGGGCCCCGGTGTGAGGAGAGCGGGCAGGGGCCCCGGTGTGAGAAGAGCGGGCAGGGGCCCCGGTGTGAGGAGCGCGGGCAGGGGCCGGTGTGAGGAGCGCGGGCAGGGGCCGGTGTGAGGGGAGCGGGCAGGGGCCGGTGTGAGGGGAGCGGGCAGGGGCCGGTGTGAGGGGAGCGGGCAGGGGCCCCGGTGTGAGGGGAGCGGGCAGGGGCCCCGGTGTGAGGAGAGCGGGCAGGGGCCCCGGTGTGAGGAGAGCGGGCAGGGGCCGGTGTGAGGAGCGCGGGCAGGGGCCGGTGTGAGGGGAGCGGGCAGGGGCCGGTGTGAGGAGAGCGGGCAGGGGCCGGTGTGAGGAGAGCGGGCAGGGGCCGGTGTGAGGGGAGCGGGCAGGGGCCGGTGTGAGGAGAGCGGGCAGGGGCCGGTGTGAGGAGAGCGGGCAGGGGCCGGTGTGAGGAGAGCGGGCAGGGGCCGGTGTGAGGGGAGCGGGCAGGGGCCGGTGTGAGGGGAGCGGGCAGGGGCCGGTGTGAGGGGAGCGGGCAGGGGCCGGTGTGAGGGGAGCGGGCAGGGGCCGGTGTGAGGAGAGCGGGCAGGGGCCGGTGTGAGGGGAGCGGGCAGGGGCCGGTGTGAGGAGAGCGGGCAGGGGCCCCGGTGTGAGGGGAGCGGGCAGGGGCCGGTGTGAGGGGAGCGGGCAGGGGCCGGTGTGAGGAGAGCGGGCAGGGGCCGGTGTGAGGGGAGCGGGCAGGGGCCGGTGTGAGGAGAGCGGGCAGGGGCCGGTGTGAGGAGCGCGGGCAGGGGCCGGTGTGAGGGGAGCGGGCAGGAGCCGGTGTGAGGAGCGCGGGCAGGGGCCGGTGTGAGGAGCGCGGGCAGGGGCCGGTGTGAGGGGAGCGGGCAGGAGCCGGTGTGAGGGGAGCGGGCAGGGGCCGGTGTGTGGAGAGCGGGCAGGGGCCGGTGTGAGGAGCGCGGGCAGGGGCCGGTGTGAGGAGCGCGGGCAGGGGCCGGTGTGAGGGGAGCGGGCAGGAGCCGGTGTGAGGAGCGCGGGCAGGGGCCGGTGTGAGGAGCGCGGGCAGGGGCCGGTGTGAGGAGCGCGGGCAGGGGCCGGTGTGAGGGGAGCGGGCAGGAGCCGGTGTGAGGAGCGCGGGCAGGGGCCGGTGTGAGGAGCGCGGGCAGGGGCCGGTGTGAGGAGCGCGGGCAGGGGCCGTCAGTCCGTCTCGCAGCAGCAGCCAATCAGGGCGCGGGGGGCGTGGCTCCAGGCTGCGCTGTTTCTCCAGTCTGCGCTCCTGCTGCAGCCGCTCCGGATTACTGGACTCTGAACCCCGAGTGTGAGGAGGAGACGCCGGAGATGCTGCGGGCGAGGATGCTGCTGCGCTCGGTTCCCTGCTTCCTGCTCAGCGGGATCACTGCGCTCTGCTTCCTGCAAGGTAGGACCGCACACCGGCACTGACCGGAGAACCGAGACCCCGGCGGCGATCATCAGCCTCCGCCTGCAGTGCCGGGGCCGGAGCGGCGGCCGATCTGTCACCGGTAATGTGTGTGCCCGCTCAGGTGATCGGCAGCAGCGACCTGTCCCCCCCACCTGTGCCCCCCCCCCCACCTGTGCTCCCCCCCCACCTGTGCCCCCCCCCACCTGTGCCCCCCCCACCTGTGCTCCCCCCCCACCTGTGCCCCCCCCCCACCTGTGCCCCCCCCCCACCTGTGCTCCCCCCCCCCACCTGTGCCCCCCCCCACCTGTGCTCCCCCCCCCCCACCTGTGCTCCCCCCCCCCACCTGTGCCCCCCCCACCTGTGCCGCAGCCACGAAACCCACCGTGTGTGCACGACACTAGTGCGGCATCTAGAGGAAACCTGTGGATCCGGCACCGCGTGTGTGACTGTATATATAGTGTGTATATATAGTGTGTATATAGTGTGTATATAGTGTGTGACTGTATATAGTGTGTGACTGTATATAGTGTGTGACTGTATATAGTGTGTATATATAGTGTGTATATATAGTGTGTATATATAGTGTGTATATATAGTGTGTGACTGTATATATATAGTGTGTATATATAGTGTGTATATATAGTGTGTATATATAGTGTGTATATATAGTGTGTGACTGTATATAGTGTATATATATAGTGTGTATATAGTGTGTGACTGTATATAGTGTGTATATATAGTGTGTATATAGTGTGTGACTGTATATAGTGTGTGACTGTATATAGTGTGTATATATAGTGTGTATATATAGTGTGTATATATAGTGTGTGACTGTATATATATAGTGTGTATATATAGTGTGTATATATAGTGTGTATATATAGTGTATATAGTGTGTATATATAGTGTGTGACTGTATATAGTGTGTATATATAGTGTGTATATAGTGTGTGACTGTATATAGTGTATATATAGTGTCTATATAGTGTGTGACTGTATATAGTGTATATATATATAGTGTGTATATAGTGTGTATATATATAGTGTCTATGTAGTGTGTGACTGTATATAGTGTATATATATAGTGTGTATATAGTGTGTGACTGTATATAGTGTGTGACTGTATATAGTGTATATATATAGTGTCTATATAGTGTGTGACTGTATATAGTGTGTATATAGTGTGTATATAGTGTGTGACTGTATATAGTGTATATATATAGTGTCTATATAGTGTGTGACTGTATATAGTGTATATATAGTGTCTATGTAGTGTGTGACTGTATATAGTGTATATATATAGTGTGTATATAGTGTGTGACTGTATATAGTGTGTGACTGTATATAGTGTATATATATAGTGTCTATGTAGTGTGTGACTGTATATAGTGTATATATATAGTGTGTATATAGTGTGTGACTGTATATAGTGTGTATATAGTGTGTATATAGTGTGTATATAGTGTGTGACTGTATATAGTGTATATATATATAGTGTCTATATAGTGTGTGACTGTATATAGTGTATATATATAGTGTGTATATAGTGTGTGACTGTATATAGTGTGTATATAGTGTGTGACTGTATATAGTGTATATATATAGTGTGTATATAGTGTGTGACTGTTTATAGTGTATATATATAGTGTCTATATAGTGTGTGACTGTATATAGTGTGTATATAGTGTGTGACTGTATATAGTGTATATATATAGTGTGTATATAGTGTGTGACTGTTTATAGTGTATATATATAGTGTCTATATAGTGTGTGACTGTATATAGTGTGTATATAGTGTGTGACTGTATATAGTGTGTGACTGTATATAGTGTATATATATAGTGTCTATATAGTGTGTGACTGTATATAGTGTGTATATAGTGTGTATATAGTGTGTGACTGTATATAGTGTGTATATAGTGTGTATATAGTGTGTGACTGTATATAGTGTATATATATAGTGTCTATATAGTGTGTGACTGTATATAGTGTATATATAGTGTCTATGTAGTGTGTGACTGTATATAGTGTATATATATAGTGTGTATATAGTGTGTGACTGTATATAGTGTGTGACTGTATATAGTGTATATATATAGTGTCTATGTAGTGTGTGACTGTATATAGTGTATATATATAGTGTGTATATAGTGTGTGACTGTATATAGTGTGTATATAGTGTGTATATAGTGTGTATATAGTGTGTGACTGTATATAGTGTATATATATATATAGTGTCTATATAGTGTGTGACTGTATATAGTGTATATATATAGTGTGTATATAGTGTGTGACTGTATATAGTGTGTATATAGTGTGTGACTGTATATAGTGTATATATATAGTGTGTATATAGTGTGTGACTGTTTATAGTGTATATATATAGTGTCTATATAGTGTGTGACTGTATATAGTGTGTATATAGTGTGTGACTGTATATAGTGTGTATATATAGTGTGTATATAGTGTGTGACTGTATATAGTGTATATATATAGTGTGTATATAGTGTGTGACTGTATATAGTGTATATATAGTGTCTATATAGTGTGTGACTGTATATAGTGTGTATATAGTGTGTGACTGTATATAGTGTATATATATAGTGTGTGACTGTATATAGTGTGTATATAGTGTGTGACTGTATATAGTGTATATATATAGTGTGTATATAGTGTGTGACTGTATATAGTGTATATATATAGTGTGTATATAGTGTGTGACTGTATATAGTGTATATACATAGTGTGTATATAGTGTGTGACTGTATATAGTGTATATATATATAGTGTGTATATAGTGTGTGACTGTATATAGTGTATATATATAGTGTGTATATAGTGTGTGACTGTATATAGTGTATATATATAGTGTCTATATAGTGTGTGACTGTATATAGTGTGTGACTATATAGTGTATATATATATATAGTGTGTATATAGTGTGTGACTATATAGTGTGTATATAGTGTGTATATAGTGTGTGACTGTATATAGTGTGTATATATATAGTGTCTATATAGTGTGTGACTGTATATAGTGTATATATATATATAGTGTGTATATAGTGTGTGACTGTTTATAGTGTATATATATAGTGTCTATATAGTGTGTGACTGTATATAGTGTGTATATAGTGTGTGACTGTATATAGTGTGTATATATATAGTGTGTATATAGTGTGTGACTGTATATAGTGTATATATATAGTGTGTGTATATAGTGTGTGACTGTATATAGTGTATATATAGTGTCTATATAGTGTGTGACTGTATATAGTGTGTATATAGTGTGTGACTGTATATAGTGTATATATATAGTGTGTATATAGTGTGTGACTGTATATAGTGTGTATATAGTGTGTGACTGTATATAGTGTATATATATAGTGTGTATATAGTGTGTGACTGTATATAGTGTATATATATAGTGTGTATATAGTGTGTGACTGTATATAGTGTGTATACATAGTGTGTATATAGTGTGTGACTGTATATAGTGTATATATATAGTGTGTATATAGTGTGTGACTGTATATAGTGTATATATATAGTGTCTATATAGTGTGTGACTGTATATAGTGTGTGACTGTATATAGTGTATATATATATAGTGTGTATATAGTGTGTGACTGTATATAGTGTGTATATAGTGTGTGACTGTATATAGTGTGTATATATAGTGTCTATATAGTGTGTGACTGTATATATTGTATATATATAGTGTGTATATAGTGTGTGACTGTATATAGTGTATATAGTGTGTATATAGTGTGTGACTGTATATAGTGTGTATATAGTGTGTATATAGTGTGTGACTGTATATAGTGTATATAGTGTGTATATAGTGTGTGACTGTATATAGTGTGTATATATAGTGTCTATATAGTGTGTGACTGTATATAGTGTATATATATATATAGTGTGTATATAGTGTGTGACTGTTTATAGTGTATATATATAGTGTCTATATAGTGTGTGACTGTATATAGTGTGTATATAGTGTGTGACTGTATATAGTGTGTATATATATAGTGTGTATATAGTGTGTGACTGTATATAGTGTATATATATAGTGTGTATATAGTGTGTGACTGTATATAGTGTATATATAGTGTCTATATAGTGTGTGACTGTATATAGTGTGTATATAGTGTGTGACTGTATATAGTGTATATATATTGTGTGTATATAGTGTGTGACTGTATATAGTGTGTATATAGTGTGTGACTGTATATAGTGTATATATATAGTGTGTATATAGTGTGTGACTGTATATAGTGTATATATATAGTGTGTATATAGTGTGTGACTGTATATAGTGTGTATACATAGTGTGTATATAGTGTGTGACTGTATATAGTGTATATATATAGTGTGTATATAGTGTGTGACTGTATATAGTGTATATATATAGTGTCTATATAGTGTGTGACTGTATATAGTGTGTGACTGTATATAGTGTATATATATATAGTGTGTATATAGTGTGTGACTGTATATAGTGTGTATATAGTGTGTGACTGTATATAGTGTGTATATAGTGTGTGACTGTATATAGTGTATATATATAGTGTCTATATAGTGTGTGACTGTATATAGTGTATATATAGTGTCTATGTAGTGTGTGACTGTATATAGTGTATATATATAGTGTGTATATAGTGTGTGACTGTATATAGTGTGTGACTGTATATAGTGTATATATATAGTGTCTATGTAGTGTGTGACTGTATATAGTGTATATATATAGTGTGTATATAGTGTGTGACTGTATATAGTGTGTATATAGTGTGTATATAGTGTGTATATAGTGTGTGACTGTATATAGTGTATATATATATAGTGTCTATATAGTGTGTGACTGTATATAGTGTATATATATAGTGTGTATATAGTGTGTGACTGTATATAGTGTGTATATAGTGTGTGACTGTATATAGTGTATATATATAGTGTGTATATAGTGTGTGACTGTTTATAGTGTATATATATAGTGTCTATATAGTGTGTGACTGTATATAGTGTGTATATAGTGTGTGACTGTATATAGTGTGTATATATAGTGTGTATATAGTGTGTGACTGTATATAGTGTATATATATAGTGTGTATATAGTGTGTGACTGTATATAGTGTATATATAGTGTCTATATAGTGTGTGACTGTATATAGTGTGTATATAGTGTGTGACTGTATATAGTGTATATATATAGTGTGTGACTGTATATAGTGTGTATATAGTGTGTGACTGTATATAGTGTATATATATAGTGTGTATATAGTGTGTGACTGTATATAGTGTATATATATAGTGTGTATATAGTGTGTGACTGTATATAGTGTATATACATAGTGTGTATATAGTGTGTGACTGTATATAGTGTATATATATATAGTGTGTATATAGTGTGTGACTGTATATAGTGTATATATATAGTGTGTATATAGTGTGTGACTGTATATAGTGTATATATATAGTGTCTATATAGTGTGTGACTGTATATAGTGTGTGACTATATAGTGTATATATATATATAGTGTGTATATAGTGTGTGACTATATAGTGTGTATATAGTGTGTATATAGTGTGTGACTGTATATAGTGTGTATATATATAGTGTCTATATAGTGTGTGACTGTATATAGTGTATATATATATATAGTGTGTATATAGTGTGTGACTGTTTATAGTGTATATATATAGTGTCTATATAGTGTGTGACTGTATATAGTGTGTATATAGTGTGTGACTGTATATAGTGTGTATATATATAGTGTGTATATAGTGTGTGACTGTATATAGTGTATATATATAGTGTGTGTATATAGTGTGTGACTGTATATAGTGTATATATAGTGTCTATATAGTGTGTGACTGTATATAGTGTGTATATAGTGTGTGACTGTATATAGTGTATATATATAGTGTGTATATAGTGTGTGACTGTATATAGTGTGTATATAGTGTGTGACTGTATATAGTGTATATATATAGTGTGTATATAGTGTGTGACTGTATATAGTGTATATATATAGTGTGTATATAGTGTGTGACTGTATATAGTGTGTATACATAGTGTGTATATAGTGTGTGACTGTATATAGTGTATATATATAGTGTGTATATAGTGTGTGACTGTATATAGTGTATATATATAGTGTCTATATAGTGTGTGACTGTATATAGTGTGTGACTGTATATAGTGTATATATATATAGTGTGTATATAGTGTGTGACTGTATATAGTGTGTATATAGTGTGTGACTGTATATAGTGTGTATATATAGTGTCTATATAGTGTGTGACTGTATATATTGTATATATATAGTGTGTATATAGTGTGTGACTGTATATAGTGTATATAGTGTGTATATAGTGTGTGACTGTATATAGTGTGTATATAGTGTGTATATAGTGTGTGACTGTATATAGTGTATATAGTGTGTATATAGTGTGTGACTGTATATAGTGTGTATATATAGTGTCTATATAGTGTGTGACTGTATATAGTGTATATATATATATAGTGTGTATATAGTGTGTGACTGTTTATAGTGTATATATATAGTGTCTATATAGTGTGTGACTGTATATAGTGTGTATATAGTGTGTGACTGTATATAGTGTGTATATATATAGTGTGTATATAGTGTGTGACTGTATATAGTGTATATATATAGTGTGTATATAGTGTGTGACTGTATATAGTGTATATATAGTGTCTATATAGTGTGTGACTGTATATAGTGTGTATATAGTGTGTGACTGTATATAGTGTATATATATTGTGTGTATATAGTGTGTGACTGTATATAGTGTGTATATAGTGTGTGACTGTATATAGTGTATATATATAGTGTGTATATAGTGTGTGACTGTATATAGTGTATATATATAGTGTGTATATAGTGTGTGACTGTATATAGTGTGTATACATAGTGTGTATATAGTGTGTGACTGTATATAGTGTATATATATAGTGTGTATATAGTGTGTGACTGTATATAGTGTATATATATAGTGTCTATATAGTGTGTGACTGTATATAGTGTGTGACTGTATATAGTGTATATATATATAGTGTGTATATAGTGTGTGACTGTATATAGTGTGTATATAGTGTGTGACTGTATATAGTGTGTATATATAGTGTCTATATAGTGTGTGACTGTATATATTGTATATATATAGTGTGTATATAGTGTGTGACTGTATATAGTGTATATAGTGTGTATATAGTGTGTGACTGTATATAGTGTGTATATAGTGTGTATATAGTGTGTGACTGTATATAGTGTATATATATAGTGTTTATATAGTGTGTGACTGTATATAGTGTATATATATAGTGTGTATATAGTGTGTGACTGTATATAGTGTATATATATAGTGTCTATATAGTGTGTGACTGTATATAGTGTGTATATAGTGTGTGACTGTATATAGTGTATATATATAGTGTGTATATAGTGTGTGACTGTATATAGTGTGTGACTGTATATAGTGTATATATATAGTGTGTATATAGTGTGTGACTGTATATAGTGTATATATATAGTGTGTATGTAGTGTGTGACTGTATATAGTGTATATATATAGTGTGTATATAGTGTGTGACTGTATATAGTGTATATATATAGTGTGTATATAGTGTGTGACTGTATATAGTGTATATATATATAGTGTCTATATAGTGTGTGACTGTATATAGTGTGTATATAGTGTGTGACTGTATATAGTGTATATATATAGTGTGTATATAGTGTGTGACTGTATATAGTGTATATATATAGTGTGTATATAGTGTGTGACTGTATATAGTGTATATATATATAGTGTCTATATAGTGTGTGACTGTATATAGTGTGTATATAGTGTGTGACTGTATATAGTGTATATATATAGTGTGTATATAGTGTGTGACTGTATATAGTGTATATATATAGTGTCTATATAGTGTGTGACTGTATGTAGTGTGTGACTGTATGTAGTGTGTGACTGTATATAGTGTGTGACTGTATATAGTGTGTATATATATAGTGTGTATATATAGTGTGTATATAGTGTGTGACTGTATATAGTGTGTATATATGTAGTGTGTGACTGTATATAGTGTGTGACTGTATATAGTGTGTATATATATAGTGTGTGTATAGTGTGTGACTGTATATAGTGTGTGACTGTATATAGTGTGTATATATATAGTGTGTATATAGTGTGTATATAGTGTGTGACTGTATATAGTGTGTATATATAGTGTGTATATAGTGTGTGACTGTATATAGTGTGTATATATATATATATAGTGTGTATATAGTGTGTGACTGTATATAGTGTGTATATAGTGTATATATATATATAGTGTGTATATAGTGTGTGACTGTATATAGTGTGTATATAGTGTGTATATAGTGTGTGACTGTATATAGTGTGTGTATATATATATATATAGTGTGTGTATATATAGTGTGTATATAGTGTGTGAGTGTATATAGTGTATATATATAGTGTGTATATATAGTGTGTATATAGTGTGTGACTGTATATAGTGTGTATATATAGTGTGTATATAGTGTGTGACTGTATATAGTGTATATGTATATATAGTGTGACTATATAGTGTGTATATAGTGTGTGTATATAGTGTGTGTATATAGTGTGTGACTGTATATAGTGTGTATATATATAGTGTGCATATAGTGTGTGACTGTATATAGTGTGTATATATATAGTGTGTATATAGTGTGTATATAGTGTATATATATATATATATAGTGTGTGTATATAGTGTGTGACTGTATATAGTGTGTATATATAGTGTGTATATAGTGTGTGACTGTATATAGTGTGTATATATATAGTGTGTGTATATATAGTGTGTATATAGTGTGTGACTGTATATAGTGTGTATATAGTGTATATATATATAGTGTGTATATAGTGTGTATATAGTGTGTGACTGTATATAGTGTGTATATAGTGTATATATATATATAGTGTGTATATATAGTGTGTATATAGTGTGTGACTGTATATAGTGTATATATATAGTGTGTATATATTGTGTGTATATAGTGTGTATATAGTGTGTGACTGTATATAGTGTATATATAGTGTGTGTATATAGTGTATATATATAGTGTGTATATATAGTGTGTATATAGTGTGTATATATATAGTATGTGTATAGTGTGTGACTGTATATAGTGTGTGACTGTATATAGTGTATATATAGTGTGTATATAGTGTGTATATAGTGTGTGACTGTATATAGTGTGTATATATAGTGTGTATATAGTGTGACTGTATATAGTGTGTATATATGTAGTGTGTGACTGTATATAGTGTGTGACTGTATATAGTGTGTGACTGTATATAGTGTGTGTATATATAGTGTGTGTATAGTGTGTGACTGTATATAGTGTGTATATATATATATAGTGTGTATATAGTGTGTATATAGTGTGTGACTGTATATAGTGTGTATATATAGTGTGTATATAGTGTGTGACTGTATATAGTGTGTATATATATAGTGTGTGTATATAGTGTGTGACTGTATATAGTGTGTATATAGTGTGTATATAGTGTGTATATAGTGTGTGACTGTATATAGTGTGTATATATAGTGTGTATATAGTGTGTATATATAGTGTGTATATAGTGTGTGACTGTATATAGTGTGTATATATAGTGTGTATATAGTGTGTGACTGTATATAGTGTGTATATATAGTGTGTATATAGTGTGTGACTGTATATAGTGTGTATATATATAGTGTGTATATAGTGTGTGACTGTATATAGTGTGTATATATAGTGTGTATATATAGTGTGTATATAGTGTGTGACTGTATATAGTGTGTGTATATATAGTGTGTATATAGTGTGTGACTGTATATAGTGTGTATATATAGTGTGTATATAGTGTGTGACTGTATATAGTGTGTATATATAGTGTGTATATAGTGTGTGACTGTATATAGTGTGTATATATATAGTGTGTGTATATATAGTGTGTATATAGTGTGTGACTGTATATAGTGTGTATATAGTGTATATATATATAGTGTGTATATAGTGTGTATATAGTGTGTGACTGTATATAGTGTGTATATAGTGTATATATATATATATATAGTGTGTATATATAGTGTGTATATAGTGTGTGACTGTATATAGTGTATATATATAGTGTGTATATATTGTGTGTATATAGTGTGTATATAGTGTGTGACTGTATATAGTGTATATATAGTGTGTGTATATAGTGTATATATATAGTGTGTATATATAGTGTGTATATAGTGTGTATATATATAGTATGTGTATAGTGTGTGACTGTATATAGTGTGTGACTGTATATAGTGTATATATAGTGTGTATATAGTGTGTATATAGTGTGTGACTGTATATAGTGTGTATATATAGTGTGTATATAGTGTGACTGTATATAGTGTGTATATATGTAGTGTGTGACTGTATATAGTGTGTGACTGTATATAGTGTGTGACTGTATATAGTGTGTGTATATATAGTGTGTGTATAGTGTGTGACTGTATATAGTGTGTATATATATATATAGTGTGTATATAGTGTGTATATAGTGTGTGACTGTATATAGTGTGTATATATAGTGTGTATATAGTGTGTGACTGTATATAGTGTGTATATATATAGTGTGTGTATATAGTGTGTGACTGTATATAGTGTGTATATAGTGTGTATATAGTGTGTATATAGTGTGTGACTGTATATAGTGTGTATATATAGTGTGTATATAGTGTGTATATATAGTGTGTATATAGTGTGTGACTGTATATAGTGTGTATATATAGTGTGTATATAGTGTGTGACTGTATATAGTGTGTATATATAGTGTGTATATAGTGTGTGACTGTATATAGTGTGTATATATATAGTGTGTATATAGTGTGTATATAGTGTATATATATATATATATAGTGTGTGTATATAGTGTGTGACTGTATATAGTGTGTATATATAGTGTGTATATAGTGTGTGACTGTATATAGTGTGTATATATATAGTGTGTGTATATATAGTGTGTATATAGTGTGTGACTGTATATAGTGTGTATATAGTGTATATATATATAGTGTGTATATAGTGTGTATATAGTGTGTGACTGTATATAGTGTGTATATAGTGTATATATATATATAGTGTGTATATATAGTGTGTATATAGTGTGTGACTGTATATAGTGTATATATATAGTGTGTATATATTGTGTGTATATAGTGTGTATATAGTGTGTGACTGTATATAGTGTATATATAGTGTGTGTATATAGTGTATATATATAGTGTGTATATATAGTGTGTATATAGTGTGTATATATATAGTATGTGTATAGTGTGTGACTGTATATAGTGTGTGACTGTATATAGTGTATATATAGTGTGTATATAGTGTGTATATAGTGTGTGACTGTATATAGTGTGTATATATAGTGTGTATATAGTGTGACTGTATATAGTGTGTATATATGTAGTGTGTGACTGTATATAGTGTGTGACTGTATATAGTGTGTGACTGTATATAGTGTGTGTATATATAGTGTGTGTATAGTGTGTGACTGTATATAGTGTGTATATATATATATAGTGTGTATATAGTGTGTATATAGTGTGTGACTGTATATAGTGTGTATATATAGTGTGTATATAGTGTGTGACTGTATATAGTGTGTATATATATAGTGTGTGTATATAGTGTGTGACTGTATATAGTGTGTATATAGTGTGTATATAGTGTGTATATAGTGTGTGACTGTATATAGTGTGTATATATAGTGTGTATATAGTGTGTATATATAGTGTGTATATAGTGTGTGACTGTATATAGTGTGTATATATAGTGTGTATATAGTGTGTGACTGTATATAGTGTGTATATATAGTGTGTATATAGTGTGTGACTGTATATAGTGTGTATATATATAGTGTGTATATAGTGTGTGACTGTATATAGTGTGTATATATAGTGTGTATATATAGTGTGTATATAGTGTGTGACTGTATATAGTGTGTGTATATATAGTGTGTATATAGTGTGTGACTGTATATAGTGTGTATATATAGTGTGTATATAGTGTGTGACTGTATATAGTGTGTATATATAGTGTGTATATAGTGTGTGACTGTATATAGTGTGTATATATATAGTGTGTATATAGTGTGTGACTGTATATAGTGTGTATATATATAGTGTGTATATATAGTGTGTATATAGTGTGTGACTGTATATAGTGTGTGTATATATAGTGTGTATATAGTGTGTGACTGTATATAGTGTGTATATATAGTGTGTATATAGTGTGTATATTGTGTGTGACTGTATATAGTGTGTATATAGTGTATATATATAGTGTGTATATAGTGTGTGACTGTATATAGTGTGTATATATAGTGTGTATATAGTGTGTGACTGTATATAGTGTGTATATAGTGTATATATACAGTGGGGCAAAAAAGTATTTAGTCAGTCAGCAATAGTGCAAGTTCCACCACTTAAAAAGATGAGAGGCGTCTGTAATTTACATCATAGGTAGACCTCAACTATGGGAGACAAACTGAGAAAAAAAAATCCAGAAAATCACATTGTCTGTTTTTTTATCATTTTTTTTTGCATATTATGGTGGAAAATAAGTATTTGGTCAGAAACAAACAACCAAGATTTCTGGCTCTCACAGACCTGTAACTTCTTCTTTAAGAGTCTCCTCTTTCCTCCACTCATTACCTGTAGGAATGGCACCTGTTTAAACTTGTTATCAGTATAAAAAGACACCTGTGCACACCCTCAAACAGTCTGACTCCAAACTCCACTATGGTGAAGACCAAAGAGCTGTCAAAGGACACCAGAAACAAAATTGTAGCCCTGCACCAGGCTGGGAAGACTGAATCTGCAATAGCCAACCAGCTTGGAGTGAAGAAATCAACAGTGGGAGCAATAATTAGAAAATGGAAGACATACAAGACCACTGATAATCTCCCTCGATCTGGGGCTCCACGCAAAATCCCACCCCGTGGGGTCAGAATGATCACAAGAACGGTGAGCAAAAATCCCAGAACCACGCGGGGGGACCTAGTGAATGAACTGCAGAGAGCTGGGACCAATGTAACAAGGCCTACCATAAGTAACACACTACGCCACCATGGACTCAGATCCTGCAGTGCCAGACGTGTCCCACTGCTTAAGCCAGTACATGTCCGGGCCCGTCTGAAGTTTGCTAGAGAGCATTTGGATGATCCAGAGGAGTTTTGGGAGAATGTCCTATGGTCTGATGAAACCAAACTGGAACTGTTTGGTAGAAACACAACTTGTCGTGTTTGGAGGAAAAAGAATACTGAGTTGCATCCATCAAACACCATACCTACTGTAAAGCATGGTGGTGGAAACATCATGCTTTGGGGCTGTTTCTCTGCAAAGGGGCCAGGACGACTGATCCGGGTACATGAAAGAATGAATGGGGCCATGTATCGTGAGATTTTGAGTGCAAACCTCCTTCCATCAGCAAGGGCATTGAAGATGAAATGTGGCTGGGTCTTTCAACATGACAATGATCCAAAGCACACCGCCAGGGCAACGAAGGAGTGGCTTCGTAAGAAGCATTTCAAGGTCCTGGAGTGGCCTAGCCAGTCTCCAGATCTCAACCCTATAGAAAACCTTTGGAGGGAGTTGAAAGTCTGTGTTGCCAAGCGAAAAGCCAAAAACATCACTGCTCTAGACTCTAGAGTCTAGAGTCTAGAGGACATCTGCATGGAGGAATGGGCCAACATACCAACAACAGTGTGTGGCAACCTTGTGAAGACTTACAGAAAACGTTTGACCTCTGTCATTGCCAACAAAGGATATATTACAAAGTATTGAGATGAAATTTTGTTTCTGACCAAATACTTATTTTCCACCATAATATGCAAATAAAATGTTAAAAAAACAGACAATGTGATTTTCTGGATTTTTTTTTCTCAGTTTGTCTCCCATAGTTGAGGTCTACCTATGATGTAAATTACAGACGCCTCTCATCTTTTTAAGTGGTGGAACTTGCACTATTGCTGACTGACTAAATACTTTTTTGCCCCACTGTATATAGTGTGTATATATAGTGTGTATATAGTGTGTGACTGTATATAGTGTGTATATATATAGTGTGTATATATAGTGTGTATATAGTGTGTGACTGTATATAGTGTGTATATAGTGTATATATATAGTGTGTATATAGTGTGTGACTGTATATAGTGTGTATATAGTGTGTGACTGTATATAGTGTGTATATATATAGTGTGTATGTATAGTGTGTATATAGTGTGTATATAGTGTGTGACTGTATATAGTGTGTATATATATATATAGTGTATATATAGTGTGTATATAGTGTGTGACTGTATATAGTGTGTATATAGTGTGTGACTGTATATAGTGTGTGTATATAGTGTGTATATAGTGTGTGACTGTATATAGTGTGTATATAGTGTATATATATATAGTGTGTATATAGTGTGTGACTGTATATAGTGTGTATATATAGTGTGTATATAGTGTGTGACTGTATATAGTGTGTATATATAGTGTGTATATAGTGTATGACTGTATATAGTGTGTATATATAGTGTGTATATAGTGTGTGACTGTATATAGTGTGTATATAGTGTGTGACTGTATATAGTGTGTATATAGTGTGTGACTGTATATAGTGTGTATATATAGTGTGTATATAGTGTGTGACTGTATATAGTGTGTATATATAGTGTGTATATAGTGTGTGACTGTATATAGTGTGTATATATAGTGTGTATATAGTGTGTGACTGTATATAGTGTGTATATAGTGTATATATAGTGTGTATATAGTGTGTATATAGTGTGTGACTGTAAATAGTGTGTATATATAGTGTGTATATAGTGTATATATATATATATAGTGTGTATATATAGTGTGTATATAGTGTGTATATAGTGTGTCTGTATATAGTGTGTATATAGTGTGTATATAGTGTGTGACTGTATATAGTGTGTATATATAGTGTGTATATAGTGTGTGACTGTATATAGTGTGTATATATAGTGTGTATATAGTGTGTGACTGTATATAGTGTGTATATATAGTGTGTATATAGTGTGTGACTGTATATAGTGTGTATATAGTGTGTATATAGTGTGTGACTGTATATAGTGTGTATATAGTGTGTGACTGTATATAGTGTGTATATATAGTGTGTATATAGTGTGTGACTGTATATAGTGTGTATATAGTGTGTATATATAGTGTGTATATAATGTGTATATAGTGTGTGACTGTATATAGTGTGTATATAGTGTGTATATAGTGTGTGACTGTATATAGTGTGTATATATAGTGTGTATATTGTGTGTGACTGTATATATAGTGTGTATATATAGTGTGTATATATAGTGTGTGTATATAGTGTGTATATATAGTGTATATAGTGTGTGACTGTATATAGTGTGTATATATAGTGTGTATATAGTGTGTGACTGTATATAGTGTGTATATAGTATATATATATATAGTGTGTATATATAGTGTGTATATAGTGTGTGACTGTATATAGTGTGTATATATAGTGTGTATATAGTGTGTGACTATATATAGTGTGTATATATAGTGTGTATATAGTGTGTGACTGTATATAGTGTGTATATAGTATATATATATATAGTGTGTATATATAGTGTGTATATAGTGTGTGACTGTATATAGTGTGTATATATATAGTGTGTATATAGTGTGTGACTGTATATAGTGTATATATATAGTGTGTATATAGTGTGTATATAGTGTGTGACTGTATATAGTGTGTATATATAGTGTGTATATAGTGTGTGACTGTATATAGTGTGTATATATAGTGTGTATATAGTGTGTGACTGTATATAGTGTATATATATATAGTGTGTGACTGTATATAGTGTGTGACTGTATATAGTGTGTATATATAGTGTGTGACTGTATATAGTGTGTGACTGTATATAGTGTATATATATAGTGTGTGACTGTATATAGTGTGTGACTGTATATAGTGTGTGACTGTATATAGTGTGTGACTGTATATAGTGTGTAAATATAGTGTGTGACTGTATATAGTGTGACTGTATATAGTGTGTATATATATAGTGTGCGACTATATAGTGTGTGACTGTATATAGTGTGTGACTCTATATAGTGTATATATATATAGTGTGACTGTATATAGTGTGTGACTGTATATAGTGTGTATATATAGTGTGTGACTGTATATAGTGTATATATAGTGTGTGACTGTATATAGTGTGTGACTGTATATAGTGTGTGTATATAGTGTGTGACTGTATATAGTGTGTATATATATAGTGTGTGACTGTATATAGTGTGTGACTGTATATAGTGTGTTTATAGTGTGTGACTGTATATAGTGTATATATATATAGTGTGTGACTGTATATAGTGTGTGACTGTATATAGTGTGTATATATAGTGTGTGACTGTATATAGTGTGTGACTGTATATAGTGTATATATATATAGTGTGTGACTGTATATAGTGTGTGACTGTATATAGTGTGTATATATAGTGTGTGACTGTATATAGTGTGACTGTATATAGTGTGTATATATAGTGTGTGACTGTATATAGTGTGTATATAGTGTGTGACTGTATATAGTGTGTATATATATAGTGTGCGACTATATAGTGTGTGACTGTATATAGTGTGTGACTGTATATAGTGTATATATATATATATATAGTGTGACTGTATATAGTGTGTGACTGTATATAGTGTGTATATATAGTGTGTGACTGTATATAGTGTATATATAGTGTGTGACTGTATATAGTGTGTGACTGTATATAGTGTGTGTATATATAGTGTGTGACTATATAGTGTGTGTATATATATAGTGTGTGACTGTATATAGTGTGTGACTGTATATAGTGTGTATATATATAGTGTGTGACTGACTGTATATAGTGTGTGACTGTATATAGTGTGTATATATAGTGTGTGACTGTATATAGTGTGTATATATAGTGTGTGACTGTATATAGTGTGTGACTGTATATAGTGTATATATATATAGTGTGTGACTGTATATCGTGTGTGACTGTATATTGCGTGTGACTATATAGTGTGTGACTGTATATAGTGTGTGTATATATAGTGTGTGACTGTATATAGTGTGTGACTGACTGTATATAGTGTGTGACTGTATATAGTGTGTGACTGTATATAGTGTGTATATATAGTGTGTGACTGTATATAGTGTGTGACTGTATATAGTGTGTATATATATAGTGTGTGACTGTATATAGTGTGTATATATATATATTGTGTGACTCTATATAGTGTTTGACTCTATATAGTGTGTGTGTATATATATATATATATAGTGTGTGACTGTATATAGTGTGTGACTGTATATAGTGTGTGACTATATATTGTGCGACTCTATATAGTGTATATCTATAGTGTGTGTGACTGTATATAGTGTGTGACTGTATATAGTGTGTGTATATATATAGTGTGTGACTGTATATAGTGTGTATATATAGTGTGTGACTGTATAGTGTGTATATATATAGTGTGTGACTGTATATAGTGTGTATATACTGTATATAGTGTGTGACTGTATATAATGTGTATATATATAGTGTGTGACTATATATAGTGTATATATATAGTGTGTGACTGTATATAGTGTGTGACTGTATATAGTGTGTGACTGTATATAGTGTAGGACTACCTCTTGAAGCTCATCAAGAGAATGCCAAGAGTGTGCAAAGCAGTCATCAAAGCAAAAGGTGGCTACTTTAAAGAACCTAGAATATAAGACATAATTTCAGTTGTTTCACACTTTTTTGTTAAGTATATATTTCCACATGTGATAATTCATAGTTTTGATGCCTTCAGTGTGAATGTACAATTTTCATAGTCATGAAAATACAGAAAAATCTTTAAATGAGAAGATGTCTCCAAACCTTTGGTCTGTACTGTGTGCGTTTAGCTCTGCCAACGCTCCGACAAGCTGCAGGCCACAATTGGACGTGCTGGCATCTGCTCTGTCGGGAGAGCGGGGGTCCCCACACACTTGGGATTGTCAGACGAGAGCGCTGGCATTGGCCATTAATGTGTGGGGCCTTCTATGCTCAGTATCTCCTGTCCGAGGGGGAGCACAGCCATATCCTGGAGCAAACATTAAGGCCCCGTCACACTAGACGATATCGCTAGCGATCCGTGACGTTGCAGCGTCCTCGCTAGCGATATCATCCAGTGTGACCGGCAGCAGCGATCAGGCCCCTGCTGTGCTGTCGCTGGTCGGGGCAGAAAGGCCAGAACTTTATTTCGTCGCTGGATCTCCCGCTGACATCGCTGAATCGGCGTGTGTGACGCCGATTCAGCGATGTCTTCGCTGGTAACCAGGGTAAACATCGGGTTACTAAGCGCAAGGCCGCGCTTAGTAACCCGATGTTTACCCTGGTTACCATCGTTAAAGTAAAAAAACAAACGCTTCATACTTACCTACCGCTGTCTGTCCTCGGCGCTCTGCTTCTCTGCTCTGGCTGTGAGCGCCGGGCAGCCGGAAAGCAGAGCGGTGACGTCACCTCTCTGCTTTCCGGCCGCTGTGCTCACAGCCAGACCAGAGAAGCAGAGCGCCGAGGACAGACAGCGGTAGGTAAGTATGTAGTGTTTGTTTTTTTACTTTAACGATGGTAACCAGGGTAAACATCGGGTTACTAAGCGCGGCCCTGCGCTTAGTAACCCGATGTTTACCCTGGTTACCCGGGGACCTCGGGATCGTTGGTCGCTGGAGAGCGGTCTGTGTGACAGCTCTCCAGCGACCAAACAGCGACGCTGCAGCGATCCGGATCGTTGTCGGTATCGCTGCAGCGTCGCTTAGTGTGACGGTACCTTTAGGGTTTATGGACAATGAGTTGAGGTTCCTCATGAGTTGTAGGACGTGAAATTGTTGCTTTAAGGGCAGATAAGCCTGATACATGGAGAGTGCAGGAGATTGTATCCCATTGTTAGGAAGAACTGGATCTGTTACTCGCAGAGCAATCACGCAGAGTTTGGTTTCTGTTCTAGATCCGTTTTTGCTCCGTTTGTAATGGATCTGTTTTTCTGGTATTCTGGATGTGTGCAGTTATAGAAACTGGATCCATCAGTCATGATCCGTTTCCAGTACACCTTAATAGATAACTCATGTAGTTTGTTTTTTTCCTGCTGAAAAGTTGTGCAGGTCTCATTTTTTGATACTGCTGAAAAACTGCAGTCGAACATTTTTAGGCTATGTGCGCACATTGCAGATTTGCTTGGGTGGAATTCTGCACGGAATCTGTGTCTCTTGGCAGAAGATGCAGTTGAAATTCCATGCGGATTTGATTCGGATTTTCATGCGGATTTGTAAGCTAAATACAGATATGTTATTTAAAAAAAAAAAAAAATTGTGATGTAATGTCCTGGTTCAACCTCTTCAGCCCGGTAACCGTATTAATATTAAATAAAAACACGCACAGTCACTAGCCTATGTAGGAGCATTAACATAATTAATATGCATAAGCTGTAACAAAACATTAACTGTTATTAGGCTACGTTCACATGGTCGGTAATCGGCAGCGCTTTGGACGCAGCACATGTCCGCTCCCTCCAAAGCGCTGTCGGCTTTTGAATGCAGGTGATCATTGAACCGTGCGGAATCACCGTGCCCAATACATTGGATAGGTGATATTTAGCGTGCGGAGACTGAGCGTCTACACAAGATAGATTGACATGCTGCGGTCTGGAAAGAGGAGCCGCATGTCCGTCTCTGCAGGGAAGCCGGAGGCGTCCGTGCACGCATAATGGACATGGGATTTCTTGAAATCCCATCCACTATGCTGTAACATCTGGCCGCGGTGGGTCGCACGCTACGGATGTACACATTGTCCAACCCGCAGCGTTTACTGACCGTGGGAACATACCCTCAAAAATCTGCGTAAAATGCAATATCTGTTTATTTTTCAAAAAATGTTTTCAAAAAATTGCGTGGGCTCCCACGTAATTTTAATAACCAGCAGAGGGAAATATGACGGCTGAGGGAATATATTAATATTCCGGGGAGGAGCCAATAACCATAAAGGTTCCAAAGCTATTAATATCAGCTCACAGCTGTTTGCTTTGCCTTTATTGACATAGTGTCCCCCTATAAAATCAAACCAGCAAAGACTATGCAGATAGCTGCAGGCTGATATTAATAGCCTAGGAAGGGGCCATGGATATTGCCCCCCAGGCTAAAAATATCAGCTCTGCGCCGCCCCAGAAAAGGCGCATTTCTAAGATGTGCCAATTCTGGCACTTAGCCTCACTCTTCCCACTTGCCCTGTAGCGGTGACAAGTGGGGTTGATGTCACCTTTGTATTGTCCGGTGACATCAAGCCCACGGCTTAGTAATGGAGAAGCGTCTATAAGACACCTCTCCATTACTAATCCTATAGTTAGATGGTAAATAAAGACACAACCAGAATAAAGTCGTTTATTTGAAATAATTACACAGACTCCTTTATTAATCTTAATTAACCATACTTACTGAACGCCTAGTCCCCGATGCCCTCGTTCTCCTGCAACAAAAATAAAATAATAAACCAGCATATAATACTCCCTGTCCGACGTAGTCAATTTAATAACGAGCGTCCCACGATGATCTCACGTGTAGAACAGTCACATCGGGAGAAAAGTCTCACACAGCAGTAGTGCCATAAGTGACGGCACCGGAGCTGGTCGCTAACGCAGTGTATCGCCGGCGGCCGGGTAGAGCGATCACATCTCCCTATGTGACTGTTCTACATGTGAGATCTCCTTGGGACACTCGGATTACCTGGACTACGGCAGGCAGGGAGTATATGTTGGTTTATTATTTTTAATTATTTCTAGGAGACGAGGGCATCGGGGATTTGGTGTGAGGTGAGTATAATGGGTTTTTATTATGTGACTATGTATGTAATTTTACTTTTTTTTTAAATTGTGAGCACAGGCGCCGGCAGATGATACTACTCTCCCACCAGTGGCACCTGCTGTCACTGTTATCAGAGACAGCAGGCAAAGCTGGATGGGAGCTGTAGTCTCATCGGCCCACGCCTGCTTTTTTACCGCAGGACACCGCTGCAGGTCACAGCTGCAGAATCACGCTGACATCTGCCAGCATGATCCCGCAGCACTGTGACTGACAGTACTGGCGGTAGCGTTACCGCACACAGCCGCACACACACAGCCGCACACATAGACACCCGCGCAGCACCCGCAGACAGACCCGCACATATTCTCCTCTCACAGTCTACACCCATACGTATAATCTCTGCCCACACACTCTTCCTCTTTCTGACATCATTTCCTTTTCTGCAGCATTTTTGCCAGCACATCCACAGCAAATACACCTTCTGTTTTACTGCGAATATGACTGACTCAATGTAAGTCAATAGGTGCAGAAACGCTGCAGATCCGCAAAAAGAATTGACATGCTGTGGAAATTAAAATGCTGAGAATAAGGATGGAAATTTCCGCAGCATGTGCACAGCAATTCAGGAATGCCACTGATTAACATTGCTTTAATAATCCAGTGCAGATTTAAAGCATTTTCGCGTGGAAAAACGCTGCGGAAATGCAACAGATCCACAGCGTGTGCACATAGCATTAGGACATTTCCACCCCTATGCCAATGAACAGGTATTTTACTGGATCGTTGCTGTTCTTGACATCCCAAAATAGAGCCAAAAACTGAAATAAAGGCGGGACATGTGAACATACCCCAGTAATGAATGTGACCGGCTGTCGCTTGTCAATGGTATGGTCTCCCTGTGCGGGTTCATTAGGATTCTGCGCCATATCTGTGGGATATCTGGACCTTCCACCGCTGAAATGTTTAAACTGCTCTTTAAGACTTGTACACATCAGACACGTCCAGGACTGGGGGAGCAGAATAACCAAACACGCCATTGTCTCCACAGCCATCACTGGAGCTATTCTGTATTTTGGACAGCTTGTTCTTTTCCGGCCTGGACTGGCGTTCCCCATACTGCTGTTATTATTGTGTTTTGCTTTGTATTCAGCCGAGGTGAAATCGCAGACAGTTAAGAGCAGAGAAGAGAAGATACAAATGTCAGGGAGAAGAGCAGGGGCGATGTGTCTGCCATTCGCCTGCTTGTAGATCAGATAGTCCGGCGTTGTGGCCTGGCTGCTTCTTTCCATCGCACGTTACACAATGTGTCCACCGGCTCATAGATCAGATAGTCCGGCGTGGTGGCCTGGCTGCTTCTTTCCATCGCACGTTACACAATGTGTCCACCGGCTCGTAGATCAGATAGTCCGGCGTTGTGGCTTGGCTGCTTCTTTCCATCACACGTTACACAATGTGTCCACTGGCTCGTAGATCAGATAGTCCGGCGTTGTGGCCTGGCTGCTTCTTTCCATCGCACGTTACACAATGTGTCCACTGGCTCGTAGATCAGATAGTCCGGCGTTGTGGCCCGGCTGCTTCTTTCCATCGCACGTTACACAATGTGTCCACCGGCTCGTAGATCAGATAGTCCGGCGTTGTGGCCTGGCTGCTTCTTTCCATCGCACGTTACACAATGTGTCCACCGGCTCGTAGATCAGATAGTCCGGCGTTGTGGCCTGGCTGCTTCTTTCCATCGCACGTTACACAATGTGTCCACCGGCTCGTAGATCAGATAGTCCGGCGTTGTGGCCTGGCTGCTTCTTTCCATCGCACGTTACACAATGTGTTCACCGGCTCGTAGATCAGATAGTCCGGCGTTGTGGCTTAGCTGCTTCTTTCCATCACACGTTACCCAATGTGTTCACCGGCTCGTAGATCAGATAGTCCGGGGTTGTGGCCTGGCTGCTTCTTTCCATCACACATTACACAATGTGTCCACTGGCTCGTAGATCAGATAGTCCAGCGTTGTGGCCTGGCTGCTTCTTTCCATCGCACGTTACACAATGTGTTCACCGGCTCGTAGATCAGATAGTCTGGCGTTGTGGCCTGGCTGCTTCTTTCCATCGCACGTTGCACAATGTGTCCACCGGCTCGTAGATCAGATAGTCCGGCGTTGTGGCCTGGCTGCTTCCATCACACGTTACACAATGTGTCCACCGGGTTGTAGATCAGATAGTCTGGCGTTGTGGCCTGGCTGCTTCCATCGCACGTTACAGAATGTGTCCACCGGCTCGTAGATCAGATAGTCCGGTGTTGTGGCCTGGCTGCTTCTTTCCATCACACGTTACACAATGTGTCCACCGGCTCGTAGATCAGATAGTCCGGCGTTGTGGCCTGGCTGCTTCTTTCCATCGCACGTTACACAATGTGTTCACCGGCTCGTAGATCAGATAGTCCGGCGTTGTGGCTTGGCTGCTTCCTTCCATCGCACGTTACCCAATGTGTCCACCGGCTCGTAGATCAGATAGTCCGGCGTTGTGGCTTAGCTGCTTCTTTCCATCACACGTTACACAATGTGTCCACTGGCTCGTAGATCAGATAGTCCGGCGTTGTGGCTTGGCTGCTTCCTTCCATCGCACGTTACCCAATGTGTCCACCGGCTCGTAGAACAGATAGTCCGGCGTTGTGGCCTGGCTGCTTCTTTCCATCACACGTTACACAATGTGTCCACTGGCTCGTAGATCAGATAGTCCGGCGTTGTGGCCTGGCTGCTTCTTTCCATCGCACGTTACACAATGTGTTCACCGGCTCGTAGATCAGATAGTCCGGCGTTGTGGCTTAGCTGCTTCTTTCCATCACACGTTACACAATGTGTTCACCGGCTCGTAGATCAGATAGTCCGGCGTTGTGGCCTGGCTGCTTCCTTCCATCGCACGTTACACAATGTGTCCACCGGGTTGTAGATCAGATAGTCCGGCGTTGTGGCCTGGCTGCTTCTTTCCATCACACGTTACACAATGTGTCCACCGGCTCGTAGATCAGATAGTCCGGCGTTGTGGCCTGGCTGCTTCTTTCCATCACACGTTACACAATGTGTCCACCGGCTCGTAGATCAGATAGTCCGGCGTTGTGGCCTGGCTGCTTCTTTCCATCGCACGTTACACAATGTGTTCACCGGCTCGTAGATCAGATAGTCCGGCGTTGTGGCTTAGCTGCTTCTTTCCATCACACGTTACCCAATGTGTTCACCGGCTCGTAGATCAGATAGTCCGGGGTTGTGGCCTGGCTGCTTCTTTCCATCACACATTACACAATGTGTCCACTGGCTCGTAGATCAGATAGTCCAGCGTTGTGGCCTGGCTGCTTCTTTCCATCGCACGTTACACAATGTGTTCACCGGCTCGTAGATCAGATAGTCCGGCGTTGTGGCCTGGCTGCTTCCATCACACGTTACACAATGTGTCCACCGGGTTGTAGATCAGATAGTCTGGCGTTGTGGCCTGGCTGCTTCCATCGCACGTTACAGAATGTGTCCACCGGCTCGTAGATCAGATAGTCCGGCGTTGTGGCCTGGCTGCTTCTTTCCATCACACGTTACACAATGTGTCCACCGGCTCGTAGATCAGATAGTCCGGCGTTGTGGCCTGGCTGCTTCTTTCCATCGCACGTTACACAATGTGTTCACCGGCTCGTAGATCAGATAGTCCGGCGTTGTGGCTTGGCTGCTTCCTTCCATCGCACGTTACCCAATGTGTCCACCGGCTCGTAGATCAGATAGTCCGGCGTTGTGGCTTAGCTGCTTCTTTCCATCACACGTTACACAATGTGTCCACTGGCTCGTAGATCAGATAGTCCGGCGTTGTGGCCTGGCTGCTTCTTTCCATCGCACGTTACACAATGTGTTCACCGGCTCGTAGATCAGATAGTCCGGCGTTGTGGCTTAGCTGCTTCTTTCCATCACACGTTACACAATGTGTCCACTGGCTCGTAGATCAGATAGTCCGGCGTTGTGGCCTGGCTGCTTCTTTCCATCACACGTTACACAATGTGTCCACTGGCTCGTAGATCAGATAGTCCGGCGTTGTGGCCTGGCTGCTTCTTTCCATCGCACGTTACACAATGTGTTCACCGGCTCGTAGATCAGATAGTCCGGCGTTGTGGCTTAGCTGCTTCTTTCCATCACACGTTACACAATGTGTTCACCGGCTCGTAGATCAGATAGTCCGGCGTTGTGGCCTGGCTGCTTCCTTCCATCGCACGTTACACAATGTGTCCACCGGGTTGTAGATCAGATAGTCCGGCGTTGTGGCCTGGCTGCTTCTTTCCATCACACGTTACACAATGTGTCCACCGGCTCGTAGATCAGATAGTCCGGCGTTGTGGCCTGGCTGCTTCTTTCCATCGCACGTTACACAATGTGTTCACCGGCTCGTAGATCAGATAGTCCGGCGTTGTGGCTTAGCTGCTTCTTTCCATCACACGTTACACAATGTGTTCACCGGCTCGTAGATCAGATAGTCCGGGGTTGTGGCTTGGCTGCTTCCTTCCATCGCACGTTACCCAATGTGTTCACCGGCTCGTAGATCAGATAGTCCGGCGTTGTGGCTTAGCTGCTTCTTTCCATCACACGTTACACAATGTGTTCACCGGCTCGTAGATCAGATAGTCCGGCGTTGTGGCCTGGCTGCTTCCTTCCATCGCACGTTACACAATGTGTCCACTGGGTTGTAGATCAGATAGTCCGGCGTTGTGGCCTTGCTGCTTCTTTCCATCACACGTTACACAATGTGTCCACCGGCTCGTAGATCAGATAGTCCGGCGTTGTGGCCTGGCTGCTTCCTTCCATCGCACGTTACACAATGTGTCCACCGGCTCGTAGATCAGATAGTCCGGCGTTGTGGCCTGGCTGCTTCCTTCCATCACACGTAACACAATGTGTCCACCGGCTCGTAGATCAGATAGTCTGGCGTTGTGGCCTGGCTGCTTCCATCGCACGTTACACAATGTGTCCACCGGGTTGTAGATCAGATAGTCTGGCGTTGTGGCCTGGCTGCTTCTTTCCATCGCACGTTACACAATGTGTCCACCGGCTTGTAGATCAGATAGTCCGGCGTTGTGGCCTGGCTGCTTCTTTCCATCACACGTTACACAATTTGTCCACCGGCTCGTAGATCAGATAGTCCGGCGTTGTGGCCTGGCTGCTTCTTTCCATCACACGTTACACAATGTGTCCACCGGCTCGTAGATCAGATAGTCCGGCGTTGTGGCCTGGCTGCTTCTTTCCATCGCACGTTACACAATGTGTTCACCGGCTCGTAGATCAGATAGTCCGGCGTTGTGGCTTAGCTGCTTCTTTCCATCACACGTTACCCAATGTGTTCACCGGCTTGTAGATCAGATAGTCCGGGGTTGTGGCCTGGCTGCTTCTTTCCATCACACATTACACAATGTGTCCACTGGCTCGTAGATCAGATAGTCCAGCGTTGTGGCCTGGCTGCTTCTTTCCATCGCACGTTACACAATGTGTTCACCGGCTCGTAGATCAGATAGTCTGGCGTTGTGGCCTGGCTGCTTCTTTCCATCACACGTTACACAATGTGTCCACTGGCTCGTAGATCAGATAGTCCGGCGTTGTGGCCTGGCTGCTTCCTTCCATCGCACGTTACACAATGTGTCCACCGGGTTGTAGATCAGATAGTCTGGCGTTGTGGCCTGGCTGCTTCCTTCCATCACACGTAACACAATGTGTCCACCGGCTCGTAGATCAGATAGTCTGGCATTGTGGCCTGGCTGCTTCCATCGCACGTTACACAATGTGTCCACTGGCTCGTAGATCAGATAGTCCGGCGTTGTGGCCTGGCTGCTTCCTTCCATCGCACGTTACACAATGTGTCCACCGGGTTGTAGATCAGATAGTCCGGCGTTGTGGCCTGGCTGCTTCCATCGCACGTTACACAATGTGTCCACTGGCTCGTAGATCAGATAGTCCGGCGTTGTGGCCCGGCTGCTTTCTTCCATCACGCGTTGCACAATGTGTTCCCCGATTCGGCACATGCACTGTCCTCATCGCACCCACTCTCTCGGTGCCTTTCAGGCAATGTATTTGACCCACGGACAACAAAACAAGGTTACTCTCCAAACGATCTGCTAATTACATAGAAAAGAAGGGCATTCAGCCCCAGAACCATGTGTAAAGAATTGGAAGGAGCTAATTATTCAACCATCCTGCTGGGGATTTTTCCTACAATTATCGCCGGTGGCGTCTCTTAAAGCTGCAGTTTATTTGCGTAGGAATCGGGGTACTGTCCTAGCCATCTGAACCATGTGAAGGCCCAGCCTGAGTGCCGCCACTAATTAAGGGGCTGTCTGAGGGACGTCACTCGCCTCCCACAAACCCCAGTTTTCTTTTGAAGGCTTCCTAGTGGTAGTTTGATGAGCGAGATGATGTGCCCAAGAGCGCGGAGGACGTGTGTGAATGACGCTCGTCATCAGATAAATTACAGCGTCTAATTGCAGTTGGGTTTATCGGATCTTATTCTCTTCACGTTCACAAATCTGAGATTTCCATGTCCTTCATATACAGTGTTTATTCTTCATGGCTTCAAGATGGGAGTGAAAACATGTAAATACGATGGAGCCCAAATCCCACAGTCTTGCAGTACTGCGTGTCACCTGTAGGTGGCGACCCTGTAAGGTAGGGCACGAATACGCCAAGTCTGAGTCCGATTTTTTCAGATAAGAGTGTAATCATTGAACGGGGCCACTTAGGGCACAGCCGCCATCTCCTGGCTTCTTACCCTGACTCCTGGCCATCCTTCCCCTCTTCCACGTTTTCTCTCTTTGCCCCGGCTGGCGGCACAGCTTTGCTGTGTGGGTGAGATTCTTGATACATTGAGTTATCTGAGGAAGTGAAACTTCTAGTTTTTATTTTCCAGATTGTTTGAAGACTAGAGCCCCCTGGGGACGGTGCTGATCTGTTCATCGTGGGCCGCAGACGATGGGGGCAGATCATGGGAGGCACTTTGGGTGTGCACAGATTTTACTGGAGTAGGCATTCAATGCGATAGTACCCTCACTAGGGTAAAACACATACCATCTGCGCTGTTACAGCCATGTTGCTGCTGGGTCTCCTGGCAGTCATATGACTGCTGCAGCCAATCACTGGCAGCTGATCGGGTGCAGCCTCCACACTTTCCTCAGGCCAGAGTGCTTTAGTGTATAGGCGAGTCTCGACCCTCCCCCAATGGCTGGGGACTAGGGAAAGACAGATTGCACATGCTGGAGTTCAGTATGACCAGTCCTTTGTTGTCATCAGAGATTATCTGCTGCCAGAGGAATCCGTCAGTCATTGATTTCCCCTCTCATTGAAAACACTTGTTGGCTCAGCCGAGCACTGTAAGGCTATGCATGGGAGGACGGGCCATGTATGAAAGGGTGGGCCAGTAATGGAAGGGCGGGCCGTGTTCGGGAAGGTAGGCCGTGTACGGGAGGGTGGGCCGTGTAAGGGAGGGCGGGCCGTGTAAGGGAGGGAGGGCCGTGTTCGGAATGGCTGGCCGTGTTCGGGAGGGTGGGCCGTGTATGGGAGGGTGGCCCAGTAATAGAAGGGTGGGCTATGTATGGCAGGGCGGGCCGTGTACTGCAAGGTAGGCTGTGTAAGGGAGGGTGGGCTGTGAATGGGAGGGCGGTCCAGTAATGGAAGTGCGGGCTATGTATGGGATGGCGGGCCGTGTACAGGAAGGTAGGCCGTGTAAGGGAGGGCGGTCCGTGCAAGGGAGGGCGGTCCGTGCAAGGGAGGGCGGGCCGTGTTCGGGAGGGTGGGCCGTGTATGGGAGGGTGGCCTAATAATGGAAGGGCGGGCCGTGTATGGGAAGGTAGGCTGTGTAAGGGAGGGCGGGCTGTGTACGGTAGGGCGGGCCATGTACGGGAGGGCGGCCCAGTAATGGAAGGGCATGCAATGTATGGGAGGGTGGGCCGTGTACGGGAAGGTAGACCATGTAAGGAAGGGAGGGAGGGCCATGTTGGGGAAGGTAGGTCGTGTACGGGAGGGCGGGCCTTGTATGGGAGGGCAGCCCAGTAATGGAAGGGTGAGCTATGTACGGGAGGGTGGGCCGTGTACAGGAGGGCAGGCGTGTGCGGAAGGGCGGGCCGTGTTCGGGAGGGTGGGCTGTGTATGGGAGCGGGGCTGTGTATAAGAGGGTGGGCCAGTAATGGAAGGGCAGGCTATATATGAGAGGGCGGGCCATGTCTGGTGGGTGGCTGTATACGGGAGGGCGGGCTGTGTACGGGAGGGCGGGCCATGTACGGGAGGGCAGGTCGTATATGGGAGGGGGGCTATGTATGAGAGAGCGGGCCATGTATGGGAGGGCAGGCCGTGTATGGGAGGGGGGCTGTGTATGAGAGGGTGGGCCAGTAATGGAAGGGAAGGCTATGTATGAGAGGGTGGGCCATGTATGGTGGGTGGTTGTGTACAGGAGGGCGGGCCGTGTATGGGAGGGCAGGTCGTATATGAGAGGGCGGGCCATGTATGGGAGGGCAGGCCATGTATGGGAGGGGGGCTGTGTATGAGAGGGTGGGCCAGTAATGGAAGGGCAGGCTATATATGAGAGGGCGGGCCATGTAAGGTGGGTGGCTGTGTACGGGAGGGCAGGTCGTATATGGGAGGCAGGCTATATATGAGAGGGCGGGCCATGTATGGTGGGTGGCTGTGTACGGGAGGGCGGGCCGTGTACAGCAGGGCAGGCCATGTACGGGAGGGCAGGCCATGTATGGTGGGTGGCTGTGTATGAGAGGGTGGGCCAGTAATGGAAGGGCAGGCTATGTATGAGAGGGCGGGCCATGTATGGTGGGTGGCTGTGTACGGGAGGGCGGGCCGTGTACGGGAGGGCAGGTCGTACATGGGAGGGGGGCTATGTATGAGAGGGCGGGCCATGTATGGGTGGGCAGCTCTTTATGGGTTAGCGGGCCGGAAATGGAAGGGCGGTCATGTATATGAGGGCAGCCATTTATTGGAGGGAAACAGTCTACTTTGGCTGATCGCTATTTTAGGTACACTGGGGCCGAATCATTAAATCCAGTGTTGGGCACATCAATGTTAGTGAAGGGGCTCACTGGAGTGCGATGCGCCTGATCCAAAAAATGGTGCATAATGTATTAGGTGAATCTGGTTACGGACGTGCGCCTCCACCAATTCCTGTCAGGGGCTGACTAACATGTCTGGAGTAAGTTACGCCACTCATTGCCTTTCATGAATGTATTGGGCTGTACCCTGTAGAATGTAAGCCCGCAAGGACAGGGTCCTCGCCCCTCTGTACCAGTCTGTCATTGTTAGTTTACTGTAAGTGATATCTGTAATTTGTATGTAACCCCTTCTCATGTACAGCACCATGGAATTAATGGTGCTATATAAATAAATAATAATAATACCCTGCCCACCCTCGCCCCTTCCTGCCCACCCTCGCCCCTTCCTGCCCGCCCTCGCCCCTTCCTGCCCACCCTCGCCCCTTCCTGCCCGCCCTCGCCCCTTCCTGCCCGCCCTCGCCCCTTCCTGCCCGCCCTCGCCCCTTCCTGCCCGCCCTCGCCCCTTCCTGCCCGCCCTCGCCCCTTCCTGCCCACCCTCGCCCCTTCCTGCCCACCCTCGTTCGGTCCTGCCAGCCCTCGCCTCTTCCTGCACGTCCGTGCCCCTTCCTGCTTGCCCACGTCCGCTTATACTTGCATAGTTGGCCAAGATCAGCCTGAAAACGAGTTGCACAAAAATATCTTGACTTTCTAAGTTGAATTATGGCAGAATTCTGGCATCGCCCCTTAGAGTTGGCTCCTAAGTGTCTTCATGCGGCTTAAAGGGAACATTTGTTTTCTCCCCCAGTTCTGCCAATGGCTCCTTAGCATCTGGTGGCTGAGTGTAACTTCATGGGCTCAGCCGTTATTACAGTTGTGCTCAAAAGTTTATTACATACCTCAGCAGAATTTTTGCTTTCTTTGCCTTTTTTTTTTCAGAGAATATGATTGTTAACATCAAAAGTTTTTTTCCACTAATGGTTAGTGGTAGGGTGAAGCCAATTATTGTCAGACTACTGTGTTTTCTCTTTTTAAATCATAATGACAACCCAAAACATCCAAATGACCCCGATCAAAAGTTCACATCCCCTGGTGATTTTAGCCTGATAACATGCACAGAAGTTGTCACAAATTGGTGTGAATGGCTACTGAAGGTAACATCCTCACCTGTGACCTGTTTGCTTGTAATCAGTGTGTGCATAAAAGCTGAGTGAGTTTCTGGGATCCAGACAGACTCTTGCATCTTTCATCCAGCCACTGACGTTTCTGGATTGTGAGTCATGGGGAAAGCTAAAGAATTGTCAACGGATCTACAGGAAAGGTAGTTGAACTGTATAAAACACGAAAGGGATACAAAAAGGATATCCAAGGAACTGATAATGCCAGTCAGCAGCGTTCACACTGTGATTAACAAATGGAAAAACAGGGTCTCTGTAAAAATAAAACCACGGTCAGGTAGACCAACAAAAATGTCGTCCACAACTGCCAGGAAAATTGTTCGGGATGCAAAGAAAAACCCACAAATAACATCAGTTGAAATACTGGACTCTCTGAAAACTAGCGGTGTGGCAGTTTCAAGATGCACAATTAGGAGGCACTTGAAGAAAAATGGGCTGCATGGTCGAGACACCAGAAGAAAGCAAATGCCACAAAGTATCTCACCTACAATACGCAAAAGAGCACAGAGACAAGCCTCAAAACTTCCGGAACAAGGTAATTTGGAGTGATGAGACCAAAAATGAAGTTTTTGGCCACAACCATAAACGTTACATTTACAGAGAAGTCAACAAAACCTATGATGAAAGGAACACCATTCTTACTGTAAAGCACGGACGTGGATCGCTGATGTTTTGGGGATGTGTGAGCTACCATGGCACAGGAAACTTGGTCAAAGTTGAAGGAAAGATGAATGCAGCATGTTACCAGCAAATACTGGAGTCAAATTTCCACTCATCAACCCGGAAGCTGTGCAAGGGATATACTTGGACATTCCAACATGACAACAGTCCAAAACACAAGGCCAAATCGACCTGTCATTGGCTACAGCAGAACAAAGTGAAGGTTCTGGAGAGGCCATCTCAGTCTCCTGACCTCAATATCATTGAGTCACTCTGGGGAGATCTCAAGCGCGCAGTTCATGCTAGACAGCCCAGGAATTTAGAGTAACTGGAATCTTTTTGCCAAGAAGAGTGGGCAGCTTTACCATCTAAGAAAATAAAGAACCTCATCCACAACCACCACAAAAGACTTCAAGCTGTCATTGATGTTAGAGGGGGCAATACACGGTACTAAGAAATGGGGTATGTGAACTTTTGATCAGGTCATTTGGATGTTTTGGGTTGTCATTATGATTTAAAAAGATGGCGATCACTGACTGCCGGGATCATACAGACGCAGCCGGTGATCGCTGACTGCCGGGATCATACAGGCGCAGCCGGCGATCACTGACTGCCGGGATCATACAGACGCAGAGGGCGATCACTGACTGCTGGGATCATACAGAAGCAGAGGGCGACCACTGACTGCTGGGATCATACAGACGCAGACGGCGATCACTGACTGTCTGGATCATACAGACGCAGCCGGCGATCACTGACTGCCGGGATCATACAGACGCAGCCAGCGATCGCTGACTGCTGGGATCATACAGACGCAGCCGGCGATCACTGACTGCTGGGATCATACAGACGCAGCCGGCGATCACTGACTGCCGGGATCTTACAGACGCAGCCAGCGATCGCTGACTGCCGGGATCATCAAACAGACACTGCCGGGATCATACAGACGCAGCCGACGATCACTGACTGCTGGGATCATACAGACGCAGCCGGCGATCACTGACTGCTGGGATCATACAGACGCAGCCGGCGATCACTGACTGCTGGGATCATACAGACGCAGCCGGCGATCACTGACTGCTGGGATCATACAGACGCAGCCGGCGATCACTGACTGCCGGGATCATACGGACGCAGCCGGCGATCACTGACTGCCGGGATCATACAGACGCAGACGATGATCACTGACTGCTGGGATCATACAGAAGCAGAGGGCGACCACTGACTGCCGGGATCATACAGACGCTGCTGGCGATCACTGACTGCCGGGATCATACAGACGCTGCTGGCGATCACTGACTGCCGGGATCATACAGACGCAGCCGGCGATCACTGACTGCTGGGATCATACAGACGCAGCCGGCGATCACTGACTGCCGGGATCATACAGACGCAGCCGGCGATCACTGACTGCCGGGATCATACAGACGCAGCCGGCGATCACTGACTGCTGCTTTCACTTCAGCTAATCAGCATGGCCTCCTCGTTGATCAGACTTATTGACTCGTTCTCGTCCCCGCCATCACGGCTCGTCCTGTGCGCTGTCGCGGCTGCGCTGGTTTCCTACACAGATGGAGCAGCCTGTGTATTATCAAGTGATGTCAATCGAAGGAAGAAGGTGATAAAGTGCTCACAATGCGCAGACTTTATTCACACCCCTGGTAAATGCATCATACAAGTCTATTACATGCTCCATCACACTCCATACATCACCCAGATAACAGCCGCACACCGAATATTATCATCTTAAAGGCAAACAAGCCTCGGAATACGTCTATTAAATGATGTGGAAAATGAAGTATAATTGGGCGCGGAGCGTTCACCACCAGGGAAACGTATCCGAATCCTAGAAAAGCTCAGCCTTAAATGTTAGGTGTATTGTCAATTAGTCACTGACTAAATGGTGGCGCCACCTGCTGCTCCTAGAGGGTAGTGGGGGGTATAAAGTGCAGGACACGGAATATGCGGAACAATCTAATCTGCCATTGTACAGAAGTGGAAGAGAAAAGATGCCCCCAAGACCATAATAAGCGTGTGATGGTCATCCTGTGACCACCCCAAAACACAAGCCGAAACCTCGTCTACGGGTCAACAGTTCCCAGAAATAGACCACGAGTAACGGAGGACGTCATGTAATGCCACCCCCGGCGACCACCAAAACACTCCACTTACTACCTTTATTCAAGGTCATAGGGATTCTGAAGCCCCCTCCCCATGTTGTGTGAAGCCCCCTCAGCCATGTGTGAAGCCCTATCTGCCATGTGTGAAGCCCTCTCTGCCATATTGTGTGAAGCCCCTTCAGCCATGTTGTGTGAAGCCCCCTCCGCGATGTTGTGTGAAGCCCCCTCCGTTATGTTGTTGTGTGAAGCCCCCTCAGCCATGTTGTGTGAAGCCCCCTCAGCCATGTTGTGTGAAGCCTCCTCAGCCATGTTGTGTGAACCACCCTCAGCCATGTTGTGTGGAGCCCCCTCCGCCATGTTGTGTGAAGCCCCCTCAGCTATGTTGTGTGAAGCCGCCTCAGCCATGTTGTGTGAACCACCCTCAGCCATGTTGTGTGAACCACCCTCAGCCATGTTGTGTGAACCACCCTCAGCCATGTTGTGTGAAGCCTCCTCAGCCATGTTGTGTGGAGCCCCCTCCGCCATGTTGTGTGAAGCCCCCTCAGCCATGTTGTGTGAACCAACCTCAGCCATGTTGTGTGGAGCCCCCTCCGCCATGTTGTGTGAAGCCCCCTCAGCCATGTTGTGTGAACCACCCTCAGCCATGTTGTGTGGAGCCCCCTCCGCCATGTTGTGTGAAGCCCCCTCAGCTATGTTGTGTGAAGCCGCCTCAGCCATGTTGTGTGAACCACCCTCAGCCATGTTGTGTGAAGCCTCCTCAGCCATGTTGTGTGGAGCCCCCTCCGCCATGTTGTGTGAAGCCCCCTCAGCCATGTTGTGTGAACCAACCTCAGCCATGTTGTGTGGAGCCCCCTCCGCCATGTTGTGCGAAGCCCCCTCAGCTATGTTGTGTGAAGCCCCCCAGCCATGTTATGTGAATCCCCCTCAGCCATGTTGCGTGAAGTCCTCTCCACCATACTGTGTGAGGCCCCCTCCACCATGTTGTTGTGTGAAGCCCCCCCAGCCATGTTGTGTGTAGACCCCTCAGCTATGTTGTGTGGAGCCCCCTCCACCATACTGTGTGAGGCCCCCTCCACCATGTTGTTGTATGAAGCCCCCCCAGCCATGTTGTGCGTAGACCCCTCAGCTATGTTGTGTGAAGCCCCCTCCACCATACTGTGTGAGGCCCCCTCCGCCATGTTGTTGTGTGAAGCCCCCCAGCCATATTGTGTGTAGACCCCTCAGCTATGTTGTGTGAAGCCCCCTCCGCCATGTTGTTGTGTGAAGCCCCCCAGCCATGTTGTGTGTAGACCCCTCAGCTATGTTGTGTGGAGCCCCCTCCACCATACTGTGTGAGGCCCTCTCCGCCATGTTGTTGTGTGAAGCCCCCCCAGCCATGTTGTGTGTAGACCCCTCAGCTATGTTGTGTGGAGCCCCCTCCACCATACTGTGTGAGGCCCCCTCCACCATGTTGTTGTATGAAGCCCCCCCAGCCATGTTGTGTGTAGACCCCTCAGCTATGTTGTGTGAAGCCCCCTCCACCATACTGTGTGAGGCCCCCTCCGCCATGTTGTTGTGTGAAGCCCCCCAGCCATGTTGTGTGTAGACCCCTCAGCTATGTTGTGTGAAGCCCCCTCCACCATACTGTGTGAGGCCCCCTCCGCCATGTTGTTGTGTGAAGCCCCCCAGCCATGTTGTGTGTAGACCCCTCAGCTATGTTGTGTGGAGCCCCCTCCACCATACTGTGTGAGGCCCCCTCCGCCATGTTGTTGTGTGAAGCCCCCCAGCCATGTTGTGTGTAGACCCCTCAGCTATGTTGTGTGAAGCCCCCTCCACCATACTGTGTGAGGCCCCCTCCGCCATGTTGTTGTGTGAAGCCCCCCAGCCATGTTGTGTGTAGACCCCTCAGCTATGTTGTGTGAAGCCCCCTCCATCATACTGTGTGAGGCCCCCTCCGCCATGTTGTTGTATGAAGCCCCTTCAGCCATGTTGTCTGAAGCACTCTCCGCCATGTTGTGTGAAGCCCCCTCCGCCATGTTATTGTGGGAAGTCCCCTCTGCCATATTGTGTGAGGCCCCGTCCGCCATGTGGTTGTTTGAAGCCCTCTCCGCCATGTTGTTGTGTGAAGCCCCTCCACCATGTTGTGTGAATCCCCCTCCGCCAAGTTGTTGTGTGAAGCCCCGTCTATCATGTTATTGTGTGAAGCCCTCCGCCATGTTGTGTGAAGTACCCTCCTCCATGTTTTTGGAAGCCTCCTCCGCCATGTTGTGTGAAGCCCTCCGCCATGTTGTGTGAAGTACCCTCCTCCATGTTTTTGGAAGCCTCCTCCGCCATGTTGTATGAAGCCCCTCCGCCATTTTGTGTGAAGCCCCCTCCTCCATGTTGTGTGAAGCCCCTTCAGCCATGTTGTATGAAGCCCTCTCCACCATGTTGTGTGTAACCCCTTCGCAATGTTGTGTGAAGCCCCTCTGCCATGTTTTGTGAAGCCCCCTCCGCCATGTTATTGTGTGAAGACCTCTCCGCCATGTTGTGTGAAGTTCCCTCCATGTTGTGTGAAGCCCCCTCCGCCATGTTGTTGTATGAAACCCTCTCCGCCATGTTGTGTGAAACCCCTTCGCCATGTTGTGTGAAGCCCCTCTGCCATATTCTGTGAGACCCCCTCCGCCATGTTGTTGTGTGAAGCCCTCTCCGCCATGTTGTGCATAACTCCTTCGCCATGTTGTGTGAAGCCCTCTCCTCCATGTTATTGTGTGAAGCGTCCTCCGCCATGTTATTGTGTGAAGACCTCTCCGCCTTGTTGTGTGAAGTCCCCTCTCCATGTTGTTTTTGGAAGCCCCTCCACCATGTTGTGTGAAGCCCTCTCCGCCATGTTATTGTGTGAAGCCCCCTCCGCCATGTTGTGTGAAGTCCCCTCCTCTTCTCTATACTCAGAGCGGTGACTGACAACCCGCCCAATGCAGGTCATGTGCCAGTTATTGCAGGGAGTTAAGTAACAGCTTCTGCTCTCTATACTCAGATTTGTAACTGACAGCCGACCCAATGCACAGCTTGTGATAGTCAGTACCGGGTGCAGTTACAGCTGCTGCTCTCTATTATCAGCGGTGACTGACAGCGGGACTCAATGCAGAGCTTGTCTCCGTCAGTAACGGGGGTGCTGGTCTCTATACTAAGAGCGGTGACTGAAGCCGGCCCAATGCACAGCGTGTCAGTGCCAGGGGTGCAGTTACAGCTACTGGTCTCTATGCTAAGAGCGGTGACTGACAGCCGGCCCAATGCAGAGCGTGTCTCCGTCAGTACCGGGGGTGCAGTTACAGCTACTGGTCTCTATACTAAGAGCGGTGACTGAAGCCGGCCCAATGCACAGCGTGTCAGTGCCAGGGGTGCAGTTACAGCTACTGGTCTCTATGCTAAGAGCGGTGACTGACAGCCGGCCCAATGCAGAGCGTGTCTCCTTCAGTACCGGGGGTGCAGTTACAGCTGCTGGTCTCTATACTAAGAGCGGTGACTGAAGCCGGCCCAATGCACAGCGTGTCAGTCAGTGCCAGAGGTGCAGTTACAGCTGCTGGTCTCTATACTAAGAGCGGTGACTGACAGCCGGCCCAATGCAGAGCGTGTCTCCGTCAGTACTGGGGGGGCAGTTACATCTGCTGGTCTCTATACTAAGATCGGTGACTGACAGCCGGCCCAATGTAGAGTGTGTCAGTCAGTGCCAGGGGTGCAGTTACAGCTGCTGGTGTCTATTCTAAGAGCGGTGACTGACAGCCGGCCCAATGCAGAGCGTATCTCCGTCAGTATAGGGGGTGCAGTTACAGCTACTGGTCTCTATACTAAGAGCGGTGACTGACAGCCGGCCCAATGCAGAGCTTGTCTCAGTCAGTGCCAGGGGTGCAGTTACAGCTGCTGTTCTCTATATTAAGAGCGGTGACTGACAGCCGGCCCAATGCAGAGCTTGTCTCAGTCAGTGCCAGGGGTGCAGTTACAGCTGCTGGTCTCTATACTAAGAGCGGTGACTGACAGCCGGCCCAATGTAGAGTGTGTCAGTCAGTGCCAGGGGTGCAGTTACAGCTGCTGGTCTCTATACTAAGAGCGGTGACTGACAGCCGGCCCAATGCAGAGCGTGTCAGTCAGTGCCAGTGGTGCAGTTACAGCTGCTGTTCTCTATATTAAGAGTGGTGACTGACAGCCGGCCCAATGCAGAGCTTGTCTCAGTCAGTGCCAGGGGTGCAGTTACAGCTGCTGGTCTCTATACTAAGAGCGGTGACTGACAGCTGGCCCAATGCAGAGCGTGTCAGTCAGTGCCAGGGGTGCAGTTACAGCTGCTGGTCTCTATACTAAGAGCGGTGACTGACAGCCGGCCCAATGCAGAGCGTATCTCCGTCAGTATAGGGGGTGCAGTTACAGCTACTGGTCTCTATACTAAGAGCGGTGACTGACAGCCGGCCCAATGCAGAGCTTGTCTCAGTCAGTGCCAGGGGTGCAGTTACAGCTGCTGGTCTCTATACTAAGAGCGGTGACTGACAGCCGGCCCAATGCAGAGCGTGTCAGTCAGTGCCAGGGGTGCAGTTACAGCTGCTGGTCTCTATACTAAGAGCGGTGACGGACAGCCGGCCCAATGCAGAGCGTGTCTCAGTCAGTGCCAGGGGTGCCTTTACAGCTGCTGGTCTCTATACTAAGAGCGGTGACTGACAGCCGGCCCAATGCAGAGCGTGTCTCAGTCAGTGCTAGGGGTGCAGTTACATCTGCTGGTCTGTATACTAAGAGCGGTGACTAACAGCCTGCCCAATGCAGAGTGTGTCAGTCGGTACCAGGGGTGCAGTTACAGCTGCTGCTCTCTATACTAAGAGTGGTGACTGACCGCCGGCCCAATGCAGAGCTTGTCTCAGTCAGTGCCAGGGGTGCAGTTACAGCTGCTGGTCTCTATACTAAGAGCGGTGACTGACAGTTGGCCCCAATGCAGAAGGTGTGTCTTTCAGTGCCAGGTGCGCAGTTACAGCAGACGTTCTCTATACTCGAAGCGTGGCGGACAGCTGGCCCCCATGCAGAGCGTGTGTCAGTCATTGTCGGAGGGGCAGTTACAGCTGATTCTCTCTATACTCAGAGCAGTGACTGACAGCCGGCCTAATGCAGAACGTGTGTCAGTCAGTGTCGGAGGAGTAGTTATAGCTGATTCTCTTTTTACTGAGAGCGGTGACTGACAGCCAACCCAATGCAGAGCGTGTGTCAGTCATTGCTGGGGGGCAGTTACAGCTGATTCTCTCTATACTGAGAGCGGTGACTGACGGCCGGCCCAATGCAGAGCGTGTATCAGTCATTGCCGGGGGTGCAGTTATAGCTGATTCTCTCTATACTGAAAGCGGTGACTGACAGCCGGCCTAATGCAGAACGTGTGTCAGTCATTGCCGGGGGGCAGTTACAGCTGATTCTCTCTTTACTGAGAGCGGTGACTGACAGCCGGCCTAATGCAGAGCATGTGTCAGTCATTGTCGGAGGGGCAGTTACAGCTGATTCTCTCTATACTGAGAGCGGTGACTGACAGCCGGCCCAATGCAGAGCTTGTCTCAGTCAGTGCCAGGGGTGCAGTTACAGCTGCTGGTCTCTATACTAAGAGCGGTGACTGACAGCCGGCCCAATGCAGAGCGTGTCAGTCAGTGCCAGGGGTGCAGTTACAGCTGCTGGTCTCTATACTAAGAGCGGTGACGGACAGCCGGCCCAATGCAGAGCGTGTCTCAGTCAGTGCCAGGGGTGCCTTTACAGCTGCTGGTCTCTATACTAAGAGCGGTGACTGACAGCCGGCCCAATGCAGAGCGTGTCTCAGTCAGTGCTAGGGGTGCAGTTACATCTGCTGGTCTGTATACTAAGAGCGGTGACTAACAGCCTGCCCAATGCAGAGTGTGTCAGTCGGTACCAGGGGTGCAGTTACAGCTGCTGCTCTCTATACTAAGAGTGGTGACTGACCGCCGGCCCAATGCAGAGCTTGTCTCAGTCAGTGCCAGGGGTGCAGTTACAGCTGCTGGTCTCTATACTAAGAGCGGTGACTGACAGTTGGCCCCAATGCAGAAGGTGTGTCTTTCAGTGCCAGGTGCGCAGTTACAGCAGACGTTCTCTATACTCGAAGCGTGGCGGACAGCTGGCCCCCATGCAGAGCGTGTGTCAGTCATTGTCGGAGGGGCAGTTACAGCTGATTCTCTCTATACTCAGAGCAGTGACTGACAGCCGGCCTAATGCAGAACGTGTGTCAGTCAGTGTCGGAGGAGTAGTTATAGCTGATTCTCTTTTTACTGAGAGCGGTGACTGACAGCCAACCCAATGCAGAGCGTGTGTCAGTCATTGCTGGGGGGCAGTTACAGCTGATTCTCTCTATACTGAGAGCGGTGACTGACGGCCGGCCCAATGCAGAGCGTGTATCAGTCATTGCCGGGGGTGCAGTTATAGCTGATTCTCTCTATACTGAAAGCGGTGACTGACAGCCGGCCTAATGCAGAACGTGTGTCAGTCATTGCCGGGGGGCAGTTACAGCTGATTCTCTCTTTACTGAGAGCGGTGACTGACAGCCGGCCTAATGCAGAGCATGTGTCAGTCATTGTCGGAGGGGCAGTTACAGCTGATTCTCTCTATACTGAGAGCGGTGACTGACAGGAGGCCCAATAGAGAGCGTGTGTCAGTCATTGCCGGGGGTGTAGTTACAGCTGATTCTCTGTACTGAGAGCGGTGACTGACAGCCGGCCTAATGCACAGCGTTTGTCAGTCATTGCCGGGGGGCAGTTACAGCTGATTCTCTCTGTACTGAGAGCGGTGACTGACAGCCGGCCCAATGCAGAATGTGTATCAGTCATTGCCGGGGGAGCAGTTACAGCTGATTCTCTCTATACTGAGAGCGGTGACTGACAGCCGGCCCAATGCAGAGCGTGTGTCAGTCATTGCCGGGGGTGCAGTTACAGCTGATTCTCTCTATACTGAGAGCGGTGACTGACAGCCGGCCTAATGCAGAGCGTGTGTCAGTCACTGCCGGGGGGCAGTTACAGCTGATTCTATCTATACTGAGAGCGGTGAATGACAGCCGGCCAATGCAGAGCGTGTGTCAGTCATTGCCGGGGGGCAGTTACAGCTGATTCTCTCTATACTGAGAGCGCTGACTGACAGGCGGCCCAATGCAGAGCGTGTGTCAGTCATTGCCGGGGGAGCAGTTACAGCTGATTCTCTCTATGCTCAGAACAGTGACTGACAGCCGGCCCAATGCAGAGCGTGTGTCAGTCATTGCTGGGGGGCAGTTATAACTGATTCTCTCTATACTGAGAGCTGTGACTGACAGCCGGCCTAATGCAGAACGTGTGTCAGTCATTGCCGGGGGGCAGTTACAGCTGATTCTCTCTATACTGAGAGCGGTGACTGACAGCCGGCCTAATGCAGAACGTGTGTCAGTCATTGCCGGGGGGCAGTTACAGCTGATTCTCTCTATACTGAGAGCGGTGACTGACAGCCGGCCTAATGCAGAGCGTGTATCAGTCACTGCCGGGGGGCAGTTACAGCTGATTCTCTCTATACTGAGAGCGGTGACTGACAGCCGGCCTAATGCAGAACGTGTGTCAGTCATTGCCGGGGGGCAGTTACAGCTGATTCTCTCTATACTGAGAGTGGTGACTGACAGCCGGCCCAATGCAGAGCGTGTATCAGTCATTGCCGGGGGGCAGTTACAGCTGATTCTCTCTATACTGAGAGTGGTGACTGACAGCCGGCCTAATGCAGAGCGTGTGTCAGTCATTGCCGGGGAGCAGTTACAGCTGATTCTCTCTATACTGAGAGCTGTGACTGACAGCCGGCCCAATGCAGAGCGTGTGTCAGTCATTGCCGGGGAGCAGTTACAGCTGATTCTCTCTATACTGAGAGCTGTGACTGACAGCCGGCCCAATGCAGAGCGTGTATCAGTCATTGCCGGGGGGCAGTTACAGCTGATTCTCTCTATACTGAGAGTGGTGACTGACAGCCGGCTCAATGCAGAGCGTGTGTCATTCATTGCCGGGGGGGAGTTACAGCTGATTCTCTCTATACTCAGAGCGGTGACTGACAGCCGACCCAATTTTTTTTTTGTAGTGATATAGGTAGCGGCCGCACCTTGCCCCATACCCATGAATACTGCCATAAAATAGGACTTTGTGAGCAATCTAAAAAGACATGAGTCAATAAATTAACATACCTGTGTCCTAAATTAATACACACTGGAAAGTGTGACTTTATTAGTATTTCCTTTTAGTAGCACAAATAAAAGTGGTATTTTCTAGTCGTTAGGCATTGTTTGTAGTACATGTTGGTGTAGCCCTCCGCTGGCGTGTTCGGACAGCATTTGGGGCGCAGTCACAGCTTCTGCTCTCTACACTCAGACAGTGTCATTGTGTGCGTGCGGGCGCCGGGCAGGAGCACATGAACCTGCTGATTGTCCTCATATCTGCTGCTGACAGGTTCCATTGAGGGAGCTCTCCTTTTCTGATACATTTCTAAAAATTATCTTGTTTTTGTGGATGTAAATGAGAAAGGAAAAATCTACTATATAATTGCCTAAGGGTCACTTCCGTCTTTCTGTCCTTCTGTCTGTCCTTCTGTCTGTCACGGATATTCATTGGTCGCGGCCTCTGTCTGTCATGGAAATCCAAGTCACTGATTGGTCGCTGCAAAACAGCCACGACCAATCAGTGACGAGCACAGTCCGGCGGCAACATGGCTGCTCCTTACTCCCCGCAGTCAGTGCCCGCTCCATGCTCCCCGCAGTCAGCGCTTACACAGGGTTAATGGCAGCACTAATGGACCATGTTATGCCGTGGTGTAACGCAGTCCGTTAATGCTGCTATTTACCCTGTGTGACCAACTTTTTGTTAATGTTAAAAATAATAAAATATAAAAAATCGTTATATACTCACCGTCCGTCGGCCCCTCGGATCCACAACAGGTCTTTCCCGCTCGCGACGCTCCGGTAACCGATCCATGCTGCGATCTCGCGAGATGATGACGTAGTGGTCTCGCGAGACCGCAACGTCATCATCTCGTGAGACCGCAATGCACTCTTGAGACCGGAGCGCGCGAGGAGTGTCGGTAACCGCTTCACTTGGATCCGGGGGCTTCAGAAGGTGAATATATGACTATTTTTTATTTTAATTCTTTTTTTTAACAGGGATATGGTGCCGACATTGCTATATACTACGTGAGCTGGGCAATATACTACGTGGGCTGTGCTATATACTACGTGGGCTGTGCAATATTCTAAGTGGGCTGTGCTATATACTACGTGGGCTGTGCAATATTCTACGTGGGCTGTGGTATATACTACGTGGCTGTGCAATATACTACGTGACTGCAATATACTACGTTGGGCAATATACTACGTGACTGGGCAATATACTACGTGGGCTGTGCTATATACTACGTGGGCTGTGCTATATACTACGTGACTGCAATATACTACATGACTGCAATATACTATGTGGCTGGGCAATATACTATGTGACTGCAATATACTACGTGGGCTGTGCTATATACTACGTGACTGTGCAATATTCTACGTGACTGTGCAATATACTATGTGGCTGGGCAATATACTATGTGACTGTGCAATATACTACGTGGGCTGTGCAATATACTATGTGGGCTGTGCAATATACTACACGGGCTGTGCAATATACTACGTGGGCTGTGCAATATACTACACGGGCTGTGCAATATACTATGTGGGCTGTGCAATATACTACGTGACTGGGCAATATACTATGTGGCTGTGCAATATACTACGTGGCTGTGCAATATACTACGTGACTGGGCAATATACTACGTGACTGGGCAATATACTACGTGACTGGGCAATATACTACGTGGCTGGGCAATATACTAGGTGGCTGTGCAATATACTACGTGGGCTGTGCAATATACTACGTGACTGGGCAATATACTATGTGGCTGTGCAATATACTACGTGGCTGTGCAATATACTACGTGACTGGGCAATATACTATGTGACTGGGCAATATACTGCGTGGGCTGTGCAATATACTATGTGGGCTGTGCAATATATTACATGGGATGTGTAATATACTACGTGGGCTGTGCAATATACTACGTGGGCTGGGCAATATACTACATGGGCTGTGTAATATACTACGTGGGCTGTGCAATATACTATGTGGGCTGTGCAATATATTACATGAGCTGTGTAATATACTACGTGGGCTGTGCAATATACTACGTGACTGGGCAATATACTACTTGGGCTGTGCAATATACTATGTGGGCTGTGCAATATATTACATGGGCTGTGTAATATACTACGTGGGCTGTGCAATATACTACGTGGGCTGGGCAATATACTACATGGGCTGTGTAATATACTACGTGGGCTGTGCAATATACTATGTGGGCTGTGCAATATATTACATGGGCTGTGTAATATACTACGTGGGCTGTGCAATATACTACGTGACTGTTATGAAAGGTAATTCAGTACCACAATGGACATAGAGGTCAGCGCACATACAGTGACCTGGCAATAACCCAAAAAACAAGAACGAGCTCTGAGACATGGGAACTCTGTTGACCGCAATCCCTAATCCTCTCCAACCACACTAAAGGCAGCCGTGGATTGCGCCTAACGCTCCCTATGCAACTCGGCACGGCCTGAGAAACTAGCTAGCCTGAAGATAGAAAATAAGCCTACCTTGCCTCAGAGAAATACCCCAAAGGAAAAGGCAGCCCCCACATATAATGACTGTGAGTTAAGATGAAAAGACAAACGTAGAGATGAAATAGATTTAGCAAAGTGAGGCCCAACTTTCTGAACAGAGCGAGGATAGGAAAGGTAACTTTGCGGTCAACACAAAACCCTACAAAAACCACGCAAAGGGGGCAAAAAGACCCTCCGTACCGAACTAACGGCACAGAGGTACACCCTCTGCGTCCCAGAGCTTCCAGCAAGCAGAAAAAACAAATAGACAAGCTGGACAGAAAAAAAAGCAAACAAATAGCAAAGAGTAACTTAGCTATGCAGAGCAGCAGGCCACAGGAACGATCCAGGAGGAAACAGGTCCAATACTAGAACATTGACTGGAGGCCAGGATCAAAGCACTAGGTGGAGTTAAATAGAGCAGCACCTAACGACTTCACCACATCACCTGAGGAAGGAAACTCAGAAGCCGCAGTACCACTTTCCTCCACCAACGGAAGCTCACAGAGAGAACCAGCCGAAGTACCACTTGTGACCACAGGAGGGAGCTCTGCCACAGAATTCACAACAGTACCCCCCCCCCTTGAGGAGGGGTCACCGAACCCTCACCAGAGCTCCCAGGACGACCAGGATGAGCCATATGAAAGGCACGAACAAGATCGGGAGCATGGACATCAGAGGCAAAGACCCAGGAATTATCTTCCTGAGCATAACCCTTCCACTTAACCAGATACTGGAGTTTCCGCCTTGAAACACGAGAATCCAAAATCTTCTCCACAATATACTTCAACTCCCCCTCCACCAAAACCGGGGCAGGAGGATCAACAGATGGAACCATAGGTGCCACGTATCTCCGCAACAATGACCTATGGAATACGTTATGTATGGAAAAAGAATCTGGAAGGGTCAGACGAAAAGACACAGGATTAAGAACCTCAGAAATCCTATACGGACCAATAAAACGAGGTTTAAACTTAGGAGAGGAAACCTTCATAGGAATATGACGAGAAGATAACCAAACCAAGTCCCCAACCCGAAGTCGGGGACCCACACAGCGTCTGCGATTAGCGAAACGTTGAGCCTTCTCCTGGGACAAAGTCAAATTGTCCACTACATGAGTCCAAATCTGCTGCAACCTGTCCACCACAGTATCCACACCAGGACAGTCCGAAGACTCAACCTGCCCTGAAGAGAAACGAGGATGGAACCCAGAGTTGCAGAAAAACGGTGAAACCAAGGTAGCCGAGCTGGCCCGATTATTAAGGGCGAACTCAGCCAAAGGCAAAAAGGACACCCAGTCATCCTGATCAGCAGAAACAAAGCATCTCAGATATGTTTCCAAGGTCTGATTGGTTCGTTCGGTCTGGCCATTAGTCTGAGGATGGAAAGCCGAGGAAAAAGACAAGTCAATGCCCATCCTACCACAAAAGGCTCGCCAAAACCTCGAAACAAACTGGGAACCTCTGTCAGAAACGATATTCTCTGGAATGCCATGTAAACGAACCACATGCTGGAAAAACAATGGCACCAAATCAGAGGAGGAAGGCAATTTAGACAAGGGTACCAAATGGACCATCTTAGAGTAGCGATCACAGACCACCCAAATGACTGACATCTTTTGAGAGACAGGAAGATCTAAAATAAAATCCATAAAGATATGTGTCCAAGGCCTCTTCGGGACCGGCAAGGGCAAAAGCAACCCACTGGCACGAGAACAGCAGGGCTTAGCCCGAGCACAAATCCCACAGGACTGCACAAAAGTACGCACATCCCGCGACAGAGATGGCCACCAAAAGGATCTAGCCACTAACTCTCTGGTACCAAAGATTCCAGGATGACCAGCCAACACTGAACAATGAACCTCAGAGATAACTTTATTCGTCCACCTATCAGGGACAAACAGTTTCTCCACTGGGCAACGATCAGGTTTATTAGCCTGAAATTTTTGCAGCACCCGCCGCAAATCAGGGGAGATGGCAGACACAATTACTCCCTCTTTGAGGATACCCGCCGGCTCAGATACACCCGGAGAGTCGGGCACAAAACTCCTAGACAGAGCATCCGCCTTCACATTTTTAGAGCCCGGAAGGTATGAAATCACAAAGTCAAAACGGGCAAAAAACAACGACCAACGAGCTTGTCTAGGATTCAACCGCTTGGCGGACTCGAGATAAGTCAAGTTCTTATGATCAGTGAAGACCACCACGCGATGCTTAGCTCCTTCAAGCCAATGACGCCACTCCTCGAATGCCCACTTCATGGCCAGCAACTCTCGATTGCCCACACCATAATTTCGCTCAGCAGGCGAAAACTTCCTGGAAAAGAAGGCGCATGGTTTCATCACCGAGTAATCAGAACTCCTCTGCGACAAAACAGCCCCTGCTCCAATCTCAGAAACATCAACCTCGACCTGGAACGGAAGCGAAACATCTGGTTGACACAACACAGGGGCAGAAGAAAAACGACGCTTCAACTCTTGAAAAGCTTCCACCGCAGCAGAAGACCAATTGACCACATCAGCACCCTTCTTGGTCAAATCGGTCAATGGTTTAGCAATACTAGAAAAATTGCAGATGAAGCGACGATAAAAATTAGCAAAGCCCAGGAACTTTTGCAGACTTTTCAGAGATTTCGGCTGAGTCCAATTATGGATAGCTTGGACCTTAACAGGGTCCATCTCGATAGTAGAAGGGGAAAAGATGAACCCCAAAAATGAAACCTTCTGAACACCAAAGAGACACTTTGATCCCTTCACAAACAAAGAATTAGCACGCAGGACCTGAAACACCGTTCTGACCTGCTTCACATGAGACTCCCAATCATCCGAGAAGATCAAAATGTCATCCAAGTACACAATCAGGAATTTATCCAGGTACTCTCGGAAGATGTCATGCATAAAGGACTGAAACACTGATGGAGCATTGGCAAGTCCGAACGGCATTACTAGATATTCAAAATGGCCCTCGGGCGTATTAAATGCAGTTTTCCACTCATCGCCTCGCTTAATACGCACAAGATTATACGCACCACGAAGATCTATCTTGGTGAACCAACTAGCCCCCTTAATCCGAGCAAACAAATCAGAAAACAATGGCAAGGGGTACTGAAATTTAACCATGATCTTATTTAGAAGGCGGTAATCTATACAAGGTCTCAGCGAACCATCCTTCTTGGCTACAATAAAGAACCCTGCTCCCAATGGCGACGATGACGGGCGAATATGCCCCTTCTCCAAAGACTCCTTCACATAACTCCGCATAGCGGCGTGCTCAGGCACAGATAAATTAAACAGTCGACCTTTTGGGAATTTACTACCAGGAATCAAATCGATAGCACAATCACAATCCCTATGCGGAGGTAGGGCACTGGACTTGGGCTCATCAAATAAATCCCGGTAATCAGACAAGAACTCTGGAACCTCAGAAGGGGTGGATGACGAAATAGACAGAAATGGGACATCACCATGTACCCCCTGACAACCCCAGCTGGACACAGACATGGATTTCCAATCTAATACTGGATTATGGACTTGTAGCCATGGCAACCCCAACACGACCACATCATGCAGATTATGCAACACCAGAAAGCGAATAACCTCCTGATGTGCAGGAGCCATGCACATGGTCAGCTGGGTCCAGTACTGAGGCTTATTCTTGGCCAAAGGCGTAGCATCAATTCCTCTCAATGGAATAGGACATTGCAAGGGCTCCAAGAAAAACCCACAACGCCTAGCATACTCCAAGTCCATCAAATTCAGAGCAGCGCCTGAGTCCACAAATGCCATGACAGAATATGATGACAAAGAGCAGATCAAGGTAACAGACAGAAATTTTGACTGTACCGTACCAATGGTGGCAGACCTAGCGAACCGCTTAGTGCGCTTAGGACAATCAGAGATAGCATGAGTGGAATCACCACAGTAGAAACACAGCCCATTCAGACGTCTGTGTTCTTGCCGTTCAACTCTGGTCAAAGTCCTATCGCACTGCATAGGCTCAGGTTTAAGCTCAGGTAATACCGCCAAATGGTGCACAGATTTACGCTCGCGCAAGCGTCGACCGATCTGAATGGTCAAAGACATAGACTCATTCAGACCAGCAGGCATAGGAAATCCCACCATGACATCCTTAAGGGCTTCTGTCATGATCCCAATGGCAGGGGATCACAAAAGGACAAGCACACAAAAAACAGAACAAGCTCTAGGGTGATGGAAACTGAGCTGACCGCGATCCTGAACCTAATTCACAACACTAGCAGTAGCCGGGGAACGTGCCTACGATGATTCTAGACGTCTCGCGCCAGCCGAAGGACTAGCTTCCCCTATTAGAAGAAACAAAGACCTCTCTTGCCTCCAGAGACACACCCCACAGAAATAGCAGCCCCCCACATGTAATGACGGTGAAATGAGAGGAAAGCACATACGTAGTAATGAAAACAGATTCAGCAAAATGAGGCCCGCTAAAACTAGATAGCAGAGGATACAAAAGTGAACTGCGCGGTCAGCGAAAAACCCTACAAAAAACCATCCTGAAATTACCTGAACTCATGTGCCAACTCATGGAACATGAGGAGTAATATCAGCCCACTAGAGCAACCAGCAACAAGGAATCACATAACTGCAAGCTGGACTAAAACAAAAATAAAGCAAAACGTGGAACAGGAAAATCAAAAACTTAGCTTGTCCTGATGATTACAGAAGCGGAAAGCAGAGGTAACAAGACACACTGATTACATTGATCGCCGGCGAGGAAATGACAAGAAAGCCAGGTTAAATAGGAAACTCCCATATCCTGATAGAACAGGTGGACACCAGAGACCGCAGAGAACACAAGTCACCCAGTACCATCTGTAACCACCAGAGGGAGCCCAAAAACAGAATCCACAACAGTACCCCCCCCTTGAGGAGGGGTCACCGAACCCTCACGAGAACCACCAGGGCGACCAGGATGAGCCCTATGAAATGCACGGACCAAATCAGCAGCATGAACATCAGAGGCAACCACCCAAGAATTATCCTCCTGACCATAACCCTTCCACTTGACCAAATACTGAAGTTTCCGTCTGGAAACACGAGAATCCAAGATCTTCTCCACAACATACTCCAATTCTCCCTCCACCAGCACCGGAGCAGGAGGCTCAAGCGAAGGAACAACAGGTACCTCATACTTCCGCAACAACGACCAATGGAACACATTATGAATACCAAACGATGCCGGGAGATCCAAACGAAACGACACAGGGTTAAGAATTTCCAAGATCCTATAGGGACCGATAAACCGAGGCTTGAACTTAGGAGAAGAGACCTTCATAGGAACAAAACGAGAAGACAACCACACCAAGTCCCCAACACGAAGTCGAGGACCCACGCGGCGACGGCGATTAGCAAACTGCTGAGCCCTCTCCTGGGACAACTTCAAATTGTCCACCACATGACTCCAAATCTGATGCAACCTATCCACCACCATGTCCACTCCAGGACAATCAGAAGGCTCCACCTGACCAGAGGAAAAACGAGGATGAAACCCCGAATTACAAAAGAAAGGAGAAACCAAGGTAACAGAACTAGCCCGATTATTAAGGGCAAATTCGGCAAGCGGCAAAAAGGTAACCCAGTCATCTTGATCAGCAGAAACAAAACACCTTAAATAAGTTTCCAAGGTCTGATTAGTTCGTTCCGTCTGGCCATTCGTCTGAGGATGGAATGCAGACGAAAAGGACAAATCAATGCCCATCTTAGCACAGAACGTCCGCCAAAATCTAGACACAAACTGGGATCCCCTGTCAGAAACAATGTTCTCCGGAATCCCATGCAAACGAACCACGTTCTGAAAAAACAGAGGGACCAACTCAGAGGAGGAAGGTAACTTAGGCAAGGGGACCAGATGAACCATCTTAGAAAAGCGGTCACACACAACCCAGATGACGGACATTTTTTGAGAGACAGGGAGATCCGAAATAAAGTCCATGGAAATGTGCGTCCAAGGCCTCTTCGGGATAGGCAAAGGTGACAACAATCCACTGGCCCGAGAACAGCAAGGCTTAGCCCGAGCGCAAACTTCACAAGACTGCACAAAAGAACGCACATCCCTCGACAAGGAAGGCCACCAAAAAGACCTGGCCACCAAGTCTCTAGTACCAAATATTCCAGGATGACCTGCCAACGCAGAAGAATGGACCTCGGAGATGACTCTACTGGTCCAATTATCCGGAACAAACAGTCTCTCAGGCGGACAACGATCAGGTTTATCCGCCTGAAACTCCTGCAAAGCACGTCGCAAGTCTGGGAAGACAGCCGACAAAATCACCCCATCCCTAAGGATACCAGTGGGCTCAGAATTTCCAGGGGAATCAGGCACAAAACTCCTAGAAAGAGCATCCGCCTTCACATTCTTTGAACCTGGCAGGTATGAAACCACAAAATCGAAACAGGAGAAAAACAGTGACCAACGAGCCTGTCTAGGATTCAGACGCTTGGCAGACTCAAGGTAAATCAGATTTTTGTGATCAGTCAAGACCACCACACGATGTCTAGCACCCTCAAGCCAATGACGCCACTCCTCAAATGCCCACTTCATGGCCAAAAGCTCCCGATTACCAACATCATAATTCCGCTCAGTGGGCGAAAACTTTCTAGAAAAGAACGCACATGGCTTCATCACCGAGCAATCGGAGCTTCTCTGTGACAAAACCGCCCCCGCTCCAATCTCAGAAGCATCAACCTCAACCTGAAAAGGAAGCGAAACATCTGGCTGACGCAACACAGGAGCAGAAGAAAACCGGCGCTTAAGTTCCTGAAAGGCCTCCACAGCCGCAGGAGACCAATCAGCAACATCAGCACCCTTCTTAGTCAGATCCGTCAAAGGCTTAACAACACTAGAAAAATTAGTTATGAAACGACGATAGAAATTAGCAAAGCCCAAGAACTTCTGTAGACTCTTAAGAGATGTAGGCTGCGTCCAGTCACAAATAGCTTGAACCTTGACGGGATCCATCTCAATAGTAGAAGGGGAAAAAATATACCCCAAAAAAGAAATCTTCTGGACTCCAAAGAGACACTTTGAACCTTTTACAAACAAAGAATTGGCCCGCAGGACCTGAAACACCTTCCTGACCTGCTGAACATGGGACTCCCAGTCATCAGAAAAAACCAAAACATCATCCAAATACACAATCATAAATTTATCCAGATATTCACGGAAAATATCGTGCATAAAGGACTGGAAGACAGAAGGAGCATTAGAAAGTCCAAAAGGCATCACCAAATACTCAAAATGGCCCTCAGGCGTATTAAATGCGGTTTTCCACTCATCACCCTGCTTAATCCGCACAAGATTATACGCACCCCGAAGATCAATCTTAGTGAACCATTTAGCCCCCTTAATGCGAGCGAACAAATCAGTCAACAATGGCAAAGGATACTGATATTTGACCGTAATCTTATTCAAAAGACGGTAATCTATACAAGGCCTCAAGGAACCATCTTTTTTGGCCACGAAAAAAAAACCTCCTCCCAAAGGAGATGAAGATGGACGGATATGTCCCTTTTCCAAGGACTCCTTAACATAATCCCGCATAGCAGTATGCTCTGGCACTGACAGATTGAACAAACGACCTTTAGGAAATTTACTGCCAGGAATCAAATCTATAGCACAATCGCAATCCCTGTGAGGAGGAAGCGAATTGAGCTTAGGCTCCTCAAAAACATCCCGATAATCAGACAAAAATACAGGAACCTCAGAAGGAGTAGATGAAGCGATAGAAATCGGAGGTGCATCATCATGAACCCCCTGACATCCCCAGCTTAACACAGACATCGCCTTCCAGTCCAAGACTGGGTTATGAGTTTGTAACCATGGCAGACCAAGCACTAAGACATCATGTAAATTATACAGTACAGTTCATTCCACTGAGTAAGCACCGACCATTTCCGAAATTTCTGACAATATATTTCTGCTTCATCTTGCCCCTGAGAGAGAGCCAATAAAGCTTTTTCAGCCTGAATCTCTAGGTTAGGTTCCTCATAGAGCAAACCCAATGCCAGAAAAAACGCATCCACATTGAGCAACGCAGGATCCCCTGGTGCCAATGCAAATGCCCAATTCTGAGGGTCACCCCGCAGGAAAGATATTACAATTTTGACTTGCTGAGCAGGGTCTCCAGAGGAGCGAGATTTCAAAGAAAGAAACAACTTGCAATTGTTCCTAAAATTCAGAAAACTAGATCTATCTCCAGAAAAAAACTCTGGGATAGGAATTCTAGGTTCAGACATAGGAGCATGTACAACAAAATCTTGTATATTTTGAACCTTAGCAGCAAGATTATTCAGGCTGGAAGCCAAACTCTGGACGTCCATGATAAACAGCTGAGGTCAGAGCCATTCAAGGATTAAGAGGAGGTAAGACGCAGCCAGGCTGCAATTAAGGCTAGGCAGCAAACTCTGAGGGAAGGAAAAAAAAAAAAAAAAACTTCCTCAGACTACTTTTCCTCCTACTTCAGCCAATATGATTACCACTTTTGGGCCGGCGATACTGTCATGATCCCAATGGCAGGGGATCACAAAAGGACAAGCACACAAAAAACAGAACAAGCTCTAGGGTGATGGAAACTGAGCTGACCGCGATCCTGAACCTAATTCACAACACTAGCAGTAGCCGGGGAATGTGCCTACGATGATTCTAGACGTCTCGCGCCAGCCGAAGGACTAGCTTCCCCTATTAGAAGAAACAAAGACCTCTCTTGCCTCCAGAGAAACACCCCACAGAAATAGCAGCCCCCCACATGTAATGATGGTGAAATGAGAGGAAAGCACATACGTAGTCATGAAAACAGATTCAGCAAAATGAGGCCCGCTAAAACTAGATAGCAGAGGATACAAAAGTGAACTGCGCGGTCAGCGAAAAACCCTACAAAAAACCATCCTGAAATTACCTGAACTCATGTGCCAACTCATGGAACATGAGGAGTAATATCAGCCCACTAGAGCAACCAGCAACAAGGAATCACATAACTGCAAGCTGGACTAAAACAAAAATAAAGCAAAACGTGGAACAGGAAAATCAAAAACTTAGCTTGTCCTGATGATTACAGAAGCGGAAAGCAGAGGTAACAAGACACACTGATTACATTGATCGCCGGCGAGGAAATGACAAGAAAGCCAGGTTAAATAGGAAACTCCCATATCCTGATAGAACAGGTGGACACCAGAGACCGCAGAGAACATAAGTCACCCAGTACCATCTGTAACCACCAGAGGGAGCCCAAAAACAGAATCCACAACAGGCTTCAGAGAGACCTTTTCTGAAAATAGCTGCGAGCGCACCTTCATTCCACTGAGTGAGTACGGACCACTTTCTAAATTTCTGACAATATACCTCTATTTCATCCTGACCCTGACACAGAGCCAGCAAATTCTTCTCTGCCTGATCCACAGAATTAGGCTCATCGTACAGCAATCCGAGCGCCAGAAAAAATGCATCGATATTACTTAATGCAGGATCTCCTGACGCAAGAGAAAATGCCCAGTCCTGAGGGTCGCCACGCAAAAAGGAAATAGCGATCCTAACTTGTTGAACTGGGTCACCAGATGAGTGAGGTTTCAAAGCCAGAAATAGTTTACAATTATTTTTGAAACTCAGAAATTTAGTTCTATCTCCAAAAAACAAATCAGGAATAGGAATTCTCGGTTCTAACATAGAATTCTGAACCACAAAGTCTTGAATACTTTGTACTCTTGCCGTGAGCTGATCCACACATGAAGACAGACCTTTAATGTCCATTGCTACACCTGTGTACTGAACCACCCAAATGTCTAGGGGGAAAAAAAGGCAAAACACAGTGCAGAGGAAAAAAAAATGGTCTCAAAACTTCTTTTTTTCCCTCTATTGAGAATCATTAGTACTTTTGGCCTCCAGTACTGTTATGAAAGGTAATTCAGTACCACAATGGACATAGAGGTCAGCGCACATACAGTGACCTGGCAATAACCCAAAAAACAAGAACGAGCTCTGAGACATGGGAACTCTGTTGACCGCAATCCCTAATCCTCTCCAACCACACTAAAGGCAGCCGTGGATTGCGCCTAACGCTCCCTATGCAACTCGGCACGGCCTGAGAAACTAGCTAGCCTGAAGATAGAAAATAAGTCTACCTTGCCTCAGAGAAATACCCCAAAGGAAAAGGCAGCCCCCACATATAATGACTGTGAGGTAAGATGAAAAGACAAACGTAGAGATGAAATAGATTTAGCAAAGTGAGGCCCAACTTTCTGAACAGAGCGAGGATAGGAAAGGTAACTTTGCGGTCAACACAAAACCCTACAAAAACCACGCAAAGGGGGCAAAAAGACCCTCCGTACCGAACTAACGGCACGGAGGTACACCCTCTGCGTCCCAGAGCTTCCAGCAAGCAGAAAAAACAAATAGACAAGCTGGACAGAAAAAAACAGCAAACAAATAGCAAAGAGTAACTTAGCTATGCAGAGCAGCAGGCCACAGGAACGATCCAGGAGGAAACAGGTCCAATACTAGAACATTGACTGGAGGCCAGGATCAAAGCACTAGGTGGAGTTAAATAGAGCAGCACCTAACGACTTCACCACATCACCTGAGGAAGGAAACTCAGAAGCCGCAGTACCACTTTCCTCCACCAACGGAAGCTCACAGAGAGAACCAGCCGAAGTACCACTTGTGACCACAGGAGGGAGCTCTGCCACAGAATTCACAACAAGTGACTGGGCAATATACTACTTGGGCTGTGCAATATACTACGTGGCTGTGCTATATACTACATGGCTGTGCTATATACTACGTGGACATGCATATTCTAGAATACCCGATGCGTTAGAATCCGGCCACCATCTAGTAATTTAAGAATCGGCTAATAACAAAGCTCCGTCCCGGTGACGTCTGGCGCCACATCTGTGCCGAGTGATCTGACTGTATACCTTCATCATGAATCCAGTATAGAATCGTGTATTATTAACAGTCACCACTAGAGGGAGCAGCGCATGCAGGTGTTGGGGGCTCCTGTGCTGTGGTTTGGCAGGTGTTGGGGGGGGCTCCTATGCTGTGGTTTGGCAGGTGTTGGGGGGCTCCTGCGCTGTGGTTTGGCAGGTGTTGGGGGGGGGCTCCTGTGCTGTGGTTTGGCAGGTGTTGGGGGGGCTCCTGCGCTGTGGTTTTGCAGGTGTTTGGGGGGGCTCCTATGCTGTGGTTTTGGCAGGTGTTGGGGGGGCTCCTGCGCTGTGGTTTTGCAGGTGTTGGGGGGGCTCCTGTGCTGTGGTTTGGCAGGTGTTGGGGGGGCTCCTGTGCTGTGGTTTGGCATGTGTTGGGGGGGCTCCTGTGCTGTGGTTTGGCAGGTTTTGGGGGGGCTCCTGTGCTGTGGTTTGGCAGGTGTTGGGGGTCTCCTGTGCTGTGGTTTGGCAGGTGTTGGGGGGGCTCCTGTGCTGTGGTTTGGCAGATGTTGGGGGCTCCTATAGTTTGGCGGGTGTGGGGGGGCTCCTGTGCTTTGGGTTGGCAGGTGTTGGGGGTCTCCTGTAGTTGGGCAGGTGTAGGGGGGCTCCTGTAGTTTTGCAGGTGTTGGGGGGCTCCTGTGCTCTGGTTTGGCAGGTGTTGGGGGGCTCCTGTAGTTAGGCAGGTGTTGGGGGGGCTCCTGTAGTTTTGCAGGTGTTGGGGGGGCTCCTGTGCTCTGGTTTGGCAGGTGTTGGGGGGGCTCCTGTAGTTTTGCAGGTGTTGGGGGGGCTCCTGTGCTCTGGTTTGGCAGGTGTTGGGGGGCTCCTGTAGTTTGGCGGGTGTTGGGGGTCTCCTGTAGTTTGGCGGGTGTTGGGGGGGCTCCTGTAGTTTTGCAGGTGTAGGGGGGCTCCTGTAGTTTTGCAGGTGTTGGGGGGCTCCTGTAGTTTTGCAGGTGTTGGGGGGCACCTGTAGTTTCGCAGGTGTAGGGGGGCTCCTGTAGTTTTGCAAGTGTAGGGGGGCTTCTGTAGTTTTGCAGGTGTAGGGGGGCTTCTGTGCTGTGGTTTGGCAGGTGTTGGGGGGCTCCTGTCCTGTAGTTTTGCAGGTGTAGGGGGGCTCCTGTCCTGTAGTTTTGCAGGTGTAGGGGGGCTCCTGTAGTTTTGCAGGTGTAGGGGGGCTCCTGTGCTGTGGTTTGGCAGGTGTTGGGGGGCTCCTGTCCTGTAGTTTTGCAGGTGTTGGGGGGCTCCTGTCCTGTAGTTTTGCAGGTGTTGGGGGGCTCCTGTAGTTTTGCAGGTGTTGGGGGGCTCCTGTAGTTTTGCAGGTGTTGGGGGGCTCCTGTAGTCTTGCAGGTGCTGGGGGGCTCCTGTAGTTTTGCAGGTGTTGGGGGGCTCCTGTAGTCTTGCAGGTGCTGGGGGGCTCCTGTAGTGTTGCAGGTGTAGGGGGGCTCCTGTAGTTTTGCAGGTGTAGGGGGGCTCCTGTAGTCTTGCAGGTGCTGGGGGGCTCCTGTAGTTTTGCAGGTGTAGGGGGGCTCCTGTAGTCTTGCAGGTGTTGGGGGCTCCTGTAGTTTTGCAGGTGTAGGGGGGCTCCTGTAGTTTTGCAGGTATAGGGGGGCTCCTGTAGTCTTGCAGGTGCTGGGGGGCTCCTGTAGTTTTGCAGGTGTAAGGGGGCTCCTGTAGTTTTGCAGGTGTAGGGGGGCTCCTGTAGTCTTGCAGGTTTTGGGGGGCTCCTGTATTCTTGCAGGTGTCGGGGGGCTCCTGTAGTTTTGCAGGTGCTGGGGGGCTCCTGTAGTTTTGCAGGTGTTGGGGGGCTCCTGTAGTCTTGCAGGTGTTGGGGGGCTCCTGTAGTCTTGCAGGTGTTGGGGGGCTCCTGTAGTTTTGCAGGTGCTGGGGGGCTCCTGTAGTTTTGCAGGTGTTGGGGGGCTCTTGTAGTCTTGCAGGTGTTGGGGGGGCTCCTGTAGTCTTGCAGGTGTTGGGGGGCTCCTGTAGTTTTGCAGGTGTAGGGGGCTCCTGTAGTCTTGCAGGTGCTGGGGGGCTCCTGTAGTTTTGCAGGTGTTGGGGGGCTCCTGTAGTCTTGCAGGTGTAGGGGGCTCCTGTAGTCTTGCAGGTGTAGGGGGCTCCTGTAGTCTTGCAGGTGCTGGGGGGCTCCTGTAGTCTTGCAGGTGTAGGGGGGCTCCTGTAGTCTTGCAGGTGTAGGGGGCTCCTGTAGTCTTGCAGGTGTTGGGGGGCTCCTGTAGTCTTGCAGGTGTAGGGGGCTCCTGTAGTCTTGCAGGTGTAGGGGGCTCCTGTAGTCTTGCAGGTGCTGGGGGGCTCCTGTAGTCTTGCAGGTGTAGGGGGGCTCCTGTAGTCTTGCAGGTGTAGGGGGGCTCCTGTAGTCTTGCAGTTGTTGGGGGGCTCCTGTAGTCTTGCAGGTGCTGGGGGGCTCCTGTAGTCTTGCAGGTGCTGGGGGGCTCCTGTAGTTTTGCAGGTGTAGGGGGGCTCCTGTAGTTTTGCAGGTGCTGGGGGGCTCCTGTAGTTTTGCAGGTGTTGGGGGGCTCCTGTAGTTTTGCAGGTGTAGGGGGGCTCCTGTAGTCTTGCAGGTGTTGGGGGGCTCCTGTAGTCTTGCAGGTGTTGGGGGGCTCCTGTAGTTTTGCAGGTGTTGGGGGGCTCCTGTAGTCTTGCAGGTGTTGGGGGGCTCCTGTAGTTTTGCAGGTGCTGGGGGGCTCCTGTAGTTTTGCAGGTGTTGGGGGGCTCCTGTAGTCTTGCAGGTGTAGGGGGGCTCCTGTAGTCTTGCAGGTGTTGGGGGGCTCCTGTAGTTTTGCAGGTGCTGGGGGGTGTTGTGAATTCTGTGGCTGAGTTCACTTCTGTGGTCACAAGTGGTATTGCAGTCTCTGGGCTTCCTCCCTCAGGTGTTTTGGTGAGCTCGTTGGCTGCCTTGCTATTTAGCTCCACCTGAGTCTGTCTTCCTTGCTCCTTGTCAATGTTCCAGTGTTGGATCTGAGCTACTGCATCTTTCCTTGGGCCTGCTGCTCTGCTAGATAAGTGCTTCTAGTTTGTTTTCTGTTTTTTTCTGTCCAGCTTGCTATTGTCTTTTGCTGGAAGCTCTGAGAAGCAGAGGGGTGCACCGCCGTGCTGTTAGTTCGGCACGGTGGGTCTTTTTGCCCCTTTGCGTGGTTTTCGTTTTAGGGTTTTTTGTAGACTGCATAGTTCTCTTTGCTATCCTCGCTCTGTCTAGAATATCGGGCCTCACTTTGCTGAATCTATTTCATTCCTACGTTTGTCTTTTCATCTTGCTAACAGTCATTATATGTGGGGGGCTGCCTATTCCTTTGGGGTATTTCTCTGAGGTAAGTCAGGCTTGTATTTCTATCTTCAGGCTAGTCAGCTCCTCAGGCAGTGCCGAGTTGCATAGGTAGTTATAGGCGCAATCCACTGCTGCTTATAGTTGTGTGAGGATAGATCAGGTACTGCAGTCTACAGAGATTCCACGTCTCAGAGCTCGTCCTATTGTTTTTGGTTATTGCCAGATCTCTGTATGTGCGCTGATTACTGCACGCTGTGTTGCCTGATTGCCAGCCACAGAATTCACAACAGTACAAGGAGCCACACCAATGATTCCCAATAGAGGGAAAAAAGAAATCCTGACATCATTTTTTTTTCTTAGCTCTGTCTTCAGTCTTTTTTTTCCCCTAGACATTAGAGTGCTTCAGGACACAGCTGTGGACATGGATATTCAGGCTCTGTGCTCCTCAATGGATAATCTCGTTGTAAATGTACAAAAGATTCAAGATACTATTGATCAGAAATCGATGCTAGAACCAAGAATTCCGATTCCTGATTTGTTTTTTGGTGACAGAACTAAGTTCCTGAGCTTCAGAAATAATTGTAAGCTATTTTTGTCCTTGAAACCTCATTCTTCTGGTAATCCTATTCAACAGGTTTTGATTATTATTTCTTTATTGCGCGGCGACCCTCAGGACTGGGCGTTTTCTCTTGCACCAGGAGATTCTGCATTGAGTAATGTTGATGCATTTTTCCTGGCGCTCGGATTGCTTTACGATGAGCCTAATTCAGTGGATCAGGCTGAGAAAAATCTGCTGGCTTTATGCCAGGGTCAAGATGATGTAGAAGTATATTGTCAGAAATTTAGGAAATGGTCAGTACTCACTCTGTGGAATGAATCTGCACTAGCGGCTTTGTTCAGAAAGGGTCTCTCTGAAGCTCTTAAGGATGTAATGGTGGGATTTCCTATGCCTGCTGGTTTGAATGAGTCTATGTCCTTGGCCATTCAGATCGGTCGTCGCTTGCGCGAGCGTAAATCTGTGCACCATCTGGCGGTACTGCCTGAGAGTAAACCTGAGCCTATGCAGTGCGACAGGACTATGACTAAAGTAGAACGGCAAGAACACAGACGTCTGAACAGACTGTGTTTCTATTGTGGTGATTCTACTCATGCTATTTCTAATTGTCCTAAACGCACTAGGCGGTTCGATAGCTCTGCCGTTATTGGTACTGTACAGTCCAAATTCCTTTTGTCCATTACCTTAATGTGCTCTTTGTCATCGTATTCTGTCATGGCGTTTGTGGATTCAGGCGCTGCCCTGAATCTGATGGATTTGGATTATGCTAAACGTTGTGGATTTTTCTTGGAGTCTTTGCGGTGTCCTATTCCGTTGAGAGGAATTGATGCTACACCTTTGGCCAAGAATAAGCCTCAGTACTGGGCCCAGCTGACCATGTGCATGGCTCCTGCACATCAGGAAGTTATTCGCTTTCTGGTACTGCATAATTTGCATGATGTGGTCGTGTTGGGGTTGCCATGGCTACAAACCCATAATCCAGTATTGGATTGGAACTCTATGTCGGTAACCAGCTGGGGTTGTCAGGGAGTACATGGTGATGTTCCATTTTTGTCTATTTCGTCATCCATTCCTTCTGACATCCCAGAGTTCTTGTCGGACTTTCAGGATGTATTTGAAGAGTCCAAGTCTGATGCCCTACCTCCGCATAGGAATTGTGATTGTGCTATCGATTTGATTCCTGGTAGTAAATTCCCTAAGGGTCGTTTATTTAATTTGTCCGTACCTGAACACACCGCTATGCGCAGTTATGTGAAGGAGTCCCTGGAGAAGGGACATATTCGCCCATCGTCGTCACCATTGGGAGCAGGGTTCTTTTTTGTAGCCAAGAAGGATGGTTCGCTAAGACCGTGTATTGATTACCGCCTTCTTAATAAGATCACTGTTAAGTTTCAGTATCCCTTGCCATTGATTTCTGACTTGTTTGCTCGGATTAAGGGGGCTAGTTGGTTTACTAAGATTGATCTTCGTGGTGCGTATAATCTGGTGAGAATCAGGCAGGGAGATGAATGGAAAACGGCATTTAATACGCCCGAGGGTCATTTTGAGTATCTGGTGATGCCGTTCGGACTTGCCAATGCTCCATCTGTTTTTCAGTCTTTTATGCATGACATTTTCCGTGAGTATCTGGATAAATTCTTGATTGTTTACTTGGATGACATTTTGATCTTCTCAGATGATTGGGAGTCTCATGTGAAGCAAGTCACAATGGTTTTCCAGGTACTGCGTGCTAATTCCTTGTTCGTGAAGGGATCAAAGTGTCTCTTCGGTGTGCAGAAAGTTTCATTTTTGGGGTTCATCTTTTCCCCTTCTACTATCGAGATGGATCCGGTTAAGGTTCAGGCCATCCAGGATTGGACTCAGCCGACATCTCTAAAAAGTCTGCAGAAATTCCTGGGCTTTGCTAATTTTTATCGTCGCTTCATCTGTAATTTTTCTAGCATTGCCAGACCATTGACCGATTTGACCAAGAAGGGTGCTGATTTGGTTAATTGGTCTTCTGCTGCCGTGGAAGCTTTTCAGGAGTTGAAGCGTCGTTTTTGCTGTGCCCCTGTGTTGTGTCAACCTGATGTTTCTCTTCCGTTCCAGGTCGAGGTTGAGGCTTCTGAGATTGGTGCAGGGGCGGTTTTGTCACAGAGAGGTTCTGGTTGCTCAGTGTTCAAACCATGTGCTTTCTTTTCCAGGAAATTTTCTGCTGCTGAGCGTAATTATGATGTGGGCAACCGAGAGTTGCTGGCCATGAAGTGGGCATTCGAGGAGTGGCGTCATTGGCTTGAGGGTGCTAAGCATCGCGTGGTGGTATTGACTGATCATAAGAACTTGACTTATCTCGAGTCTGCCAAGCGCTTGAATCCTAGACAGGCCCGTTGGTCGTTATTTTTTGCTCGTTTTGATTTTGTGATTTCATACCTTCCGGGCTCTAAAAATGTGAAGGCGGATGCTCTGTCTAGGAGTTTTGTGCCCGACTCTCCGGGGTTATCTGAGCCGGCGAGTATCCTCAAGGAAGGAGTCATTGTGTCTGCCATCTCCCCTGATTTGCGGAGAGTGTTGCAGAAATTTCAGGCTAATAAACCTGATCGTTGTCCGGCCGAGAAACTGTTCGTCCCTGATAGGTGGACTAGTAAAGTTATCTCTGAACTTCATTGTTCGGTGCTGGCCGGTCATCCAGGAATCTTTGGTACCAGGGAGTTGGTTGCTAGATCCTTCTGGTGGCCATCTCTGTCACGGGATGTGCGTGCTTTTGTGCAGTCCTGTGGAATTTGTGCTAGGGCTAAGCCCTGCTGTTCACGTGCCAGTGGGTTGCTTTTGCCCTTGCCGGTCCCGAAGAGGCCTTGGACACATATTTCGATGGATTTCATTTCTGACCTTCCCGTTTCTCAAAAAATGTCGGTCATTTGGGTGGTCTGTGATCGCTTTTCTAAAATGGTCCATCTGGTGCCCTTGGTTAAATTGCCTTCCTCCTCTGATTTGGTGCCTTTGTTCTTCCAGCATGTGGTTCGTTTGCATGGCATTCCTGAGAATATTGTTTCTGACAGAGGTTCCCAGTTTGTCTCGAGGTTCTGGCGAGCCTTTTGTGGTAGGATGGGCATTGACCTATCTTTCTCCTCGGCCTTCCATCCTCAGACTAATGGCCAGACCGAACGAACCAATCAGACCTTGGAAACATATCTGAGATGTTTTGTTTCCGCTGACCAGGATGATTGGGTGTCATTTTTGCCGTTGGCTGAGTTCGCCCTTAATAATCGGGCCAGCTCGGCTACCTTGGTCTCTCCATTTTTCTGCAATTCTGGGTTCCATCCTCGTTTCTCTTCAGGACAGGTTGAGTCTTCGGACTGTCCTGGTGTGGATTCTGTGGTGGACAGGTTGCAGCAGATCTGGACTCAGGTAGTGGACAATTTGACCTTGTCCCAGGAGAAGGCTCAGCTTTTCGCTAATCGCAGACGCCGTGTGGGACCCCGACTTCGTGTTGGGGATTTGGTTTGGTTATCTTCTCGTCATATTCCTATGAAGGTTTCCTCTCCTAAATTTAAACCTCGTTTTATTGGTCCGTATAGGATTTCTGAGATTCTCAATCCGGTGTCTTTTCGTCTGACCCTCCCAGACTCCTTTTCCATACATAATGTATTCCATAGGTCGTTGTTGAGGAGATACGTGGCACCTATGGTTCCATCTGTGGAGCCTCCTGCCCCTGTTTTGGTGGAGGGGAAATTGGAGTATATTGTGGAGAAGATTTTGGATTCTCGTGTCTCTAGACGGAAACTCCAGTATCTGGTCAAATGGAAGGGTTATGCTCAGGAAGATAATTCTTGGGTTTTTGCCTCTGATGTCCATGCCCCAGATCTTGTTCGTGCCTTTCATGTGGCTCATCCTGGTCGGCCTGGGGGTTCTGGTGAGGGTTCGGTGACCCCTCCTCAAGGGGGGGGTACTGTTGTGAATTCTGTGGCTGAGTTCACTTCTGTGGTCACAAGTGGTATTGCAGTCTCTGGGCTTCCTCCCTCAGGTGTTTTGGTGAGCTCGTTGGCTGCCTTGCTATTTAGCTCCACCTGAGTCTGTCTTCCTTGCTCCTTGTCAATGTTCCAGTGTTGGATCTGAGCTACTGCATCTTTCCTTGGGCCTGCTGCTCTGCTAGATAAGTGCTTCTAGTTTGTTTTCTGTTTTTTTCTGTCCAGCTTGCTATTGTCTTTTGCTGGAAGCTCTGAGAAGCAGAGGGGTGCACCGCCGTGCTGTTAGTTCGGCACGGTGGGTCTTTTTGCCCCTTTGCGTGGTTTTCGTTTTAGGGTTTTTTGTAGACTGCATAGTTCTCTTTGCTATCCTCGCTCTGTCTAGAATATCGGGCCTCACTTTGCTGAATCTATTTCATTCCTACGTTTGTCTTTTCATCTTGCTAACAGTCATTATATGTGGGGGGCTGCCTATTCCTTTGGGGTATTTCTCTGAGGTAAGTCAGGCTTGTATTTCTATCTTCAGGCTAGTCAGCTCCTCAGGCAGTGCCGAGTTGCATAGGTAGTTGTTAGGCGCAATCCACTGCTGCTTATAGTTGTGTGAGGATAGATCAGGTACTGCAGTCTACAGAGATTCCACGTCTCAGAGCTCGTCCTATTGTTTTTGGTTATTGCCAGATCTCTGTATGTGCGCTGATTACTGCACGCTGTGTTGCCTGATTGCCAGCCACAACAGGGGGGCTCCTGTAGTTTTGCAGGTGTTGGGGTCTCCTGTAGTCTTGCAGGTGTAGGGGGCTCCTGTAGTCTTGCAGGTGTAGGGGGCTCCTGTAGTCTTGCAGGTGTTGGGGGGCTCCTGTAGTCTTGCAGGTGTTGGGGGGCTCCTGTAGTCTTGCAGGTGCTGGGGGGCTCCTGTAGTCTTGCAGGTGCTGGGGGGCTCCTGTAGTTTTGCAGGTGTTGGGGGGCTCCTGTAGTTTTGCAGGTGTTGGGGGGCTCCTGTAGTCTTGCAGGTGTTGGGGGGGCTCCTGTAGTTTTGCAGGTGTTGGGGGGCTCCTGTAGTCTTGCAGGTGCTGGGGGGCTCCTGTAGTCTTGCAGGTGTTGGGGGGCTCCTGTAGTCTTGCAGGTGTTGGGGGGCTCCTGTAGTCTTGCAGGTGCTGGGGGGCTCCTGTAGTCTTGCAGGTGCTGGGGGGCTCCTGTAGTTTTGCAGGTGTTGGGGGGCTCCTGTAGTTTTGCAGGTGTTGGGGGGGCTCCTGTAGTTTTGCAGGTGTTGGGGGGCTCCTGTAGTTTTGCAGGTGTTGGGGTCTCCTGTAGTCTTGCAGGTGTAGGGGGCTCCTGTAGTCTTGCAGGTGTTGGGGGGCTCCTGTAGTTTTGCAGGTGCCGGGGGGCTCCTGTAGTTTTGCAGGTGCCGGGGGGCTCCTGTAGTTTTGCAGGTGTAAGTGGGCTCCTGTAGTCTTGCAGGTGTAGGGGGGCTCCTGTAGTTTTGCAGGTGTTGGGGTCTCCTGTAGTTTTGCAGGTGTTGGGGGGCTCCTGTAGTTTTGCAGGTGTAGGGGGGCTCCTGTAGTTTTGCAGGTGTAGGGGGCTCCTGTAGTCTTGCAGGTGTTGGGGGGGCTCCTGTAGTCTTGCAGGTGTTGGGGGGCTCCTGTAGTTTTGCAGGTGTTGGGGTCTCCTGTAGTCTTGCAGGTGTAGGGGGGCTCCTGTAGTCTTGCAGGTGTTGGGGGGCTCCTGTAGTCTTGCAGGTGTTGGGGGGCTCCTGTAGTTTTGCAGTTGTTGGGGGGCTCCTGTAGTCTTGCAGGTGTTGGGGGGCTCCTGTAGCCTTGCAGGTGTAGGGGGGCTCCTGTAGTCTTGCAGGTGTTGGGGGGCTCCTGTAGTCTTGCAGGTGTTGGGGGGCTCCTGTAGTCTTGCAGGTGTAGGGGGCTCCTGTAGTGTTGCAGGTGTTGGGGGGCTCCTGTAGTTTTGCAGGTGTAGGGGGGCTCCTGTAGTCTTGCAGGTGTAGGGGGGCTCCTGTAGTGTTGCAGGTGTATGGGGGCTCCTGTAGTTTTGCAGGTGTTGGGGGGCTCCTGTAGTCTTGCAGGTGTAGGGGGCTCCTGTAGTGTTGCAGGTGTTGGGGGGCTCCTGTAGTTTTGCAGGTGTAGGGGGGCTCCTGTAGTTTTGCAGGTGTAGGGGGGCTCCTGTAGTTTTGCAGGTGCTGGGGGGCTCCTGTAGTCTTGCAGGTGTAGGGGGGCTCCTGTAGTTTTGCAGGTGCTGGGGGGCTCCTGTAGTTTTGCAGGTGCTGGGGGGCTCCTGTAGTTTTGCAGGTGTAGGGGGGCTCCTGTAGTCTTGCAGGTGTAGGGGGGCTCCTGTAGTTTTGCAGGTGTAGGGGGGCTCCTGTAGTTTTGCAGGTGTAGGGGGGCTCCTGTAGTCTTGCAGGTGTTGGGGGGCTCCTGTAGTTTTGCAGGTGTTGGGGGGCTCCTGTAGTCTTGCAGGTGTTGGGGGCTCCTGTAGTCTTGCAGGTGTTGGGGGGGCTCCTGTAGTTTTGCAGGTGTTGGGGGGCTCCTGTAGTCTTGCAGGTGTAGGGGGGCTCCTGTAGTCTTGCAGGTGTTGGGGGGCTCCTGTAGTCTTGCAGGTGTTGGGGGGCTCCTGTAGTTTTGCAGGTGTTGGGGGGCTCCTGTAGTCTTGCAGGTGTTGGGGGGCTCCTGTAGTTTTGCAGGTGTTGGGGGGCTCCTGTAGTTTTGCAGGTGTAGGGGGGCTCCTGTAGTCTTGCAGGTGTTGGGGGGCTCCTGTAGTCTTGCAGGTGTTGGGGGGCTCCTGTAGTTTTGCAGGTGTAGGGGGGCTCCTGTAGTCTTGCAGGTGTTGGGGGGCTCCTGTAGTTTTGCAGGTGTTGGGGGGCTCCTGTAGTCTTGCAGGTGTAGGGGGGCTCCTGTAGTCTTGCAGGTGTTGGGGGGCTCCTGTAGTCTTGCAGGTGTTGGGGGGCTCCTGTAGTCTTGCAGGTGTTGGGGGGCTCCTGTAGTTTTGCAGGTGTTGGGGGGCTCCTGTAGTCTTGCAGGTGTTGGGGGGCTCCTGTAGTCTTGCAGGTGTAGGGGGGCTCCTGTAGTCTTGCAGGTGTTGGGGGGCTCCTGTAGTTTTGCAGGTGTTGGGGGGCTCCTGTAGTCTTGCAGGTGTTGGGGGGCTCCTGTAGTTTTGCAGGTGTTGGGGTTCTCCTGTAGTCTTGCAGGTGTAGGGGGGCTCCTGTAGTCTTGCAGGTGTTGGGGGGCTCCTGTAGTCTTGCAGGTGTAGGGGGGCTCCTGTAGTCTTGCAGGTGTTGGGGGGCTCCTGTAGTCTTGCAGGTGTAGGGGGGCTCCTGTAGTTTTGCAGGTGTAGGGGGGCTCCTGTAGTTTTGCAGGTGTAGGGGGCTCCTGTAGTCTTGCAGGTGTAGTGGGGCTCCTGTAGTCTTGCAGGTGTAGGGGGCTCCTGTAGTCTTGCAGGTGTAGGGGGCTCCTGTAGTTTTGCAGGTGTAGGGGGCTCCTGTAGTTTTGCAGGTGTAGGGGGGCTCCTGTAGTTTTGCAGGTGTAGGGGGGCTCCTGTAGTTTTGCAGGTGTAGGGGGCTCCTGTAGTCTTGCAGGTGTAGGGGGGCTCCTGTAGTCTTGCAGGTGTTGGGGGGCTCCTGTAGTCTTGCAGATGTTGGGGGGCTCCTGTAGTTGGGCAGGTGTAGGGGGGCTCCTGTAGTCTTGCAGGTGTTGGGGGGCTCCTGTAGTTTTGCAGGTGTTGGGGGGCTCCTGTAGTTTGGCAGGTGTAGGGGGGCTCCTGTAGTCTTGCAGGTGTTGGGGGGCTCCTGTAGTCTTGCAGGTGTTGGGGGGCTCCTGTAGTTTTGCAGGTGTTGGGGGGCTCCTGTAGTTTTGCAGGTGTTGGGGGGCTCCTGTAGTTTTGCAGGTGTAGGGGGGGCTCCTGTAGTTTTGCAGGTGTAGGGGGCTCCTGTAGTCTTGCAGGTGTAGGGGGGCTCCTGTAGTCTTGCAGGTGTTGGGGGGCTCCTGTAGTCTTGCAGATGTTGGGGGGCTCCTGTAGTTGGGCAGGTGTTGGGGGGCTCCTGTAGTCTTGCAGGTGTAGGGGGGCTCCTGTAGTCTTGCAGGTGTAGGGGGGCTCCTGTAGTCTTGCAGGTGTAGGGGGGCTCCTGTAGTTTTGCAGGTGTTGGGGGGCTCCTGTAGTCTTGCAGGTGTTGGGGGGCTCCTGTAGTCTTGCAGGTGTTGGGGGGCTCCTGTAGTTTTGCAGGTGTTGGGGGGCTCCTGTAGTCTTGCAGGTGTTGGGGGGCTCCTGTAGTCTTGCAGGTGTTGGGGGGCTCCTGTAGTTTTGCAGATGTTGGGGGGCTCTTGTAGTTTTGCAGATGTTGGGGGGCTCCTGTAGTCTTGCAGGTGTTGGGGGGCTCCTGTAGTCTTGCAGGTGTTGGGGGGCTCCTGTAGTCTTGCAGATGTTGGGGGGCTCCTGTAATTTTGCAGGTGTTGGGGGGCTCCTGTAGTCTTGCAGGTGTTGGGGGGCTCCTGTAGTCTTGCAGGTGTTGGGGGGCTCCTGTAGTTTTGCAGGTGTAGGGGGGCTCCTGTAGTTTTGCAGGTGTAGGGGGGCTCCTGTAGTTTTGCAGGTGTTGGGGGGCTCCTGTAGTTTTGCAGGTGTAGGGGGGCTCCTGTAGTCTTGCAGGTGTTGGGGGGCTCCTGTAGTCTTGCAGGTGTAGGGGGCTCCTGTAGTTTTGCAGATGTTGGGGGGCTCTTGTAGTTTTGCAGATGTTGGGGGGCTCCTGTAGTCTTGCAGGTGTTGGGGGGCTCCTGTAGTCTTGCAGGTGTTGGGGGGCTCCTGTAGTCTTGCAGGTGTTGGGGGGCTCCTGTAGTTTTGCAGATGTTGGGGGGCTCCTGTAGTCTTGCAGATGTTGGGGGGCTCCTGTAGTCTTTCAGGTGTTGGGGGGCTCCTGTAGTTTTGCAGATGTTGGGGGGCTCCTGTAGTTTTGCAGGTGTAGGGGGGCTCCTGTAGTTTTGCAGGTGTAGGGGGGCTCCTGTAGTTTTGCAGGTGTAGGGGGGCTCCTGTAGTTTTGCAGGTGTAGGGGGGCTCCTGTAGTCTTGCAGGTGTAGGGGGGCTCCTGTAGTTTTGCAGGTGTTGGGGGGCTCCTGTAGTTTTGCAGGTGTTGGGGGGCTCCTGTAGTCTTGCAGGTGTAGTGGGGCTCCTGTAGTCTTGCAGGTGTTGGGGGGCTCCTGTAGTCTTGCAGGTGTTGGGGGGCTCCTGTAGTCTTGCAGGTGTTGGGGGGCTCCTGTAGTCTTGCAGGTGTTGGGGGGCTCCTGTAGTCTTGCAGGTGTAGGGGGGCTCCTGTAGTCTTGCAGGTGTAGGGGGCTCCTGTAGTTGGGCAGGAGGCACACTATCTAGGGTTGTCGTCTTGCAGTAGACAGGTGCACTGTAATAAGCTGGTAATATCCGTGTCTGCAGTGCTTCTGAGCATCATTAGATGTGACTGCGGCATGGAGCAGACGATCGGGTGCTGTGCCGCTGTCTGCAGCGCTGAGATTCATGGTAATTGGGTTTTGCTCTAGTCAGGCAGAATTTAAATGCTAATTAAGAGGGAATTTTAGAAGGCAGAGGCTTCAGCACATCGTCGGCTGACATTGTGGCATAGAGTCTAATATTCAGCCATAAATCCATCAATCTCGGGGCTTAATATTCCAGTCCACCGGGTTATTGATAATTTGCTGTACAGCGGCTGGGGGAGGAGGAGCAGCAGACGGTGCGCTCCAGTGTGGTAATGTAGAGTCTGCTGTTATGGTGGGAGATCCCTGGCAGATCCTTAGTAGATCTCCAATATAAGGTCCTTCGCTCCCTCCGATGCTGCCGGGGTCTCGCTCCCCTGAACTATCCTCCCTCAGATGATGTCGGGGTCTCGCTCTCCTGACCTTCCCTCTGGTGATGTCGGTGTCTCGCTCCCCTGACCTATCCTCTCTCAGATGATGTCGGGGTCTCGCTCCCCTGACCTATCCTCCCTCAGATGATGTTGGGGTCTCGCTCCCCTGACCTATCCTCCCTCAGATGATGTCGGGGTCTCGCTCCCCTGACCTTCCCTCTGGTGATGTCGGGGTCTCGCTCTCCTGACCTTCCCTCTGGTGATGTCGGGGTCTCGCTCCCCTGACCTATCCTCTCTCAGATGATGTCGGGGTCTCGCTCTCCTGACCTATCCTCCCTCAGATGATGTCGGGGTCTCGCTCCCCTGACCTATCCTCTCTCAGATGATGTCGGGGTCTCGCTCTCCTGACCTTCCCTCTGGTGATGTCGGGGTCTCGCTCTCCTGACCTTCCCTCTGGTGATGTCGGGGTCTCGCTCTCCTGACCTTCCCTCTGGTGATGTCGGGGTCTCGCTCCCCTGACCTATCCTCTCTCAGATGATGTCGGGGTCTCGCTCCCCTGACCTATCCTCTCTCAGATGATGTCGGGGTCTCGCTCTCCTGACCTTCCCTCTGGTGATGTCGGGGTCTCGCTCTCCTGACCTTCCCTCTGGTGATGTCGGGGTCTCGCTCTCCTGACCTTCCCTCTGGTGATGTCGGGGTCTCGCTCTCCTGACCTTCCCTCTGGTGATGTCGGGGTCTCGCTCCCCTGACCTATCCTCTCTCAGATGATGTCGGGGTCTCGCTCTCCTGACCTTCCCTCTGGTGATGTCGGGGTCTCGCTCCCCTGACCTTCCCTCTGGTGATGTCGGGGTCTCGCTCTCCTGTCCTTCCCTCTGGTGATGTCGGGTTCTCGCTCTCCTGACCTTCCCTCTGGTGATGTCGGGGTCTCGCTCCCCTGACCTTCCCTCTGGTGATGTCCGGGGTCTTGCTTCCCTGACCTATCCTCTCTCAGATGATGCCGGGGTCTCGCTCCCCTGACCTTCCCTCTGGTGATGTCAGGGTCTCGCTCCCCTGACCTTCTCTCTAGTGATGTCGGGGTCTCACTCCCCTGACCTTCCCTCTGGTGATGTCCGGGGTCTTGCTTCCCTGACCTATCCTCTCTCAGATGATGCCGGGGTCTCGCTCTCCTGACCTTCCCTCTGGTGATGTCCGGGATCTTGCTTCCTTGACCTATCCTCCCTCAGGTGATGCTCGGGTCTCGCTCCCCTGACCTTCTCTCTAGTGATGTCGGGGTCTCACTCCCCTGACCTTCCCTCTGGTGATGTCCGGGGTCTTGCTTCCCTGACCTATCCTCTCTCAGATGATGCCGGGGTCTCGCTCTCCTGACCTTCCCTCTGGTGATGTCCGGGATCTTGCTTCCTTGACCTATCCTCCCTCAGGTGATGCTCGGGTCTCGCTCCCCTGACCTATCCTCTCTCAGATGATCCGGGGTCTCGCTCTCTTGACCTTCCCTCTGGTGATGTCCGGGGTCTTGCTTCCTTGACCTATCCTCCCTCAGGTGATGTCCGGGGTCTTGCTTCCTTGACCTATCCTCCCTCAGGTGATGCTCGGGTCTCGCTCCCCTGACCTATCCTCTCTCAGATGATGCCGGGGTCTCGCTCTCCTGACCTTCCCACTGGTGATGTCCGGGGTCTCGCTCCCCTGACCTTCTCTCTAGTGATGTCGGGGTCTCGCTCTCCTGACCTTCCCTCTGGTGATGTCCGGGGTCTTGCTTCCTTGACCTATCCTCCCTCAGGTGATGCTCGGGTCTCGCTCCCCTGACCTATCCTCTCTCAGATGATGCCGTGGTCTCGCTCTCCTGACCTTCCCTCTGGTGATGTCCGGGGTCTTGCTTCCTTGACCTATCCTCCCTCAGGTGATGCTCGGGTCTCGCTCCCCTGACCTATCCTCTCTCAGATGATGCCGGGGTCTCGCTCTCCTGACCTTCCCACTGGTGATGTCCGGGGTCTTGCTTCCTTGACCTATCCTCCCTCAGATGATGCTCGGGTCTCGCTCCCCTGACCTATCCTCTCTCAGATGATGCCGGGGTCTCGCTCTCCTGACCTTCCCACTGGTGATGTCCGGGGTCTTGCTTCCTTGACCTATCCTCCCTCAGATGATGCTCGGGTCTCGCTCCCCTGACCTATCCTCTCTCAGATGATGCCGGGGTCTCGCTCCCCTGACCTTCCCACTGGTGATGTCGGGGTCTTGCTTCCCTGACAGACTGCGGAGACCCATGTGTCGTACATAGTGCCTTCCCCCCTCCCACAATCCTGAAAAGACAACGCAAACACGCCTAGATGGGTTGAACAGGTCGGTCACACTTTATTAATTTGATAAGCAGGGAGGGGCAATTACATTTCGCAACGGGCTCACAGCCGTGGGCCCAGTTTGCGACCAACGGGCGGGCAGCCAATGAACGGCTACGAACCTTTGCCCCTCCCTCCACTTCCGCTGTGACTTAATAATAACAGTGTTATTAGCATCAGTTTTAAATTTCAAATATTAAAACGTTTTCCTTTTTACCTATCCACACAACAGCATCAGTGAATTTAAGGGAGGGAGGGACAAATGCTTCCAGGGGGTAAGCCGGGGAGAAAGAGGAAGGCACTGACCCCCGACACCTGGATTTAACCCTTTTGAGTGTGGCCGAATTCCCCTTCCTCTTTCTTCCCGTTGGTCAGCTGGGCATCCCAATTATGGCATCACCTGGAGGAGTAGTGGGAAGGGGGAATTGGCACTGCACGGTGTTTCTTACTAGCTTTTCCATAGGGGCTCTGCAGTCCGAGGCCCATTCCCTATGCGGTACCGTGCCGGCCAGACTGCGGAGACCTGTGTGTCGTAAACAGTGCCTTTCCCCCTCCCACCAATCCCAAAAAGACAACGCAAACAGGCCTAGATGGGTTGAACAGATCGGTCACAGTTTATTAATTTGATATGCAGGGAGGGGCAATTACATTTCGCAACGGGCTTACAGCCGTGGGCCCAGTCTGCGACCAACAGGCGGGCAGCCAATGAACGGCTATGAACCTTTGCCCCTCCTTCCACTTCCGCCACGGAGGATCATGTGTACTACTCACACATGACCCCCACCCACCAGCGTTAGGGCCTGTTCGATCCCGTCCTGCAGACCTGAGAAAAATATATCAAACCCAATGTCTGTGAAATGTAGTTCGTAGTGGTGAACTACAATGCCAAATTTTCCCTTTACAAATCTTGCCACTCTCAGGTTGACCTTTTTCCTTGATCGTTCTATGGCTTTTGGGTCCTTAGCTCCGTGCCAGACAGCTCGTGGCTCCATCACCGACCACACCAATATCATATCCGGTAACAGATAGAAAAAACGCTCGATATCAACTCTTATCGTGGAACTGAGCTCGATACATCTCCGTTTACCCAGATCGTTGCCGCCGGCATGCAAGACTAGTATCACTGTCCCTTTGGCCCTCTTAGCGATGTCGACTACTTCTGGGAAGATCTTTTGCCATTGTAGCCCTCTTATACCTCTCCAGTTGACCTCTATGTTCCTGAAGCCTAAATTCGCACCGCCCGGCCGATGTTCGGCCCTTTTCTGAGCCCAGTAGACGTATGAGTGTCCAACCACCCAAACTGCAGGTTTTTGGACTCCTGAAAGACAAGAATGTTACTTAAGCAAATCGAATCTTATGTATCTGGCAAAACATGTGGATTTCCATTATCCCAAACGCTGCACTTCGGCCTCTGGAATCCCGGTCTTGGCTGCCTCGGTAGCGGCCCCTGTACGGAAAGAATGTGTCCCGTATTCCGTCGGATCGGTGCCAACAGCTTCGAAACACCGATTAAAAATTGCGTGGAATTGGTATTTAGTAAAGGGGGAGCAGTCTGTATGTGACAGAAAGAATCTACTTGCGTGTTTTATTGCCATGTATCGTCTGACTATGTTAAGCGGGCATAAGGGACAGTCCGACGACTTAACGAGGATCCACGTCCCTCCTTCGGCGGGGTCGCATTTGGATGCACCCGAATGCGCAGTGCATTGCTGCATATGACGAGGTCTTCGTTGATTAAACCACCTTCCGATGAGGTTTTTTAACATGGTACCAGCTCGCTAATACGAAACGCTCCGAAAAAGGCGATGGCGAAAGCAGCCGATACTAGGATTGACTCGTATTGGGACTTGCATACCGATGGGGAAATTGTGATAATATCGTGCAGTAACCTCAACTAAATGGGATGACAACACTCCTGACTAGGTTGGAGCCTTTTCCAGCCTGCAACGGCTTGTCTGATGAAAAAATACTTTGTCACGTCCGCCCACCCCATTAGCTTGAAGAAAAAGGCTATTCCCGAAAGATGACGCTGCACCGATGTTCCTGACACCCTCTTTGCCTGAGCAGATTCAAGAGATCAACCAGCACCTCGCATCTTGCCTGATCGCACCTATCGACCAGTCTTCCGTGAATTAATGAGCACCACTCATCCCACGCTTTACCGTAAACCTGCCAGGTAGCCGGTGTAACTGATGTACGGACCAATGGCATCATTGATGGCTACCGTATCCAAAAGGAGTGTTGGACACTGGACACCCGATGGTTGCGCGTTTGGGAAGAGAGCTTTGAAGGCCTGTCAATTGGAAAATGACAGAGAGTTAACGAGGTTATCATTGACCGACGTTACTGTGGCACGACACCAGATGTGTTTTAAGCATAGTAATGCTAGGTGGCACAGGAGAGTGAGTAAAGGTGGGGAAGCAGAAGACATGCTGTTTAAGCTCCTTGCTGTTCCGGGGTATTTGGGATGAGAATCTGATGTTCCTGTTCTCTAGTTGTGCTCCCCAGAGCTCGACTGCAGCTACAATTGCAAAGACTTCTAGCAGGGCTGGGTTGTGGCTCCAGCCGGCCGTGGTCCATAACGCTGGCCAACTCCCTTTGCACCATTGGTTCTCATAGATTGCCACAAAACCGTTTTTGAGATTTCCTCCCACTGCTAGTCCTAAATCTTTGCTTAGCGTCTCTCGAGACATGACGAAAGTATGGCCGTTATAGGAATTTAGGAATGTTTTCCAGACTAGCAAGTCTTCCTTCAGTGTGCGAGTAAGCCTAATTCTATGGCCTGGCTGGGAGATGCCCTTCGTCGCCAGTGACAGACGGCGGGAAAAGGTTCTGCCCACTGGCATTACGCAGCAAGCGAAATTGAGCAAACCTAGCAGGGAATGCATTCGTTGGAGGGTGACTTTTTTTTAACTCCGTAGAAGTCTTCTACCATTTGCAGAGTTTTTGTAATTTATCCGCTGGCGATCTAAAAACCATTGCGCTGGTATCTATTTCGATGCCAAGGAAAGGCAGCACATTACACGGGCCGACTGTTTTTTTTTCTGTTGAGAGCGGTACACCAAAATGACTGGTTAGAAACTTAAATTTTTGGAGAAGGAAGGAGCAAAGTTTAGAGTCTTTTGGTCCTACAAACCTCGTCGAGGTAATGAACCGTCGAATTGCTGCTGGTTTCGTAACACACTACCCAGTCCGGAAAAGTACTAAAAATCTCAAAATATTGACAGGAGATGGAGCAGCCAATCGGTAGGCACATGAGAGCTGGTCCACCTTACAACCAAACAGGTGGAAGCACTCGGGGTGAACGACTAATAGGCGGAATGCTGACTCTATGTCCATAAGAGTTCGACCGCCCTGTCAAATGAAGCGTAGGTTACTGACTGTCAGATCTTTTAGAATGCCTAAAGTGAACCCGCAGAACCACGACAACGAACCTCCCAAGGGTGAGCTGGCCTGGTGGACCACCCCCAATACACGGAGTGTTCGGGGCAGGCCCGAGGGAGACTATTGCCGCAGAAGCTGATAGCCGGGGACAGGAAGTAGGTGCGGAAAAGATGCAAAACTGGTTATAATGGAGACACAGGACAAAATGATTGAAACTAAGAATAGGCAGGATATGGCGGATGACCAGGACAGACTGGATATGGTGGAAACACAGGTCAGCTAGGTTATGGCAAATGCCCAGGACAAACTGGATATGGCGGAGACACAGGACAGACTGGAAATGACTGAGACACAGAATGGGCAGGATATGGCTTACGCCCAGGACAGACTGGATATGGCGGAAACACAGGACAGGCAGGGTACGGCGGAAACACAGGACAGGCAGGGTATGGCGGAAACACAGGACAGGCAGGGTATGGCGGAGATACAGGACAGGCAGGGTATGGCGGAGATACAGGACAGGCAGGGTATGGCGGATGCACTGGACAGAGCAAGGCGCAGAAGGACCTGGGTCAAATGAGGACAAATGACAATCAGGCATGGAGCAGAGGAAGGAGTTACCTTAAGTAGATTGAGTGCTGCAGAACTTCTGAGTCAATATCCTCCAGAATCATAGAATGGAGGAACGGAGCGTCTGCAGACCAGAGAGAGGAAGTGCGCGTGCGCAGTGAGAGGCGCGCACCCGACGAGAGCCACGGACCGGCGGCGAGTCAGGAGAAGAGAACGGAAGGCGCGCGCACACCGCTGGAGCACGTCAGGATGGGTAAATAAGTCGGCGCGCAGCGTGAGCGGCAGGTGGCGCCGTGACACTGACGCTTCTTCTGGGAGTATCGCGTCGTTGACCGAATCGCCTTTAGGGTATGAGAGGTGATGTATTAACCAATATTTTCCCGGTTCTTTTTTTGGGATGATGCCTAAGGGTGAGGTTCTGAAATTACTGAAAGGCAGCGATGTAAATGGGTCCGCCATCCTGCCTAGTTCAACCTCTTTTTCGATTTTTTGTCATAAGATCTCGGGGAATTCACGAGCGGATTTCAGATTATTTGCCGATGTTGGGGTGCGACTAAAATTAAAGGGGATAAAGAAACCAAATTTGAAGCCATGATCAAGGTGCTGTGCCGCCTATTTATTGGGGTAGAGGCTTAGCCAGGGGCCAATTGTGGTTACGTTCACCGGGGTTATGCTTTGTAGGTGCTTGGCGTGTGCACCTTGCTGCAGGGTGTCCGCCTCCACAAGCAGAGCAGTAATGCTTATATTTACAGGCCCCGTGGAAGCGGCAGTACCCCTCATTATACATCAAGCAGGCCCCTGGTCTCCGTACGACCACTGAATTTTGGCCTGCAGTGGCCGGGTAATTAGTGGCCGACGACGAAAAAGGGGGCTGTTTTTGGGATAGCATAAGTCGCAACCAAACTTTAACGCCCCAGTCTAGGTCGCGTTGCATGGCCAGCCGCCTGTGGAATTCTTCGTAATACCGCCTCCATGCTGACCTGCCATGAGACTTACATGAATTATATACTAGGTCCTGGTAGATAAATAGCTCGGAACAGCGTTCAAGGTATTTTTGACCCATGATCCAGCCTAGGACTGCGAAGGCCTGAAGCCGGTTGTTCATGGTTTGGGCTTTCTTTGGTCTGTTTCTTTCGTATCCTGTCCTCCGCTCCTTATCTATGGACTGTTGGTCTGCTGATAATAGCGACCATACTGTATATCCACGTAATCATTATCTCATATTTTCTGTTTTATTTCTAAATCTATGCGTGTATCTAGGGGGCTAATTCCGCAGAAAAATGCGTCTTTGTGAAGACTAACTGATTGGGTGGTCATTGCGTCAGTTGATCCAGCAGGGCGAGTCAGCTGGTGGACTAGCGCCCAGATAGTGGATGCTAATTCGCCTTCTCCTGCGATGTGTATAGCGTGGTGCTCGCTGAGTTCGGAACACTTACCGCTGTCTGATGCAGGCCGAGTGTCTCCCGGTGGCGGAGGGACTCCGACTCCCGTCGTAGCGAAGACTTGTTGTTGGCAGGAAGCCCAGGAAGATGGAGATGGGGTTCCTTGGCAGGTAGCCAATGACGCAGCACATGGTTGTAGACAGCTGTGTGTCGGGGCGAGAGTGACTCCTCCGTCTCCCGATGTAGTGGTGCTTTGTTGTACTTGGCCGGTAGCCTGGGGAAATGAGGGTGGGTATCCCCTGCCAGCAGCCGAGGCTGGGGCACATGACAGCGGAGGCTCATCGCGTGCCTGGGCGGTTACCGCGGATGGTGTCCCTCCGGCCCTGTCGATGGATCCTCGTGGTGACCGCCGTCTTCTATGGTACCGCCTATCGCGGCTCTCAGAACTGTTGGACCATCCTGAGGGACAGGGAAATCTGATGTAGGGAGTCTTCGGAGGAGGATGGAGATGGTCTGCGGCACCTGGATTTAACCGTTGTGGGTGTGGCCTGACACCCCTTCCTCTTTCTTCCCGTTGGTCAGCTGGGCGTCCCAATTATGATATCACCTGGGGGAGTAGTGGAACAGGGGAATTGGTTCTGCACGGTGTTTTCTACTAGCTTTTCCATAGGGGCTCCGCAGTCCGAGGCCCATTCCCTATGCGGTACCGTACCTGCCATTCCTTCCCTTCGGTGATGCCGAGGTCTCGCTCCCCAGTCCTTCCCTCCTTCAGGTGTTGCTGAGGTCTCGCTCACCTGACCTTCCCTCCCTCCTGTGATGCCGGGCTCTTACTCCTCTGACCTTCCCTCCGGTGAAGCAGGAGTTTCGCTCCCCTGACCTTCCCTCCCTTCGGTGATGTTGGGGTCTCGCTCCCCAGTCCTTCCCTCCGCCTGGTGATGTTGGGGTCTCGCTCCCCAGTCCTTTCCTCCTTCTGGTGATGCTGGGGTCTTGCTCTCCTGACCTTTCCTCTGGTGATGTCAGGGTCTCACTCTCCCGACCTTCCCTTTGGTGATGTTGGGGTCTCACTCTCCTGACCTTCCTTCCCTTCGGTGATGCCGGGTTCTCGCTCCCCAGTCCTTCCCTCCTTCAGGTGTTGCTGAGGTCTCGCTCCCCTGACCTTCCCTCCCTCCTGTGATGCCGGGCTCTCGCTCCCCAGTCCTTCCCTCCTTCAGGTGTTGCTGAGGTCTCGCTCCCCTGACCTTCCCTCCCTCCTGTGATGCCGGGCTCTCGCTCCCCTGATCTATCCTCCCTCAAGTGATGCTGGGGTCTCGCTTCCCTGACCTTCCCTCCCTCCATTGATTCCGAGGTCTCATTCCCCAGTCCTTCCCTCCCTCCATTGATGCCGAGGTCTCATTCCCCAGTCCTTCCCTCCCTCCATTGATGCCGAGGTCTCATTCCCCAGTCCTTCCCTCCCTCCATTGATGCCGAGGTCTCATTCCCCAGTCCTTCCCTCTCTCCATTGATGTCAGGGTCTCACTCTCCTGACCTTCCCTTTGGTGATGTTGGAGTCTCACTCTCCTGACCTTCCCTTTGGTGATGTTGCGGTCTCACTCTCCTGACCTTCCTTCCCTTCGGTGATGCCGGGTTCTCGCTCCCCAGTCCTTCCCTCCTTCAGGTGTTGCTGAGGTCTCGCTCCCCTGACCTTCCCTCCCTCCTGTGATGCCGGGCTCTCGCTCCCCTGATCTATCCTCCCTCAAGTGATGCTGGGGTCTCGCTTCCCTGACCTTCCCTCCCTCCATTGATTCCAAGGTCTCATTCCCCAGTCCTTCCCTCCCTCCATTGATGCCGAGGTCTCATTCCCCAGTCCTTCCCTCCCTCCATTGATGCCGAGGTCTCATTCCCCAGTCCTTCCCTCCCTCCATTGATGCCGAGGTCTCATTCCCCAGTCCTTCCCTCTCTCCATTGATGTCAGGGTCTCACTCTCCTGACCTTCCCTTTGGTGATGTTGGAGTCTCACTCTCCTGACCTTCCCTTTGGTGATGTTGCGGTCTCACTCTCCTGACCTTCCTTCCCTTCGGTGATGCCGGGTTCTCGCTCCCCAGTCCTTCCCTCCTTCAGGTGTTGCTGAGGTCTCGCTCCCCTGACCTTCCCTCCCTCCTGTGATGCCGGGCTCTCGCTCCCCAGTCCTTCCCTCCTTCAGGTGTTGCTGAGGTCTCGCTCCCCTGACCTTCCCTCCCTCCTGTGATGCCGGGCTCTCGCTCCCCTGATCTATCCTCCCTCAAGTGATGCTGGGGTCTCGCTTCCCTGACCTTCCCTCCCTCCATTGATTCCGAGGTCTCATTCCCCAGTCCTTCCCTCCCTCCATTGATGCCGAGGTCTCATTCCCCAGTCCTTCCCTCCCTCCATTGATGCCGAGGTCTCATTCCCCAGTCCTTCCCTCCCTCCATTGATGCCGAGGTCTCATTCCCCAGTCCTTCCCTCCCTCCATTGATGCCGAGGTCTCATTCCCCAGTCCTTCCCTCCCTCCATTGATGCCGAGGTCTCATTCCCCAGTCCTTCCCTCCCTCCATTGATGCCGAGGTCTCATTCCCCAGTCCTTCCCTCCCTCCATTGATGCCGAGGTCTCATTCCCCAGTCCTTCCCTCCCTCCATTGATGCCGAGGTCTCATTCCCCAGTCCTTCCCTCTCTCCATTGATGTCAGGGTCTCACTCTCCTGACCTTCCCTTTGGTGATGTTGGAGTCTCACTCTCCTGACCTTCCCTTTGGTGATGTTGCGGTCTCACTCTCCTGACCTTCCTTCCCTTCGGTGATGCCGGGTTCTCGCTCCCCAGTCCTTCCCTCCTTCAGGTGTTGCTCTTCTGCTCCCAGCCCCGGGGCCTCTTCTGCTTCCGGCCTCGGGGCCTCTTCTGCTCCCGGCCTCGGGGCCTCTTCTGCTCCCGGCCTCGGGGCCTCTTCTGCTCCCGGCCTCGGGGCCTCTTCTACTCCCGGCCTCGGGGCCTCTTCTGCTCCCGGCCTCGGGTTCTCTTCTGCTCCCGGCCTCGGGTTCTCTTCTGCTCCCGGCCCCGGGGCCTCTTCTGCTCCCAGCCTCGGGGCCTCTTCTGCTCCCAGCCTCGGGGCCTCTTCTGCTCCCGGCCTCGGGGTCTCTTCTGCTCCCGGCCTCGGGGTCTCTTCTGCTCCCGGCCCCGAGGCCTCTTCTGCTCCTGGCCTCGGGTTCTCTTCTGCTCCCATCCTCGGGGTCTCTTCTGCTCCCAGCCCCGGGGCCTCTTCTGCTCCCGGCCTCGGGGCCTCTTCTGCTCCCAGCCTCGGGGACCTCCTCTGCTTCCGGCCTCGGCACCCCACATAAAACCGGCAGCCCATAAAACCGGCATGCCCCCTAATAGGTCACTGCTGCAGGACCCCCATTGATAGTGAAGGACCTGGATTGCAATCAGTTGTGTGAATATTAGTACCAGGGAGGATGATGATGGTAGTAGTAGAGCCGCAGATGTGCGCTACTCCTGATCTGTGTCTTCTGCCTGCCGTGGCCGGTTGGTGGTCTTATTGCACTTTTGCGCACTCTTGCTGGGTACGGTGGGATTGTGTGACCGTCCCCAGGAGGATTTATGCCTCTGACACGTAGTCTTCACGGCCGCTCGGAGACTTCTAATCCCATCTCCTGAACACCTTGGAATTGATAACAGTACACATCGTATATTATATATGGGGGGCTCAGGTGGGCTGTATGAATTTTTTAGGAGAAGATCAAAGCTGAAAAATAAAGAAATCTCCTGCGGATCCAGACTTCACTGTGTGTTCTGAACCTGAATGGAAATGAATTCCTTTTGTCAGACACATCTGAATGCACATTACTGCAATTGTACAGTATGGCGGAAAGCCCCAACTGTGAGGACCACACCGTGCAGAAAAAGTGGTGCTGTGCTGGCGTACAGAAGTGCTGCTGTGCTGGTGAACAGAAATTGTTCTGTGCTATTGTACAGAAGTAGTGCTGTGCCAGCGTAGTGCCGGCATACAGAAATGGTGCTGTGCTAGTGTACAGAAGTGGTGATGTGCCAGCGTACAGCCGGCATACAGAAATGGTGCTGTGCTAGTGTACAGAAGTGGTGCTGTGCCAGCGTAGTGCCGGCATACAGAAATGGTGCTGTGCTAGTGTACAGAAGTGGTGCTGTGCCAGCGTAGTGCCGGCATACAGAAATGGTGCTGTGCTAGTGTACAGAAGTGGTGCTGTGCCAGCGTACAGCCGGCATACAGAAATGGTGCTGTGCTAGTGTACAGAAGTGGTGCTGTGCCAGCGTAGTGCCGGCATACAGAAATGGTGCTGTGCTAGTATACAGAAGTGGTGCTGTGCCAGCGTACAGCCGGCATACAGAAATGGTGCTGTGCTAGTGTACAGAAGTGGTGCTGTGCCAGCGTACAGCCGGCATACAGAAATGGTGCTGTGCTAGTGTACAGAAGTGGTGCTGTGCCAGCGTAGTGCCGGCATACAGAAATGGTGCTGTGCTAGTGTACAGAAGTGGTGCTGTGCCAGCGTACAGCCGGCATACAGAAATGGTGCTGTGCTAGTGTACAGAAGTGTTGCTGTTCCAGCGTACAGCCGGCATACAGAAATGGTGCTGTGCTAGTGTACAGAAGTGGTGCTGTGCCAGCGTAGTGCCGGCATACAGAAATGGTGCTGTGCTAGTGTACAGAAGTGGTGCTGTGTCAGCGTACAGCCGGTATACAGAAATGGTGCTGTGCCAGCGTACAGAAATGGTGCTGTGCCAGCGTACAGAAGTGCTGTGCCAGAGTACAGCCGGCATACAGAAGTGGTGCTGTGCCAGCGTACAGCCGGCATACAGAAATGGTGCTGTGCTAGTGTACAGAAGTTGTGCTGTGCCAGCGTACAGCCGGCATACAGAAATGGTGCTGTGCTAGTGTACAGAAGTGGTGCTGTGCCAGCGTAGTGCCGGCATACAGAAATGGTGCTGTGCTAGTGTACAGAAGTGGTGCTGTGTCAGCGTACAGCCGGTATACAGAAATGGTGCTGTGCCAGCGTACAGAAGTGCTGTGCCAGAGTACAGCCGGCATACAGAAGTGGTGCTGTGCCAGCGTACAGCCGGCATACAGAAATGGTGCTGTGCTAGTGTACAGAAGTGGTGCTGTGCCAGCGTACAGCCGGCATACAGAAATGGTGCTGTGCTAGTGTACAGAAGTGTTGCTGTTCCAGCGTACAGCCGGCATACAGAAATGGTGCTGTGCCAGCGTACAGAAATGGTGCTGTGCCAGCGTACAGAAGTGCTGTGCCAGCGTACAGCCGGCATACAGAAATGGTGCTGTGCTAGTGTACAGAAGTGGTGCTCTGCCAGCGTAGTGCCGGCATACAGAAATGGTGCTGTGCTAGTGTACAGAAGTGGTGCTGTGCCAGCGTACAGCCGGCATACAGAAATGGTGCTGTGCTAGTGTACAGAAGTGTTGCTGTTCCAGCGTACAGCCGGCATACAGAAATGGTGCTGTGCTAGTGTACAGAAGTGGTGCTGTGCCAGCGTACAGCCGTCATACAGAAATGGTGCTGTGCTAGTGTACAGAAGTGTTGCTGTTCCAGCGTACAGCTGGCATACAGAAATGGTGCTGTGCTAGTGTACAGAAGTGTTGCTGTTCCAGCGTACAGCCGGCATACAGAAATGGTGCTGTGCTAGTGTACAGAAGTGGTGCTATGCCAGCGTACAGCCGGCATACAGAAATGGTGCTGTGCTAGTGTACAGAAGTGGTGCTGTGCCAGCGTACAGCCGGCATACAGAAAGGGTGCTGTGTCAGCGTACAACCGGCATACAGAAATGGTGCTGTGCCAGCGTACAGAAGTGCTGTGCCAGAGTACAGCCGGCATACAGAAGTGGTGCTGTGGCAGCTGTAAGATAGCTCTTACTGAATGTATTGGGGAATACTGGCATTGGCGATGGGATAAATGCACACGGCACGGTTTTCTCTATGAAACAGTCTATCTGGTTTATTCAGGTATCCTAAACCGCAACTACGAACAGTTCATTACATCACTTCATCTCACAGACACTAAACATGCTGGACCTCTCGCTTCGTCCAGTTACCATGGGTGACTGTACGCCGAACAGTTCATCAATGTCCATGGAACACAACAAGCACCAACAGTCTTTTCCACTGGCAGATACTGCTCTGCCGTTATGATAGCTCTTTTCCCGGATGTTACCTTTCTGGAGCTCCTGCTCCACACGCTGACCTCTTGTCAGTCCTTTCTCTTCCAGGGAAGCTGCCGAACTGGGATCACCGTCCCAGACAATGCCTTTCTCACTAGGCCATCTGACAGCCAGATCCTCAGACGGGCTGTAGCTCCCCCAATTCAGTGCCATTACAGACTCTGCACATTTGGCCTTTCCGTGCGCTCTTCAGGACATCCATCCCCACCTGGGACCGTCCAACACACAGGCCACTGCGTGTGCTGTTCAGGACGTCCGTCCCCACCTTGGACCGTCCTACACACAAGTCTCTCAGTGCGCTATTTAGGGATCCAATCCTACTCCCAGGATCTCCCAACACACAAGTCTTCAGATCCACAGCCTCTCAGTGCGCTATTCAGGGATCCTTTCCACACACAGGACCTCCCAACACACAAGCCGTCCAGGATCTACACACTCTCCATGACAGAGACCATGTGACCACACCATGGTCACATTATGTAGTTGTAACCACTCCCATAGATGGGTGGGGTGTGTGGTTAGCCAGACCCGCCCACTGCGCCCAGCTCTCCAGCTAACCCTGCAAGCCTCCCTTTACAAACTAAACAAACACTTGTGGGACTACAGGTCCCAGAACAACAACATTACTTAAGGCTTACAGCGTAGACTCCCTCTGCGACACATACCGGCCATTTAAAATCTTGCCGATCACTGTTTCACCATCATAATCACAGATACGCCTCCATGCACATCCTGAGGAGCACCTACAGTGCCCCCTAGCTGTAACAGGGGTCACTGCATCACACAGCGTACAGATGTGGTGCTGTTCCAGCGTACAGAAGTGGTGCTGGGACGAAGTACAGAAGTGGTGCTGTGCCGGCATACAGCCAGTGTATAGAAGTGGTGCTGTGCCAGCATACAGCCTACGTAAAGAAGTGGTGCTGTGCCAGCATACAGCCGACGTAAAGAAGTGGTGCTGTGCCAGCATACAGCCGACGTAAAGAAGTGGTGCTGTGCCAGCGTACAGCTGATGTAAAGAAGTGGTGCTGTGCCAGCATACAGCCTACGTAAAGAAGTGGTGCTGTGCCAGCATACAGCCGACGTAAAGAAGTGGTGCTGTGCCAGCATACAGCCGACGTAAAGAAGTGGTGCTGTTCCAGCATACAGCCGACGTAAAGAAGTGGTGCTGTGCCAGCATACAGCCGACGTAAAGAAGTGGTGCTGTGCCAGCATACAGCCGACGTAAAGAAGTGGTGCTGTGCCAGCGTACAGCCGACGTAAAGAAGTGGTGCTGTGCCAGCATACAGCCGACTTAAAGAAGTGGTGCTGTGCCAGCATACAGCCGACGTAAAGAAGTGGTGCTGTGCCAGCATACAGCCAGTGTATAGAAGTGGTGCTGTGCCAGCATACAGCCTACGTAAAGAAGTGGTGCTGTGCCAGCATACAGCCGACGTAAAGAAGTGGTGCTGTGCCAGCATACAGCCGACGTAAAGAAGTGGTGCTGTGCCAGCATACAGCCGACGTAAAGAAGTGGTGCTGTGCCAGCATACAGCCGACGTAAAGAAGTGGTGCTGTGCCAGCATACAGCCGACGTAAAGAAGTAGTGCTGTGCCAGCATACAGCCGACGTAAGAAGTGGTGCTGTGCCAGCGTACAGCCGATGTAAAGAAGTGGTGCTGTGCCAGCGTACAGCCGACGTAAAGAAGTGGTGCTGTGCCAGCATACAGCCGACGTAAGAAGTGGTGCTGTGCCAGCGTACAGCCGATGTAAAGAAGTGGTGCTGTGCCAGCATACAGCCTACGTAAGAAGTGGTGCTGTGCCAGCGTACAGCCGATGTAAAGAAGTGGTGCTGTGCCAGCATACAGCCGATGTAAAGAAGTAGTGCTGTGCCAGCATACAGCCGATGTAAAGAAGTGGTGCTGTGCTAGCATACAGCCGATGTAAAGAAGTGGTGCTGTGCCAGCATACAGCCGATGTAAAGAAGTGGTGCTGTGCCAGCATACAGCCGATGTAAAGAAGTAGTGCTGTGCCAGCATACAGCCGATGTAAAGAAGTGGTGCTGTGCCAGCATACAGCCGATGTAAAGAAGTGGTGCTGTGCCAGCATACAGCCGATGTAAAGAAGTGGTGCTGTGCCAGCATACAGCCGATGTAAAGAAGTGGTGCTGTGCTAGCATACAGCCGATGTAAAGAAGTAGTGCTGTGCCAGCATACAGCCGATGTAAAGAAGTAGTGCTGTGCCAGCATACAGCCGATGTAAAGAAGTGGTGCTGTGCCAGTGTACAGTGCTGTGCCAGCATACAGCCGATGTAAAGAAGTGGTGCTGTGCTAGCATACAGCCGATGTAAAGAAGTAGTGCTGTGCCAGCATACAGCCGATGTAAAGAAGTGGTGCTGTGCCAGTGTACAGCCGATGTAAAGAAGTGGTGCTGTGCCAGCATACAGCCGATGTAAAGAAGTGGTGCTGTGCTAGCGTACAGAAGTGTTGCTGTCCCAGCAGTTGATGGTCAACAGATACTGATGATGGCGGTGCAGGGCAGTCACCAGATACTGATGATGGAGGCGCCGGGCGGTAACCAGATACTGACGATGGAGGCAATGGGCGGTCACCAGATACTGATGATGGGGGTGATGGGCGATCACCAGATACTGATGATGGAGGAGACGGGCGGTCACCAGATACTGATGATGGAGGAGACGGGCGGTCACCAGATACTGATGATAGAGGTGACGGGCGGTCACCAGATACTGATGATGAAGGAGACGAGCGGTCACCAGATACTGATGATGGAGGTGACGGGCGGTCACCAGATACTGATGATGGAGGAGACGGGCGGTCACCAGATACTGATGATGGGGATGACGGCAGTTACCAGATACTGATGATGGCGGTGCAGGGCAGTCACCAGATACTGATGATGGAGGCGCCGGGCGGTAACCAGATACTGACGATGGAGGCAATGGGCGGTCACCAGATACTGATGATGGGGGTGATGGGCGATCACCAGATACTGATGATGGAGGAGACGGGCGGTCACCAGATACTGATGATGGAGGAGACGGGCGGTCACCAGATACTGATGATAGAGGTGACGGGCGGTCACCAGATACTGATGATGAAGGAGACGAGCGGTCACCAGATACTGATGATGGAGGTGACGGGCGGTCACCAGATACTGATGATGGAGGAGACGGGCGGTCACCAGATACTGATGATGGAGGTGACGGCAGTTACCAGATACTGATGATGGAGGAGACGGGCGGTCACCAGATACTGATGATGGAGGTGACGGCAGTTACCAGATACTGATGATGGAGGTGACGGCAGTTACCAGATACTGATGATGGAGGAGACGGGCGGTCACCAGATACTAATGATGGAGGAGACGGGCGGTCACCAGATACTGATGATGGAGGAGACGGGCGGTCACCAGATACTGATGATGGAGGTGACGGGCGGTCACCAGATACTGATGATGGAGGTGACGGGCGGTCACCAGATACTGATGATGGAGGAGACGGGCGGTCACCAGATACTGATGATGGAGGAGACGGGCGGTCACCAGATACTGATGATGGAGGTGACGGGCGGTCACCAGATACTGATGATGGAGGTGACGGGCGGTCACCAGATACTGATGATGGAGGGGACGGGCGGTCACCAGATACTGATGATGGAGGAGACGGGCGGTCACCAGATACTGATGATGGAGGAGACGGGCGGTCACCAGATACTGATGATGGAGGTGACGGCAGTTACCAGATACTGATGATGGAGGTGACGGCAGTTACCAGATACTGATGATGGAGGAGACGGGCGGTCACCAGATACTGATGATGGAGGAGACGGGCGGTCACCAGATACTGATGATGGAGGAGACGGGCGGTCACCAGATACTGATGATGGAGGAGACGGGCGGTCACCAGATACTGATGATGGAGGAGACGGGTGGTCACCAGATACTGATGATGGAGGTGACGGCCGGTCACCAGATACTGATGATGGAGGTGACGGCAGTTACCAGATACTGATGATGGAGGTGACGGGCGGTCACCAGATACTGATGATGGAGGAGACGGGCGGTCACCAGATACTGACAATAGAGGAGACGGGCGGTCACCAGATACTGATGATAGAGGTGACGGGCGGTCACCAGATACTGATGATGGAGGTGACGGGCAGTCACCAGATACTGATGATGGAGGTGACGGGCGGTCACCAGATACTGACAATAGAGGAGACGGGCGGTCACCAGATACTGACAATAGAGGAGACGGGCGGTCACCAGATACTGATGATGGAGGAGACGGGCGGTCACCAGATACTGACAATAGAGGAGACGGGCGGTCACCAGATACTGATGATAGAGGTGACGGGCGGTCACCAGATACTGATGATGGAGGTGACGGGCAGTCACCAGATACTGATGATGGAGGTGACGGGCGGTCACCAGATACTGACAATAGAGGAGACGGGCGGTCACCAGATACTGACAATAGAGGAGACGGGCGGTCACCAGATACTGATGATAGAGGTGACGGGCGGTCACCAGATACTGATGATGGAGGTGACGGGCAGTCACCAGATACTGATGATGGAGGTGATGGGCGGTCACCAGATACTGATGATGGAGGAGACGGGCGGTCACCAGATACTGACAATGGAGGTGACGGGCGGTCACCAGATACTGATGATGGGGGTGACGGGCGGTCACCAGATACTGATGATGGAGGTGATGGGCGGTCACCAGATACTGATGATGGAGGAGACAGGCGGTCACCAGATACTGACAATGGAGGTGACGGGCGGTCACCAGATACTGATGATGGAGGAGACGGGCGGTCACCAGATACTGATGATGGAGGAGACGAGCGGTCACCAGATACTGATGATGGAGGAGACGGGCGGTCACCAGATACTGACAATGGAGGTGACGGGCGGTCACCAGATACTGATGATGGAGGTGACGGCCGGTCACCAGATACTGATGATGGAGGTGACGGGCGGTCACCAGATACTGATGATGGAGGTGACGGCCGGTCACCAGATACTGATGATGGAGGTGACGGGCGGTCACCAGATACTGATGATGGAGGTGACGGGCGGTCACCAGATACTGATGATGGAGGTGACGGGCGGTCACCAGATACTGATGATGGAGGTGACGGCAGTTACCAGATACTGATGGGATTTACATTTCTCGTCGGTCACTTTTTGTATTAATTGATAACAATAAGCTATTAACCCTTCTATGTCTGGAGCTCCTGACTCTGCAGCACTTTTCCACACCTGCCTAGAACTTTTACTCAGTGATAGTAGCGGTTCTTCGACTAATGATGACTCCCTTCACTTAGGAGAAACCTCACCTTCATCTCCATATAAATATTCGTTCAGTGCTCAGATTTTCCTGTCTGTGCCCATTCTCTTCACTAATCCTCGTCTCTGAGTCGTTCTCATGTTTTATTGAAGCCCAAACAATTTCATCTTCCTTTTTAATATGCGGTTTTGTGCCAAATGAATCCAAGTCCTCATAATCTGCCCATAAAGAGCGCAGCTGATGACCAGTCGCGGTCACGCGCTCATTTCTCCTTGCTGAGATATATTTTTTCCGTGTCGTTCTAGAGCAATGCCTAATTGATGTGGCGTATGGAAGCCCCTCGGGGATCCCCCCGGCCAGAGTCATTGCTGTAACGAGAAGCATCGGGAGAAGCTCACAGATTAATACATGACATAAAATGTTATATGAACGATGATTTCTGGTGGAAAGTGATCGTCTGTTCACTCCTCAGTATGTGCCGCAGGGAGATCGGGAGCGAGGGCCTGTACCCTATGAGTATCGGAAAGATCAAATCTCTGCTTTCTGTCCATTAAAGGATCGGATAACCCCAAATTACCCACAAAGTACCAGGTACTTTCAGCTGCGTCACTTCAAATGTGGTGTACCTAATTATTTGTACTAAATGTCCAACTGGGGGTCTGTATGTGGGGGAGACAGGGCAGAAACTGAGAACAAGAATGAATTCTCGCCGCCACACAATAAGAGAAAAAAGAATGGATCTACCTGTGGCAATATATTTTTGTCTCCCAAATCATAACATTATGGACATGAAATTATTTGTGTTAAAAGGTAGCTTCAAATCTCAGAGAGACAGAAGAGTCTGGGAATATAAACTGATGACGACCTTTGACAGTCTTAGTGCAGGAATGAATGTGTCACATGGATTTATGTCTTTTTACATCAACTAAGGAACTTGCTCCTCTGACCATGTGGGGTCATCACAACAGAGACCCCAATCAGAGGACAATAAAACAATCCTTATCTAAGCACTGGTCTAATATTTATGGACATAACTGTTTATCATTCTTTTTTTTTTCTTTTTTTTTTTATATAGCGCTAACATATTCCGCAGCGCTTTACAGTTTGCACACATTATCATCGCTGTCCCCAATGGGGCTCACAATCTAAATTCCCTATCAGTATGTCTTTGGAATGTGGGAGGAAACCGGAGAACCCGGAGGAAACCCACACAAACACGGAGAGAACATACAAACTCTTTGCAGATGTTGTCCTTGGTGGGGTTTAAACCCAGGACTCCAGCGCTGCAAGGCTGCTGTGCTATCCACTGCGCCACCGTGCTGTCCTTACTCATGGTAATTCATGGTAATTCTCATGGTAATTCTGCTTCATGTCACCTGTCTTATACATGGTCTTCCCCTTTTTTTTCTCTTTACTATGTTGTGCATAAATATGTGATTCTTCAGAATTTCTTTTAGTCTTGCCTGATGAAGAGACCTGAGTAGTCTCGAAAGCTGCAATTTGTTACCATCTTTTCAGTTAGCCATTAAAAGGTATCAACCACTGAGGACTCTCAATTCTAAACTTAATGCATGAATGGATTGTATAGTCATTGTCACGATTCACACCGTGACCGTCACCCCTACGTCACGGATCGGGGTGACTTTAGGCCAACAGACGGCTATCACATGTGCAGGGGGGTTATCTTAGTTATCCCTCCACTGCTACAATGTGATGAAAAAACACACACAAGTCTATGGACCTCTTAGTTTACAGCAGGAGCTTATTCTAGTTATCCCACTGCTCTTCAATATACCACGAACTGCAGGGATTTATGTATATCCCGCTTTACAGTTCTGCTTGAACTTGCAGCTCTCTGGTGCCCCCCTTACCCTCAGGTCAGATTAGGTACTGCACCTAGGGTAATTAGTCGCCAGAAAGGCGGCCTGCTATGTACTGGCTTTTGGGCAGGCTGCAGCGAGGCGATAACTACTCCCACTCAGGCAGGAACAATAATTATCAACGCCGCTGTCGCTGTAACGACTCCCAAAGGCACAGCAGACGATATGCTGCCACCAGCTTCAATTAAACGGGTCCGAAGCTAACCCAAAACAGTAGCGTAATTCCCTTCAGAAGACTTAGGCTACGTTTTAGAGCAGGAAGAACGAAACTAGTAATTTATATATTTTACTCCGAAAGTTTAAGGCAGTGTTTATAAAAAGGCATATAAAGATGTTACAAAAGAGACACTTGAAATATGCACAAAGTAATTATAAAATATAGGGATTAAATGAGAAAAGATAAAACTCACATGTTTTCAAGTCATTTCAGGCAAAACCATGCTGATAGGCAGTGCTCCCAAATATCCCAATGCATAGTAAAGCTCAGGCAAAAAACTCAGACTCTCTCAGACTCTGAAGGCTGGGTAAAGTGGAGTCACTTAAATAACCACAGCCTCGTGACATCACTAAAAGAGCTGGTTTCCTCAGACCCTCCTATCTCTTCAGTCTTACTAAATTGCACACAAGTTTGTCTAATGCCTGTATCTTCGCTACAGATCATGTCAGAATCATACCACACCCAGCATTCATCTTGTATTAACATTGGTGTTCTAATGTGACCAAATTTGGGCTTGATGGGATGCAGAGTTTTAGAGAAATCCATACTCTGTCCCTGTTGGAACTAGAAGCCCGTGCTTACCGTGGCTGATAGATGCGTCGATGGAGATTCACAAACTGGACGTATTATTTTCCTAGCCTAAACCGTTGGCCCAATGTCTTACTATAATGGAACAAAGGACTTCTTGCCTTTAAAGAAGGTAATCAGACCAGTTCCTGCTGGAGGAAGTTTTGAGCCGACACCAGTGATCGTAAGAATTCTTTTGGGAGGGGCATGAAGGGTTTGGGAGCTGAAAGTCAGGAATTTGCAGCAAGAAGCAATAAAAGCTCTTCTACACCCATTGAAAAGAAAACCTAAACCCTGAAGTAAAGGGGGGTCAATGCCCACTCTATATGTGCTGGCAGAGAAACTAAACTTATTATATACATTTTCCTCACAGTCATGGTCAATAGTTTTGAGACTGACACGTTTTGATTTTCACGTTTTCCGTGGATTTTGCTCTTTTTGTGTGATGTTTCTGTGTTTACTGATGGACAATTATAAACATTATGCATGAGGTTTCTGTAAAGACTAAATATTTCCAGTGCTGTTTCCAGACTTCTGCCCTTCGCCTGGGCAGCTGGATGTCATGCCATACCAGGTCCTCGCTGATGGCTGGCCTTCTGATCGCATCATCTCTTGGAGATTATCGCAATTTCAGTTTTTTTATATGTTGATTTTTTTAGGATCGACATCAGGTTTTCAATGGCTTTATCATCTGGGACATTCACAGACATGCACTCAAAATGTAAATGTTCTCAGAGCCACTTAGTTTTCACATTTACCTTTTGACATGATCTTCACCATGCTGGAGAAAGCATTGTTGATCCCCACGTTGCTTCACGATTGTCGGGAGAAGTTGCTCTTGGAGAAGGATTAGATGGTCTTCTTTTTCCCAGGGCCTGTACAGAGCCGCATCGACCTCATAACTGGCTCCTCTACAGTACAAGTCCCCAGTCCCCAGTCTCTGCACCTCAGAGTGTTTGACTACATGATATCCTTTGACAATTTTGCTGAGTGGTTTGTTCGTATCTGATTTATGCCTTTTATGTCCTTCATAAAGATTGTTGTTAGTCGAAACATTGGCCCTTTTTAAGCTGTATCAAAATAAAATATTCACTTATTGCATCAAGATCCTTGTTCTTCATTATCATTGCGCTGCTTCAGTTTTTGCTTACATTAGATTTCATTCTTTATTCAAAGCTGTGTTCTTATGCAAAAAGTCCCCACACATGGTCTCGGGAGGCTTTCCTTCCAGACTGTGCTTCACCTCAGAAAATGACTTTACCTCAGCCCTCTGCAGTCCAATCCCTTTAGTTCCTGTAAAATGTCAGTCTGACATTGATGTTTTTGTGGAAGAAGAGTGGCTTCTTTGCCGCCCTTCTCAACACCTGGCCGGCCTCCTTTCCCCTTCCCACTGCCATTCCTGAGCAAGCTCTGCACTGGTTTTGAATAATTCCTGTAGCTGAATCTTCTTGAGGAGACAGTCCTGGACTTCCCTGGGCACCCTGAAGCCTTCTTCACGGCAATAGAACCTCTCTTTGAATTTATAAATGATTGATTTATAAATGATTGATTTAGGTGCAATCTCACAAGCAGCAATGTCCTTGCCTGTAAACCCGTTTTTATGCCAAGCAATGATGACTGTATGTGTTTTACCGGAAGTAACCTTGGTTAACAGAAGAAAATTATTTCAAGCTCTAGCCCCTTATTAAAGCAACCAGCTGCCTTGTCCTCGTCGACACTTTCTCCTGAGTGAATGAGCAAATCACTGAAATGATGGAAGCAGGTCATATTGTAGCAGGTCTGAAAAGCCATGAAAATTGGTTGTGGGATTAATTTAATTTTCATGGCAAGAAATAATTTTACAATTTTTTTTGCATTTCTTCATATCATTCTCAATAACAATTTAGAGTTAATGGAGAAAGACTATAAAAACTGAAGAAGCAAGCTTTGTGAAAGACAAAATTTGTGTCCGTTTTAAAATGTTGTCAGTGACTGAATGACTTGGACTTCAATGGACAATGCAGCTGTGCTTGAATCATTGCATTTATTGATATCCTTGGGGATCAGAGCTGCAGTGTACAGCATCGAGCGTATATAGCAGCAGTCAGTCTCTGATGAGACAGGTCTTCAGACCATCTGATACTGCAGAGTACACCATGGTTTCTATGAGGCGGCCAGCAGCGCTCCTTCTGTAAGAGAATAATACAGTGGTGTCGGCTGCCGTCTTCCAGCTAGGACTTTTTCTGCCCACTTTATCTTATTATAGACCCCCTGGACTCATTCCCCCCATTATACTTGTGGCAGTCTGATAATCATCCACTTCTCTGTGATTGCTAATGGGGGTTTCTGGCCGACTAATGATGCTGGAGCGGAAAGCAGCAAGTCCAGAAGAAGAGGGATGGCCGGTAATGATGCCTGTAGGTGCTGTGATATAAGAAATTCATCATCCATTGTGGAAGGCCTCCCATTCCACTGACAAAATGTAAGGTCTACCACTAGAGTCAGTGAGGAGGGGGAGACCTTGTGCCTGCTGGCCCTGCTGGCCCTTGTGCCTGCTGGCCCTGCCGCCCCTGCCGCACCTTGTGCCTTCTAGCCCTGCTGCCCCTTGTGCCTGCTGGCCCTGCCGCCACTTGTGCCTGCTGGCCCTGCCGCCACTTGTGCCTGCTGGACCTGCCGCCCCCTTGTGCCTGCTGGACCTGCCGCCCCTTGTGCCTGCTGGCCCTGCCGCCCCTTGTGCCTGCTGGCCCTGCCGCCACTTGTGCCTGCTGGCCCTGCCGCCACTTGTGCTCGCTGGCCCTGCCGCCACTTGTGCATGCTGGCCCTGCCACCCCTTGTGCCTGCTGGCCCTGCCGCAACTTGTGCCTGCTGGCCCTGCCGTCACTTGTGCCTGCTGGCTCTGCCGCCACTTGTGCCTGCTGGCCCTGCCGCCACTTGTGCATGCTGGCCCTGCCACCCCTTGTGCCTGCTGGCCCTGCCGCCCCTTGTGCCTGCTGGCCCTGCCGCCACTTGTGCCTGCTGGTCCTGCCACCACTTGTGCCTGCTGGCCCTGCCGCCACTTGTGCCTGCTGGCCCTGCCGCCCCTTGTGCCTGCTGGCCCTGCCGCCACTTGTGCCTGCTGGCCCTGCCGCCACTTGTGCTCGCTGGCCCTGCCGCCACTTGTGCATGCTGGCCCTGCCACCCCTTGTGCCTCCTGGCCCTGCCGCCCCTTGTGCCTGCTGGCCCTGCCGCCACTTGTGCCTGCTGGTCCTGCCGCCACTTGTGCCTGCTGGCCCTGCCGCCACTTGTGCATGCTGACCAGTGGTATTGTATCATGGATCCATCACAGCGTGTGCTATCTGTTATCAGTCATTATGCAGATTTGCTACAGTTAGGGCCAGAAATATTTGGACAGTGACACAAGTTTTGTTATTTTAGCTGTTTACAAAAACATGTTCAGAAATACAATTATATATATAATATGGGCTGAAAGTGCACACTCCCAGCTGCAATATGATAGTTTCCACATCCAAATCGGAGAAAGGGTTTAGGAATCATAGCTCTGTAATGCATAGCGTCCTCTTTTTCAAAGGACCAAAAGTAATTGGACAATGGACTCTAAGGGCTGCAATTAACTCTGAAGGCGTCTCCCTCGTTAACCTGTAATCAATGAAGTAGTTAAAAGGTCAGGGGTGGATTCCAGGTGTGTGGTTTTGCATTTGGAAGCTGTTGCTGTGAGCAGACAACATGCGGTCAAAGGAACTCTCAATTGAGGTGAAGCAGAACATCCTGAGGCTGAAAAAAAAGAAAAAATCCATCAGAGAGATAGCAGACATGCTTGGAGTAGCAAAATCAACAGTTGGGTACATTCTGAGAAAAAAGGAATTGACTGGTGAGCTTGGGAACTCAAAAAGGCCTGGGCGTCCACGGATGACAACAGTGGTGGATGATCGCCGCATACTTAATTTGGTGAAGAAGAACCTGTTCACAACATCAACTGAAGTCCAGAACACTCTCAGTGAAGTAGGTGTATCTGTCTCTAAGTCAACAGTAAAGAGAAGACTCCATGACAGTAAATGCAAAGGGTTCACATCTAGATGCAAACCATTCATCAATACCAAAAATAGACAGAAAAACACCTCAAGAAGCCAGCTCAGTTCTGGAAAAGTGTTCTATGGACAGATGAGACAAAGATCAACCTGTACCAGAATGATGGGAAGAAAAAAGGGAACGGCACATGATCCAAGGCACACCACATCCTCTGTAAAACATGGTGGAGGCAACGTGATGGCATGGGCATGCATGGCTTTCAATGGCACTGGGTCACTTGTGTTTATTGATGACATAAGAGCAGACAAGAGTAGCCGGATGAATTCTGAAGTGGACCGGGATATACTTTCAGCCCAGATTCAGCCAAATGCTGCAAAGTTGATTGGACGGCGCTTCATAGTACAGATGGACAATGACCCCAAGCATACAGCCAAAGCTACCCAGGAGTTCATGAGTGCCAAAAAGTGGAACATTCTGCAATGGCCAAGTCAATCTCCAGATCTAAACCCAATTGAGCATGCATTTCACTTGCTCAAATCCAGACTTAAGACGGAAAGTCCCACAAACAAGCAAGACCTGAAGGCTGCGGCTGTAAAGGCCTGGCAAAGCATTAAGAAGGAGGAAACCCAGCGTTTGGTGATGTCCATGGGTTCCAGACTTAAGGCAGTGATTGCCTCCAAAGGATTTGCAACAAAATATTGAAAATAAAAATATTTTGTTTGGGTTATGTTTATTTGTCCAATTACTTTTGACCTCCTAAAATGTGGAGTGTTTGTAAAGAAATGTGTACAATTCCTACATTTTCTATCAGATATTTTTGTTCAACCCTTCAAATTAAACGTTACAATCTGCACTTGAATTCTGTTGTAGAGGTTTCATTTCAAATCCAATGTGGTGGCATGCAGAGCCCAACTCGCGAAAATTGTGTCACTGTCCAAATATTTCTGGCCCTAACTGTATGTGCGGAGGCTAGGACATCTCCAGGTAATAATGGGTTACTTTTTGAGGGCTCTCGTCTGCCCTGATGGACTGATCTGCGCTGTATGAAGGTATCTGTTCCAGATTCTTGTCTCTGCTTGTCACATCATCCTGTAGCCTCCAGCAGTGGAGGAATTAATAAAGTGACGTGCTGGGAGATGTCTCGTGTCCGTGGTTACTCTGGTAGTCGGCCGCGCTGACTGAGATTTGGGCCTATTCTTACAGCAGTGCGGAGTCCAGAGAATGGTTCATAAATGTTCACTTTATTACTACTCATTATTCCGGGCGTCCATCTGTAGAGCGCCAGCCGATGCTCATTCCCCAGAACATTGGCCTCTGTCTGGCTGTGCTTTGCATGCGGCTCTTACCTTCACATTGCGGCACTCTTACCCACTCACTGGTCTTAATGGCTTATTATCTGGACCATTCCAATAATGACCACAGCTGTGACCAAAGAGTGGGAAAATAAATCGGTGTCTCTCCGTGGCCAAATGGTTAAAAGAAGGACACTGCCAAGATGTCTGCTCACCTGTGCCACAAGGAAATGTTCTGGCTGCTAGGCTGAAGCCTGCTCTTCAGCCTAACCCCACACCTGTGTACGCAGCACTTCTGCAGAGCAGTGGGTCCGTGCTGCAGCACAAGCGTTGTCAGGCCACTGCCCATCTCACGGACTCTAACTACACATAAATGACGACACCAGAGCCCGTCCCCCGGAGCCTCCGTTCCCGGTCTCATGGACATCTCTAGCTCAAAGTTATTTGGTTCAGATCTGTGTCTCCCTGAGAAACCAGAAGATGTGGTGAAGGAGAAAACAGTCCAGGGCGGCCACTGGGTGGAGCTCGGCTCTTTGATGAATTACGCCAACTTCAGAGGTGGAGAAAATACACAATGAAGACTCATTCACATGGAACAGATTTTCCACTCCAGATTGTCCATTCCATATTTTTCACTCCAGATTTTCACCCCCGTAGCGTCATTATGTCTCAGATCTCGCCCTTTGTGATGTCCGCTTCTCTTCCATATACTGTCCAGTAATGTCCAGCGAGCAGAAGCAGCGAGGACCAAACGTGTACCCTTGTGATCCAGATCAGGTCTACAGACTCCACCTCAGATAGTGAAGGCTCTGCAGCATGTCTTCTGTCTCAGGGCTGTCAGTCACCCCATATTACTCTGCATGGCGCTCATGCAAATCACCTGAGGGCACAAGTTCATCCAGCATAGGTTTGATTGAGGACAGTTTGAAGGCTGCAATCTCTTGGATGCCCATGTCCTCCAGTGGATTTTCTAGACCTGATCTGGAATACATATGTTTGTCCATTTGGTACCTGCTGTTTTTGTTTCTCCTGGTTGGGAAATCAGTTCTCCATATCTGCAACCTCCAGTGACCAGTGATGGGGCTGATGATCAAGGGGCTACATGGAAGGAGAACACTGACCACCTGTGTCTGGAGGTGTTAACAAGTGTGCAGCAAATAACCATCTGAGTGAAAGCCTACCATAAGAAAGCAATGTTCCCTGTTCCTGACCCCGACGCTCACCACATGTTGCCGGAGGCTCTGGGGTTTTATATGTAATTTAAAGAAATCTTACATAAAGTTATTGATTTATCAATCTTATCACAGAAGTTCATCGTTACCCCGTGCCTATTTAGCACTCCTGAGGGGGATGGCCATCTCTCCTCATTCTGGGACTATTCTGCAGTCAGGTTTTTTTTCTTTAGATTCACCAAGAGAGCTGAAACAAACTTTAGAGATTCTGATCATAGGAATGGCTCACATAGTCCTTTCCTTGTATCTATCCACTGGCTGAAGTGTTTTATGAAAGCTTTCCAGCTGTCGACTCTGGACATGCGGACATCATCCAGATTGACTCCCTGAACCACCTCTCCCATGGAGTTGTCTAGGATGTGCCTGGCACTTTCTTCCACCTCACCTATAGGTGTGCCTGGCACATTCTTCCACCTCCTCTATGAATGCACCTGGCACATTCTTCCACCTCACCTATAGGTGTGCCTTGCACGTTCTTCCACCTCCTCTATGAATGTGCCTGGCACATTCTTCCACCTCACCTACAGATGTGCCTGGCATGTTCTATCACCTCACCTACAGATGTGCCTGGCATGTTCTTCCACCTCACCTACTGTCACGATAATGCGAAAACCATAGCTGAGGGATTTTTGCACATCTGACCATGGTCCTGAAAGCACATGGCAGCTGTAAACCCCCTCTCTCTCCCCGCCTGAGCACAACAAGCCAGCCCTATGGCAGACACTGGGTAACTTGAAGCCAGTGTGTGAGCAGGGTGTGGCTTTAAACTGCAGGTGACCAATCCTGCAAAGCCACCTGTTGTCCCTCCCTTCTCAGTCAGGAATTTCTTTTGTCTCCAGGGTCTAAGAACGTAAATATCTCTGACCTCAGTGAATATTATTAACCAGCCCTTTAGTGATGTCCGAGGCTGCAGTTTATAAGTCTTGACTCTTCACCCAGCCTTCAGTCTTGCCTGAGGAGCTGTACTATGCACTGGGACATCTGGGCCCTGCCTGCCAGCATGGTTTTGCCTGCAATGGTCTGAGAACATGTGAGTTTTACCTTTCTTCTTTATTCCATGTTATTTTATAATTGCTTTGTACATATTTCAGTTGTCTCTTATTGTAACATCCTTGTAATATTTTTATAAACACTCCCTGTTCTTTTACGGAGTAAAATATCTAAAGTACTAGTTTCCTTCTCCTGCTCTAAAACGTACCCTAAGTCTCTGCAAGGGAATTACGCTACTGTTTAGCTTCGGACCCGTTTAATCGAAGCTGGTGGCAGCATACCTTGTTCTGGGTATTTGGGAGTCGTTGTAGCAACGGCGGTGTTGATAATTAATGTTCCTGCCTGAGTGGGAGTAGTTATATCGCCTCGCTGCCGCGTGCCCAATAGCCAGTACATAGCAGGCAGCCTTTCTGGTGACTAATTACCCTAGGTGCAGTACCTAACCTGACCTGAGGGTAAGGGGGTGCTGGAGACTGCAAGTTTTCAAGCTGGACTGTAAAGCGGGATATACATAAATCCCTGCAGTTCGTGTTATATTGCAGACCAGTGGGATAACTAAAATAAGCCCCTGCGGTAGCGGTAAACTAAGAGGTCAATAGCCTTGTGTGTGTTTTCATCACAGTGTAGCAGTGGAGGGATAACTAAGATAAGCCCCCTGCACATGTGATAGCCGTCTGTTGGCCTAAGGTCACCCCGATCCGTGACGTAGGGGTGACAGTCACGGTGTGAATCGTGACACCTACAGATGTGCCTGGCATGTTCTTCCACCTTCTTTAGGTATATGGCTCCTCTTTGGATGTGCCTGGCATGTTCTTTCACCTCACCTACAGATGTGCCTTGCATGTTCTTCTACCTCACTTTTAGATGTACCTGGCAACTTCTTCCACCTTATCTATGGATGTGCCTGGCACATTCTTCCACCTCGTCTATGGATGTGCCTGGCATGTTCTTCCACCTCACCTACAGATGTGCATAGCACGTTCTTCCACATCCTCTATGGATGTGCCTGGCACGTGCTTCCACCTCCTCTATAGATGTTCCTGGAACGTTCTTCTACCTTATGTATAGATGTGCCTGGCCTGTTCTTCCACCTCATCTATAGAGGTGCCTGGCACATTCTTCCGCCTCACGTTTTTCCACCTCCACTATTGATGTGCCTGGCACATTCTTCCACTTCACAGATGTGCGTGACATGTTCTTCCACCTCTATGGATGTGCCTAGCATGTTCTTCCACCCTCTCTATAGATGTGCCTGGTACGTCCTTCCACCACTTCTGTGAAGGTGCCTGGCACGTCCTTCCACCTCTTCTGTGTAGGTGTCTGGCACTTCCTTCCACTTCCTCTGTGTCGGTGTCTGGGTCGTCCTTCCACCTCTCCTGTGTAGGTGTCTGGCACTTCCTTCCACTTCCTCTGTGTCGTATCTGGCACGTCCTTCCACCTCTCCTGTGTAGGTGTCTGGCACTTCCTTCCACCTCTTCTGTGTCGGTGTCTGGCACTTCCTTCCACCTCTTCTGTGTAGGTGTCTGGCACGTCCTTCCACCTCTTCTGTGTAGGGATCTGGCACGTCCTTCCACCTCTCCTGTGTAGGTGTCTGGCACTTTCTTCCACCTCTTCTGTGTAGGTGCCTGGCACTTCCTTCCACCTCTTCTGTGTAGGTTTCTGGCACTTCCTTCCACTTCTTCTGTGTCGGTGCATAGCACTTCCTTCCACCTCTTCTGTGTAGGTGCCTGGCACTTCCTTCCACCTCTTCTGTGTAGGTGTCTGGCACTTCCTTCCACTTCTTCTGTGTAGGTGTCTGGCACTTCCTTCCACCTCTCCTGTGTAGGTGTCTGGCACTTCCTTCCACTTCCTCTGTGTCGGTGTCTGGCACTTCCTTCCACCTCTTCTGTGTAGGTGTCTGGCACTTCCTTCCACTTTTTCTGTGTACGTGTCTGGCACGTCCTTCCACCTCTTCTGTGTAGGTGTCTGGCACTTCCTTCCACCTCTTCTGTGTAGGTGTCTGGCACTTCCTTCCACTTCCTCTGTGTCGGTGTCTGGCACTTCCTTCCACCTCTTCTGTGTAGGTGTCTGGCACTTCCTTCCACTTCTTCTGTATACGTGTCTGGCACATCCTTCCACCTCTTCTGTGTAGGTGTCTGGCACTTTCTTCCACTTCTGTGTACGTGTCTGGCACTTCCCTCCACCTCTTCTGTGTAGGTGTCTGGCACTTCCTTCCACTTCCTCTGTGTCGGTGTCTGGCACTTCCTTCCACCTCTCCTGTGTACGTGTCTGGCACTTCCCTCCACCTCTTCTGTGTAGGTTTCTGGCACTTCCTTCCACTTCTTCTGTGTCGGTGCATAGCACTTCCTTCCACCTCTTCTGTGTAGGTGCCTGGCACTTCCTTCCACCTCTTCTGTGTAGGTGTCTGGCACTTCCTTCCACTTCTTCTGTGTAGGTGTCTGGCACTTCCTTCCACCTCTCCTGTGTAGGTGTCTGGCACTTCCTTCCACTTCCTCTGTGTCGGTGTCTGGCACTTCCTTCCACCTCTTCTGTGTAGGTGTCTGGCACTTCCTTCCACTTTTTCTGTGTACGTGTCTGGCACGTCCTTCCACCTCTTCTGTGTAGGTGTCTGGCACTTCCTTCCACCTCTCCTGTGTAGGTGTCTGGCACTTCCTTCCACTTCCTCTGTGTCGGTGTCTGGCACTTCCTTCCACCTCTTCTGTGTAGGTGTCTGGCACTTCCTTCCACTTCTTCTGTATACGTGTCTGGCACATCCTTCCACCTCTTCTGTGTAGGTGTCTGGCACTTTCTTCCACTTCTGTGTACGTGTCTGGCACTTCCCTCCACCTCTTCTGTGTAGGTGTCTGGCACTTCCTTCCACTTCCTCTGTGTCGGTGTCTGGCACTTCCTTCCACCTCTCCTGTGTAGGTGTCTGGCACTTCCTTCCACCTCTCCTGTGTAGGTGTCTGGCACTTCCTTCCACCTCTCCTGTGTAGGTGTCTGGCACTTCCTTCCACTTCCTCTGTGTCGGTGTCTCGCACTTCCTTCCACCTCTCCTGTGTAGGTGTCTGGCACTTCCTTCCACCTCTTCTGTGTAGGTGTCTGGCACTTCCTTCCACCTCTCCTGTGTAGGTGTCTGGCACTTCCTTCCACCTCTTCTGTGTCGGTGTCTCGCACTTCCTTCCACCTCTCCTGTGTAGGTGTCTGGCACTTCCTTCCACTTCTTCTGTGTAGGTGTCTGGCACTTCCTTCCACCTCTCCTGTGTACGTGTCTGGCACTTCCTTCCACCTCTCCTGTGTAGGTGTCTGGCACTTCCTTCCACCTCTCCTGTGTACGTGTCTGGCACTTCCTTCCACCTCTCCTGTGTAGGTGTCTGGCACTTCCTTCCACCTCTCCTGTGTAGGTGTCTGGCACTTCCTTCCACCTCTCCTGTGTAGGTGTCTGGCACTTCCTTCCACCTCTCCTGTGTAGGTGTCTGGCACTTCCTTCCACCTCTTCTGTGTACGTGTCTGGCACTTCCTTCCACTTCCTCTGTGTCGGTGTCTGGCACTTCCTTCCACCTCTCCTGTGTAGGTCTCTGGCACTTCCTTCCACTTCTTCTGTATAGGTGTCTGGCACTTCCTTCCACTTCTTCTGTATAGGTGTCTGGCACTTCCTTCCACTTCCTCTGTGTCGGTGTCTGGCACTTCCTTCCACCTCTCCTGTGTAGGTGTCTGGCACTTCCTTCCACCTCTTCTGTGTAGGTGTCTGGCACTTCCTTCCACCTCTTCTGTGTAGGTGTCTGGCACTTCCTTCCACTTCCTCTGTGTCGGTGTCTGGCACTTCCTTCCACCTCTCCTGTGTAGGTGTCTGGCACTTCCTTCCACCTCTCCTGTGTAGGTGTCTGGCACTTCCTTCCACTTCTTCTGTATATGTGTCTGGCACTTCCTTCCACTTCCTCTGTGTCGGTGTCTGGCACTTCCTTCCACTTCCTCTGTGTCGGTGTCTGGCACTTCCTTCCACCTCTCCTGTGTAGGTGTCTGGCACTTCCTTCCACCTCTCCTGTGTAGGTGTCTGGCACTTCCTTCCACCTCTCCTGTGTCGGTGTCTGGCACTTCCTTCCACTTCCTCTGTGTCGGTGTCTGTCACTTCCTTCCACCTCTTCTGTGTAGGTGTCTGGCACTTCCTTCCACCTCTCCTGTGTAGGTGTCTGGCACTTCATTCCACTTCCTCTGTGTAGGTGTCTGGCACTTCCTTCCACTTCCTCTGTGTCGGTGTCTGGCACGTCCTTCCACCTCTCCTGTGTAGGTGTCTGGCACTTCCTTCCACCTCTCCTGTGTAGGTGTCTGGCACTTCCTTCCACCTCTCCTGTGTAGGTGTCTGGCACTTCCTTCCACTTCCTCTGTGTAGGTGTCTGGCACTTCCTTCCACCTCTCCTGTGTACGTGTCTGGCACTTCCTTCCACCTCTCCTGTGTAGGTGTCTGGCACTTCCTTCCACCTCTCCTGTGTAGGTGTCTGGCACTTCCTTCCACCTCTCCTGTGTAGGTGTCTGGCACTTCCTTCCACCTCTTCTGTGTACGTGTCTGTCACTTCCTTCCACCTCTCCTGTGTAGGTGTCTGGCACTTCCTTCCACCTCTCCTGTGTAGGTGTCTGGCACTTCATTCCACTTCCTCTGTGTAGGTGTCTGGCACTTCCTTCCACTTCCTCTGTGTCGGTGTCTGGCACTTCCTTCCACCTCTCCTGTGTAGGTCTCTGGCACTTCCTTCCACTTCTTCTGTATAGGTGTCTGGCACTTCCTTCCACTTCTTCTGTATAGGTGTCTGGCACTTCCTTCCACTTCCTCTGTGTCGGTGTCTGGCACTTCCTTCCACCTCTCCTGTGTAGGTGTCTGGCACTTCCTTCCACCTCTTCTGTGTAGGTGTCTGGCACTTCCTTCCACCTCTTCTGTGTAGGTGTCTGGCACTTCCTTCCACTTCCTCTGTGTCGGTGTCTGGCACTTCCTTCCACCTCTCCTGTGTAGGTGTCTGGCACTTCCTTCCACCTCTCCTGTGTAGGTGTCTGGCACTTCCTTCCACTTCTTCTGTATAGGTGTCTGGCACTTCTTTCCACTTCTTCTGTATAGGTGTCTGGCACTTCCTTCCACTTCCTCTGTGTCGGTGTCTGGCACTTCCTTCCACTTCCTCTGTGTCGGTGTCTGGCACTTCCTTCCACCTCTCCTGTGTAGGTGTCTGGCACTTCCTTCCACCTCTCCTGTGTAGGTGTCTGGCACTTCCTTCCACCTCTCCTGTGTAGGTGTCTGGCACTTCCTTCCACCTCTCCTGTGTAGGTGTCTGGCACTTCCTTCCACCTCTTCTGTGTAGGTGTCTGGCACTTCCTTCAACTTCCTCTGTGTCGGTGTCTCGCACTTCCTTCCACCTCTTCTGTGTAGGTGTCTGGCACTTCCTTCCACCTCTCCTGTGTAGGTGTCTGGCACTTCCTTCCACCTCTTCTGTGTAGGTGTCTGGCACTTCCTTCCACCTCTCCTGTGTAGGTGTCTGGCACTTCCTTCCACCTCTCCTGTGTAGGTGTCTGGCACTTCCTTCCACCTCTTCTGTGTAGGTGTCTGGCACTTCCTTCCACCTCTCCTGTGTAGGTGTCTGGCACTTCCTTCCACTTCCTCTGTGTCGGTGTCTCGCACTTCCTTCCACTTCCTCTGTGTCGGTGTCTCGCACTTCCTTCCACCTCTCCTGTGTAGGTGTCTGGCACTTCCTTCCACCTCTTCTGTGTAGGTGTCTGGCACTTCCTTCCACTTCCTCTGTGTCGGTGTCTCGCACTTCCTTCCACTTCCTCTGTGTCGGTGTCTCGCACTTCCTTCCACCTCTCCTGTGTAGGTGTCTGGCACTTCCTTCCACCTCTTCTGTGTAGGTGTCTGGCACTTCCTTCCACCTCTTCTGTGTAGGTGTCTGGCACTTCCTTCCACCTCTCCTGTGTAGGGTGCAGTCATTTTCTGGCTTTGACGGTGACTTCTATTCTGCATACAATGATGTGAGCTGCCGCCATGGATATAACGCTCAGGGAGACGTTAATGAACTGCGCTTATCTGTCACAGGCGTGCCAAATTGTCGGCATGTAAAATTAATTTCATAGATCAGGCTGCAGATTCCTCGACGTATGGACAAGGGAGGGGGCAATACGCGGCTGATATTGAATTAGGCCGCAGTTAGCGTGTTCATTATGACTTGAGGGGGAGTGCTCATATTAATAAGTGATGGCTCAGTGCCTCTGCTAATGGCATCCAGTGACTGACCGCTGCTGCAGAATTCATCATTACTGTCTCCAGCACCACTCCTGCAAAGCACAGCACCAAGCACATCTGCAATATATTACACCTCAACAGCTTCATTTATAGCTGTCATCTGAGAAGGATCCTGGAATGCAATTCACTACACTGTTATTGACAGCTCTACATGTATACCCTTCATAGAGCAAACCTGAGAGCCCCCATACTGTGATTGACAGCTCTATATGTATACACTCCATAGAGCAAGCCTGAGAGCCCCCACACTGTGATTGACAGCTCTATATGTATACACTCCATAGAGCAAACCTGAGAGCCCCCATACTGTGATTGACAGCTCTATATGTATACACTCCATAGAGCAAGCCTGAGAGCCCCCACACTGTGATTAACAGCTCTATATGTATACCCTCCATAGAGCAAACCTGAGAGCCCCCATACTGTGATTGACAGCTCTATATGTATACACTCCATAGAGCAAGCCTGAGAGCCCCCACACTGTGATTGACAGCTCTACATGTATACCCTCCATAGAGCAAACCTGAGAGCCCCCATACTGTGATTGACAGCTCTACATGTATACCCTCCATAGACCAAGCCTGAGAGCCCCCACACTGTGATTGACAGCTCTACATGTATACACTCCATAGAGCAAGCCTGAGAGCCCCCACACTGTGATTGACAGCTCTACATGTATACACTCCATAGAGCAAGCCTGAGAGCCCCCACACTGTGATTGACAGCTCTACATGTATACACTCCATAGAGCAAACCTGAGAGCCCCCATACTGTGATTGACAGCTCTATATGTATACCCTCCATAGAGCAAACCTGAGAGCCCCCATACTGTGATTGACAGCTCTATATGTATACACTCCATAGAGCAAGCCTGAGAGCCCCCACACTGTGATTGACAGCTCTACATGTATACCCTCCATAGAGCAAACCTGAGAGCCCCCATACTGTGATTGACAGCTCTACATGTATACCCTCCATAGACCAAGCCTGAGAGCCCCCACACTGTGATTGACAGCTCTACATGTATACACTCCATAGAGCAAGCCTGAGAGCCCCCACACTGTGATTGACAGCTCTACATGTATACACTCCATAGAGCAAGCCTGAGAGCCCCCACACTGTGATTGACAGCTCTATATGTATACACTCCATAGAGCAAACCTGAGAGCCCCCATACTGTGATTGACAGCTCTACATGTATACACTCCATAGAGCAAGCCTGAGAGCCCCCAACACTGTGATTGACAGCTCTATATGTATACACTCCATAGAGCAAACCTGAGAGCCCCCATACTGTGATTGACAGCTCTACATGTATACACTCCATAGAGCAAACCTGAGAGCCCCCACACTGTGATTGACAGCTCTACATGTATACCCTCCATAGAGCAAGCCTGAGAGCCCCCACACTGTGATTGACAGCTCTACATGTATACACTCCATAGAGCAAACCTGAGAGCCCCCACACTGTGATTGACAGCTCTACATGTATACACTCCATAGAGCAAGCCTGAGAGCCCCCAACACTGTGATTGACAGCTCTATATGTATACACTCCATAGAGCAAACCTGAGAGCCCCCATACTGTGATTGACAGCTCTACATGTATACCCTCCATAGAGCAAGCCTGAGAGCCCCCACACTGTGATTGACAGCTCTACATGTATACACTCCATAGAGCAAACCTGAGAGCCCCCACACTGTGATTGACAGCTCTACATGTATACACTCCATAGAGCAAGCCTGAGAGCCCCCAACACTGTGATTGACAGATCTACATGTATACCCTCCATAGACCAAGCCTGAGAGCCCCCACACTGTGATTGACAGCTCTATATGTATACACTCCATAGAGCAAACCTGAGAGCCCCCATACTGTGATTGACAGCTCTACATGTATACACTCCATAGAGCAAGCCTGAGAGCCCCCAACACTGTGATTGACAGCTCTATATGTATACACTCCATAGAGCAAACCTGAGAGCCCCCATACTGTGATTGACAGCTCTACATGTATACACTCCATAGAGCAAACCTGAGAGCCCCCACACTGTGAATGACAGCTCTACATGTATACCCTCCATAGAGCAAGCCTGAGAGCCCCCACACTGTGATTGACAGCTCTACATGTATACCCTCCATAGAGCAAGCCTGAGAGCCCCCACACTGTGATTGACAGCTCTACATGTATACACTCCATAGAGCAAACCTGAGAGCCCCCATACTGTGATTGACAGCTCTACAAGTATACACTCCATAGAGCAAACCTGAGAGCCCCCACACTGTGATTGACAGCTCTACATGTATACCCTCCATAGAGCAAGCCTGAGAGCCCCCACACTGTGATTGACAGCTCTACATGTATACACTCCATAGAGCAACCCTGAGAGCCCCCACACTGTGATTGACAGCTCTACATGTATACACTCCATAGAGCAAACCTGAGAGCCCCCATACTGTGATTGACAGCTCTACATGTATACACTCCATAGAGCAAGCCTGAGAGCCCCCACACTGTGATTGACAGCTCTACATGTGTACCCTCCATAGAGCAAACCTGAGAGCCCCCATACTGTGATTGACAGCTCTACATGTATACCCTCCATAGACCAAGCCTGAGAGCCCCCACACTGTGATTGACAGCTCTACATGTATACACTCCATAGAGCAAGCCTGAGAGCCCCCACACTGTGATTGACAGCTCTACATGTATACACTCCATAGAGCAAACCTGAGAGCCCCCATACTGTGATTGACAGCTCTACATGTATACCCTCCATAGACCAAGCCTGAGAGCCCCCACACTGTGATTGACAGCTCTACATGTATACCCTCCATAGAGCAAGCCTGAGAGCCCCCCAACACTGTGATTGACAGCTCTATATGTATACCCTCCATAGACCAAGCCTGAGAGCCCCCACACTGTGATTGACAGCTCTACATGTATACCCTCCATAGAGCAAACCTGAGAGCCCCCATACTGTGATTGACAGCTCTATATGTATACACTCCATAGAGCAAACCCAAACCTGAGAGCCCCCATACTCTGATTGACAGATCTACATGTATACCCTCCATAGACCAAGCCTGAGAGCCCCCATACTGTGATTGACAGCTCTATATGTATACCCTCCATAGACCAAGCCTGAGAGCCCCCATACTGTGATTGACAGCTCTACATGCATACACTCCATAGAGCAAACCTGAGAGCCCCCATACTGTGATTGACAACTCTACATGTATGCACTCCATAGAGCAAGCCTAAGAGCCCCCACACTGTGATTGACAGCTCTACATGTATACCCTCCATAGAGCAAACCTGAGAGCCCCCACACTGTGATTGACAGCTCTACATGTATACACTCCATAGAGCAAGCCTGAGAGCCCCCACACTGTGATTGACAGCTCTACATGTATACACTCCATAGAGCAAACCTGAGAGCCCCCACACTGTGATTGACAGCTCTACATGTATACACTCCATAGAGCAAGCCTGAGAGCCCCCACACTGTGATTGACAGCTCTACATGTATACACTCCATAGAGCAAACCTGAGAGCCCCCATACTGTGATTGACAGCTCTACATGTATACACTCCATAGAGCAAGCCTGAGAGCCCCCAACACTGTGATTGACAGCTCTATATGTATACCCTCCATAGACCAAGCCTGAGAGCCCCCACACTGTGATTGACAGCTCTACATGTATACCCTCCATAGAGCAAGCCTGAGAGCCCCCCAACACTGTGATTGACAGCTCTATATGTATACCCTCCATAGACCAAGCCTGAGAGCCCCCACACTGTGATTGACAGCTCTACATGTATACACTTCATAGAGCAAGCCTGAGAGCCCCCACACTGTGATTGACAGCTCTACATGTATACCCTCCATAGAGCAAACCTGAGAGCCCCCATACTGTGATTGACAGCTCTATATGTGTACACTCCATAGAGCAAACCCAAACCTGAGAGCCCCCATACTGTGATTGACAGATCTACATGTATACCCTCCATAGACCAAGCCTGAGAGCCCCCATACTGTGATTGACAGCTCTATATGTATACCCTCCATAGACCAAGCCTGAGAGCCCCCATACTGTGATTGACAGCTCTACATGCATACACTCCATAGAGCAAACCTGAGAGCCCCCATACTGTGATTGACAGCTCTACATGTATACCCTCCATAGAGCAAACCTGAGAGCCCCCACACTGTGATTGACAGCTCTACATGTATACCCTCCATAGAGCAAGCCTGAGAGCCCCCACACTGTGATTGACAGCTCTACATGTATACCCTCCATAGAGCAAACCTGAGAGCCCCCACACTGTGATTGACAGCTCTACATGTATACCCTCCATAGAGCAAGCCTGAGAGCCCCCACACTGTGATTGACAGCTCTACATGTATACCCTCCATAGAGCAAACCTGAGAGCCCCCCACACTGTGATTGACAGCTCTACATGCATACACTCCATAGAGCAAACCTGAGAGCCCCCATACTGTGATTGACAGCTCTACATGTATACCCTCCATAGAGCAAGCCTGAGAGCCCCCATACTGTGATTGACAGCTCTACATGTATACCCTCCATAGAGCAAGGCTGAGAGCCCCCATACTGTGATTGACAGCTCTATATTTATACACTCCATAGAGCAAACCTGAGAGCCCCCATACTGTGATTGACAGCTCTACATGTATACACTCCATAGAGCAAGCCTGAGAGCCCCCACACTTTGATTGACAGCTCTACATGTATACCCTCCATAGAGGAAACCTGAGAGCCCCCACACTGTGATTGACAGCTCTACATGTATACACTCCATAGAGCAAGCCTGAGAGCCCCCAACACTGTGATTGACAGCTCTATATGTATACCCTCCATAGACGAAGCCTGAGAGCCCCCACACTGTGATTGACAGCTCTACATGTATACCCTCCATAGATCAAGCCTGAGAGCCCCCCAACACTGTGATTGACAGCTCTATATGTATACCCTCCATAGACCAAGCCTGAGAGCCCCCACACTGTGATTGACAGCTCTACATGTATACACTTCATAGAGCAAGCCTGAGAGCCCCCACACTGTGATTGACAGCTCTACATGTATACCCTCCATAGAGCAAACCTGAGAGCCCCCACACTGTGATTGACAGCTCTACATGTATACCCTCCATAGAGCAAGCCTGAGAGCCCCCACACTGTGATTGACAGCTCTACATGTATACCCTCCATAGAGCAAACCTGAGAGCCCCCACACTGTGATTGACAGCTCTACATGCATACACTCCATAGAGCAAGCCTGAGAGCCCCCACACTGTGATTGACAGCTCTACATGTATACCCTCCATAGAGCAAGGCTGAGAGCCCCCACACTGTGATTGACAGCTCTATATGTATACACTCCATAGAGCAAACCTGAGAGCCCCCATACTGTGATTGACAGCTCTACATGTATACACTCCATAGAGCAAGCCTGAGAGCCCCCACACTGTGATTGACAGCTCTACATGTATACCCTCCATAGAGGAAACCTGAGAGCCCCCACACTGTGATTGACAGCTCTACATGTATACACTCCATAGAGCAAGCCTGAGAGCCCCCACACTGTGATTGACAGCTCTATATGTATACACTCCATAGAGCAAACCTGAGAGCCCCCATACTGTGATTGACAGCTCTACATGTATACACTCCATAGAGCAAGCCTGAGAGCCCCCAACACTGTGATTGACAGCTCTATATGTATACCCTCCATAGACCAAGCCTGAGAGCCCCCACACTGTGATTGACAGCTCTACATGTATACACTCCATAGAGCAAGCCTGAGAGCCCCCACACTGTGATTGACAGCTCTATATGTATACACTCCATAGAGCAAACCTGAGAGCCCCCATACTGTGATTGACAGCTCTACATGTATACACTCCATAGAGCAAGCCTGAGAGCCCCCAACACTGTGATTGACAGCTCTATATGTATACCCTCCATAGACCAAGCCTGAGAGCCCCCACACTGTGATTGACAGCTCTACATGTATACCCTCCATAGATCAAGCCTGAGAGCCCCCCAACACTGTGATTGACAGCTCTATATGTATACCCTCCATAGACCAAGCCTGAGAGCCCCCACACTGTGATTGACAGCTCTACATGTATACACTTCATAGAGCAAGCCTGAGAGCCCCCACACTGTGATTGACAGCTCTACATGTATACCCTCCATAGAGCAAACCTGAGAGCCCCCATACTGTGATTGACAGCTCTATATGTATACACTCCATAGAGCAAACCCAAACCTGAGAGCCCCCATACTGTGATTGACAGATCTACATGTATACCCTCCATAGACCAAGCCTGAGAGCCCCCATACTGTGATTGACAGCTCTACATGCATACACTCCATAGAGCAAACCTGAGAGCCCCCATACTGTGATTGACAACTCTACATGTATGCACTCCATAGAGCAAGCCTGAGAGCCCCCCAACACTGTGATTGACAGCTCTACATGTATACCCTCCATAGAGCAAACCTGAGAGCCCCCATACTGTGATTGACAGCTCTACATGTATACCCTCCATAGAGCAAACCTGAGAGCCCCCACACTGTGATTGACAGCTCTACATGTATACCCTCCATAGAGCAAACCTGAGAGCCCCCAACACTGTGATTGACAGCTCTACATGTATACCCTCCATAGAGCAAACCTGAGAGCCCCCAACACTGTGATTGACAGCTCTACATGTATACACTCCATAGAGCAAACCTGAGAGCCCCCATACTGTGATTGACAGCTCTACATGTATGCACTCCATAGAGCAAGCCTGAGAGCCCCCCCAACACTGTGATTGACAGCTCTACATGTATACCCTCCATAGAGCAAACCTGAGAGCCCCCATACTGTGATTGACAGCTCTACATGTATACCCTCCATAGAGCAAACCTGAGAGCCCCCACACTGTGATTGACAGCTCTACATGTATACCCTCCATAGACCAAGCCTGAGAGCCCCCACACTGTGATTGACAGCTCTACATGTATACACTTCATAGAGCAAGCCTGAGAGCCCCCACACTGTGATTGACAGCTCTACATGTATACCCTCCATAGAGCAAACCTGAGAGCCCCCATACTGTGATTGACAGCTCTATATGTATACACTCCATAGAGCAAACCCAAACCTGAGAGCCCCCATACTGTGATTGACAGATCTACATGTATACCCTCCATAGACCAAGCCTGAGAGCCCCCATACTGTGATTGACAGCTCTACATGTATACACTCCATAGAGCAAACCTGAGAGCCCCCATACTGTGATTGACAACTCTACATGTATGCACTCCATAGAGCAAGCCTGAGAGCCCCCCAACACTGTGATTGACAGCTCTACATGTATACCCTCCATAGAGCAAACCTGAGAGCCCCCATACTGTGATTGACAGCTCTACATGTATACCCTCCATAGAGCAAACCTGAGAGCCCCCACACTGTGATTGACAGCTCTACATGTATACCCTCCATAGAGCAAACCTGAGAGCCCCCAACACTGTGATTGACAGCTCTACATGTATACCCTCCATAGAGCAAACCTGAGAGCCCCCACACTGTGATTGACAGCTCTACATGTATACACTCCATAGAGCAAACCTGAGAGCCCCCATACTGTGATTGACAGCTCTATATGTATACACTCCATAGAGCAAACCTGAGAGCCCCCATACTGTGATTGACAGCTCTACATGTATACACTCCATAGAGCAAACCTGAGAGCCCCCATACTGTGATTGACAACTCTACATGTATGCACTCCATAGAGCAAACCTGAGAGCCCCCCCAACACTGTGATTGACAGCTCTATATGTATACACTCCATAGAGCAAACCCAAACCTGAGAGCCCCCATACTGTGATTGACAGATCTACATGTATACCCTCCATAGACCAAGCCTGAGAGCCCCCATACTGTGATTGACAGCTCTACATGTATACCCTCCATAGAGCAAGCCTGAGAGCCCCTACACTGTGATTGACAGCTCTACATGTATACCCTCCATAGAGCAAACCTGAGAGCCCCCAACACTGTGATTGACAGCTCTACATGTATACCCTCCATAGAGCAAACCTGAGAGCCCCCACACTGTGATTGACAGCTCTACATGTATACACTCCATAGAGCAAACCTGAGAGCCCCCATACTGTGATTGACAGCTCTATATGTATACACTCCATAGAGCAAACCTGAGAGCCCCCATACTGTGATTGACAGCTCTACATGTATACACTCCATAGAGCAAGCCTGAGAGCCCCCACACTGTGATTGACAGCTCTACATGCATACACTCCATAGAGCAAACCTGAGAGCCCCCATACTGTGATTGACAGCTCTACATGTATACCCTCCATAGAGCAAACCTGAGAGCCCCCACACTGTGATTGACAGCTCTATATGTACACACTCCATAGAGCAAGCCTGAGAGCCCCCATACTGTGATTGACAGCTCTACATGTATACCCTCCATAGAGCAAACCTGAGAGCCCCCACACTGTGATTGACAGCTCTACATGTATACACTCCATAGAGCAAACCTGAGAGCCCCCATACTGTGATTGACAACTCTACATGTATGCACTCCATAGAGCAAGCCTGAGAGCCCCCACACTGTGATTGACAGCTCTACATGTATACCCTCCATAGAGCAAACCTGAGAGCCCCCAACACTGTGATTGACAGCTCTACATGTATACCCTCCATAGAGCAAACCTGAGAGCCCCCACACTGTGATTGACAGCTCTACATGTATACCCTCCATAGAGCAAGCCTGAGAGCCCCCACACTGTGATTGACAGCTCTACATGTATACCCTCCATAGAGCAAACCTGAGAGCCCCCATTCTGTGATTGACAGCTGTACATGTATACCCTCCATAGAGCAAACCTGAGAGCCCCCACACTGTGATTGACAGCTCTACATGTATACACTCCATAGAGCAAGCCTGAGAGCCCCCACACTGTGATTGACAGCTCTATATGTATATACTCCATAGAGCAAGCCTGAGAGCCCCCATACTGTGATTGACAGCTCTACATGTATACCCTCCATAGAGCAAGCCTGAGAGCCCCCACACTGTGATTGACAGCTCTATATGTATACACTCCATAGAGCAAGCCTGAGAGCCCCCATACTGTGATTGACAGCTCTACATGTATACCCTCCATAGCGCAAACCTGAGAGCCCCCACACTGTGATTGACAGCTCTACATGTATACCCTCCATAGAGCAAACCTGAGAGCCCCCACACTGTGATTGACAGCTCTACATGTATACCCTCCATAGAGCAAACCTGAGAGCCCCCATACTGTGATTGACAGCTCTACATGTATACACTCCATAGAGCAAGCCTGAGAGCCCCCACACTGTGATTGACAGCTCTACATATATACCCTCCATAGAGCACACCTGAGAGCCCCCACACTGTGATTGACAGCTCTACATGTATACCCTCCATAGAGCAAACCTGAGAGCCCCCACACTGTGATTGACAGCTCTACATGTATACCCTCCATAGACCAAGCCTGAGAGCCCCCACACTGTGATTGACAGCTCTACATGTATACCCTCCATAGAGCAAACCTGAGAGCCCCCACACTGTGATTGACAGCTCTATATGTATACACTCCATAGAGCAAGCCTGAGAGCCCCCACACTGTGATTGACAGCTCTACATGTATACACTCCATAGACCAAGCCTGAGAGCCCCCATACTGTGATTGACAGCTCTATATGTATACACTCCATAGAGCAAGCCTGAGAGCCCCCCTATACTGTGTTTGACAGCTCTACATGTATACACTCCATAGACCAAGCCTGAGAGCCCCCCAACACTGTGATTGACAGTTCTACATGACATCAGGGATGTCATTGGTTGGTAATTACACTGGACCTGCCGGTAGCATCTCTGATCTTGTCTCCCTCTAGCACACGGAAGTCATTAGTCGGTGATTACAAAAGAGCTGCTGACATTGTCTTCGGTCTTGTCTCGCTTGAGCACATTGTCATTGGTTGTTCATTACACCGGAGCTGTCAGCAGTGTCTCCGGACTTGTCTCCCTTGAGCACATTGTCATTGGTTGTTCATTACACTGGAGCTGTTGGCAGTGTCTCCGGACTTGTCTCCCTTGAGCACATTGTCATTGGTTGTTCATTACACCTGAGCTGTTGGCAGTGTCTCCGGACTTGTCTCCCTTAAGCACATTGTCATTGGTTGTTCATTACACCGGAGCTGTCGGCAGTGTCTCCGGACTTGTCTCCCTTGAGCACATTGTCATTGGTTGTTCATTACACCGGAGCTGTTGGCAGTGTCTCCGGACTTGTCTCCCTTGAGCACATTGTAATTGGTTGTTCATTACACCGGAGCTGTCGGCAGTGTCTCCGGACTTGTCTCCCTTGAGCACATTGTCATTGGCTGTTCATTACACCGGAGCTGTCGGCAGTGTCTCCGGACTTGTCTCCCTTGAGCACATTGTCATTGGTTGTTCATTACACCGGAGCTGTCGGCAGTGTCTCCGGACTTGTCTCCCTTGAGCACATTGTCATTGGTTGTTCATTACACCGGAGCTGTTGGCAGTGTCTCCGGACTTGTCTCCCTTGAGCACATTGTAATTGGTTGTTCATTACACCGGAGCTGTTGGCAGTGTCTCCGGACTTGTCTCCCTTGAGCACATTGTCATTGGTTGTTCATTACACCGGAGCTGTTGGCAGTGTCTCCGGACTTGTCTCCCTTGAGCACATCGGGGATGTAATTGGATGGTGATTACACTGGATCTGCCGTCAGCATCTCCGGACTTGCCTCCATCAAGCACATCGGGAACTTCCTTGGTCGGCGATTACACATGATCTCTTGGCAGCGTCTCTGGATTTGTCTCCATCGACCACATTGGTAATGTCATTGGTTGGTGATTACATATGAGCTGCCGGCAGCGTCTCTGGATTTGTCTCCATCGACCACATTGGGAATGTCATTGGTCGGTGATTACACAGGAGCTGCCGGCAGCGTCTCTGGACTTAGCTCCCTCGAGCACATTGGGAATGTCATTGGTCGGTGATTACACAAGAGCTGCCGGCAGTGTCTCTGGATTTGTCTCCATCGACCACATTGGTAATGTCATTGGTCGGTGATTACACAAGAGCTGCCGGCAGTGTCTCTGGATTTGTCTCCATCGACCACATTGGTAATGTCATTGGTCGGTGATTACACAAGAGCTGCCGGCAGTGTCTCTGGATTTGTCTCCATCGACCACATTGGTAATGTCATTGGTCGGTGATTACACAGGAGCTGGGATTAGTGTTTGATTTCAATGGTGTGATGAACCAGTAGTAGTCCAATGGATGCGGTATTATTTGTGCTGCTCTATGAGCACAGCGACTTGTCATCGGATTAGCGCAAGAGTCCGAGGTTCCTGGGAGGGATTCTAAATATACTTCACACAATCTAAATCATGGTGAAAGAAGTGCAATCATCCAATTGCAGGAAAACAACAACCTTATAATCCGCCCAGCAGACAAGGGGGCGGAATTGTCATACTTGACCACAGGAAATGTCACAATGAATCTTTAAAACTCTTGGGAGATACTGTCACATATAAAAAGATAACGTTCGACCCTACATTAAACTATGAAGCAGCCTAATGCACTGGCTTTAAGAGGGACGTCTCTAGGAATCCTAAATAAAAAAGAATATCAATTCACAAACAATAAAACTCCTTCCACAGCTGTTTTTTATCATATCCCAAAGATCCACAAAAATATCAAAAATCCCCCAGGCAGACCCATCATATCAGGGATAAACTGCCTAACGGCCAACCTATCCCAATATGTGGACACCCACTTACAGAAATGGATGCCATTATTACCTGCATATATGACAGACACCACGCACACCTTACAGATCCTAGAATCAATAGACTGGAATCATAACTTCATTCTAGGAGCCCTGGACATCAAGCCTCTCTATACAGTTATTGACCCGCAGAAAGGTCGTCAATCAGCAACATTGTTCCTCAATAGCCTGGGAACCTACAATGATACACAGATTCAATTCATTGTTGAAAGTATTGATTTTATTTAAAAACACAATTTATGTACGAGAAACAATACCATTTGCACACGCACGGCACCGCAATGGGTACTCGCTTTGTGCCAAGTTTTGCAAATTTATATGTAGGAAGGTGGGAGCTAGACCACATCTACAAGGATAATCATCTGCAGAAGGGCCCTAAACTATGGCACCGTTCCATCGATGACATCCTTTTTATTTGGGACGGTCCACGAATAGACCTACAATCGTTAATTTCTGGTCCTAACTCCAATAATTATGGTCTGGATTTCACACCAACCCATAGCTACACCAGTGTAAACTTTTTGGATCTGACAAATTGTGTGGAAAATAATAAATTAATAACAAAAGGCTTCCATAAACGAGTGGCCTCTAACAGCGATATTCACATCAAGTGCTGTCATCTGCCAGTCGGGTTATCTAACATTCCGAAACGCCAGTTCTTGAGAATTAGGAGAAACTGTACAGATATTGGGAACTATCGCAAGGAAAGCGATTGTTTGTTGGCACAATTTAAAGAGACAGGCTATAATTCACCTGCCCTGAACAGAACAAGACAAGAGGTGGAAACTATGCCGAGAGAACCAAAAGTACCTAGAACCCCCCACTATTCAGGAGCAGGTACAGCAACTACCAATAATAACACATCCAAAGTTCGTTTCCACAAAAGCTCAAAATGTCGGTCTCTGACTGGCACCAACCACTAAACCAGTAATTGCTAGTAATAAGGCGGACAAAAAACAAACATATTTACCTGGTCCCAAAGCACCAATATCGGGCTCCGTACCATGCGGGAAGTGTTCATGCTCTATACGAACATCCGCTATAAAAGAGATCCGTACCAGCTTCATGAACGCTAATGAACCAGTACCATATCAAAGATTCCATCACCTGCCAACTACAGGGTCATTTATATACTAAAATGTCCGTGCGACAAGTTCTACGTTGGTCGCTCGAAAAGACGTTTAATGGACAGGATCAAGGAGCACCTGGATAACATAAGGGATTGAAGGGACATCCACTGCGCCGTCATTTTGTGGACAAACATAGCTGTTCTTGCCATGGAGTGTCCTTTTGGGGCATCCAGGTGGTTCATCATAATACCAGAGGAGGTGATTTTTTTAAAGGCAATGTCCAGGGTGGAGTCCAGGTGGATATTTACCTTGGACAGTCTAGCCCGAGTGGCCTGAATCAAGAGATAGAATTCTATGCATTTTAGCCAACCCTTCCCTTTTAGTTTCATTGCCTAAGTTAAATGTACACAGTAAAGCGCGGACACCAGGGCGCTAGTGCACCGCAGGGACTACGAATACATGAATACCCGCACCTATAATGATCAAAGAGTATACAGAGTATATGTCTCAGGAATACATGAATACCCGCACCTACAATGATCAAAGAGTATACAGATTATATGTCCCAGGAATACATGAATACCCGCACCTATAATGATCAAAGAGTGTACAGATTATATGTCCCAGGAATACATGAATACCCGCACCTATAATGATCACAGAGTGTACAGATTATATGTCCCAGGAATACATGAATACCCGCACCTATAATGATCACAGAGTGTACAGATTATATGTCCCAGGAATACATGAATACCCGCACCTATAATGATCACAGAGTGTACAGATTATATGTCCCAGGAATACATGAATACCCGCACCTATAATGATCACAGAGTGTACAGATTATATGTCCCAGGAATACATGAATACCCGCACCTATAATGATCACAGAGTGTACAGATTATATGTCCCAGGAATACATGAATACCCGCACCTATAATGATCACAGAGTGTACAGATTATATGTCCCAGGAATACATGAATACCCGCACCTATAATGATCACAGAGTGTACAGATTATATGTCCCAGGAATACATGAATACCCGCACCTATAATGATCACAGAGTGTACAGATTATATGTCCCAGGAATACATGAATACCCGCACCTATAATGATCACAGAGTGTACAGATTATATGTCCCAGGAATACATGAATACCCGCACCTATAATGATCACAGAGTGTACAGATTATATGTCCCAGGAATACATGAATACCCGCACCTATAATGATCACAGAGTGTACAGATTATATGTCCCAGGAATACATGAATACCCGCACCTATAATGATCAAAGAGTGTACAGATTATATGTCCCAGGAATACATGAATACCCGCACCTATAATGATCACAGAGTGTACAGATTATATGTCCCAGGAATACATGAATACCCGCACCTATAATGATCACAGAGTATACAGATTATATGTCCCAGGAATACATGAATACCCGCACCTATAATGATCAAAGAGTATACAGATTATATGTCCCAGGAATACATGAATACCCACACCTATAATGATCACAGAGTATACAGATTATATGTCCCAGGAATACATGAATACCCGCATCTATAATGATCAAAGAGTATACAGATTATATGTCCCAGGAATACATGAATACCCGCACCTATAATGATCAAAGACTATACAGATTATATGTCCCAGGAATACATGAATACCCGCACCTATAATGATCACAGAGTATACAGATTATATGTCCCAGGAATACATGAATACCCGCACCTATAATGATCAAAGACTATACAGATTATATGTCCCAGGAATACATGAATACCCGCACCTATAATGATCACAGAGTGTACAGATTATATGTCCCAGGAATACATGAATACCCGCACCTATAATGATCACAGAGTGTACAGATTATATGTCCCAGGAATACATGAATACCCGCACCTATAATGATCACAGAGTGTACAGATTATATGTCCCAGGAATACATGAATACCCACACCTATAATGATCACAGAGTGTACAGATTATATGTCCCAGGAATACATGAATACCCACACCTATAATGATAACAGACTATACAGATTATATGTCCCAGGAATACATGAATACCCGCACCTATAATGATAACAGACTATACAGATTATATGTCCCAGGAATACATGAATACCTGCACCTATAATGATCACAGAGTGTACAGATTATATGTCCCAGGAATACATGAATACCCACACCTATAATGATCACAGAGTGTACGGATTATATGTCCCAGGAATACATGGCATTTCTTATTTTTAAGAAATGGAGAAACATATATTTGTTAACACATTCCCCCAATAGGGTTCTCCATCTATTTTAAACATAAAAAATCTTTTTCTTTTTTTTATAGCTCTACTTTTTCTCTTGTACACCTTCATTTTCCACTTTCCAAATATGGAGGTATAGGGATATTTATGTCACTTGTAATCCACATTCAAGGTGAAACATATTTTAATTTATGTACTAATGAAAGGTGATTTTTATCTTTTTAATTTTTTAATTTTAATCTAAATACATCTAACAATCGATCCTTGTAAGGATTTTTACTCAACCATCTCTCCATCAATGCAGAGGAACGGACCTTGGTTCATGAAGTGTGTTTACACTAGCAATCTACAACTATCGGAAGGTATCAAGAACAGTCACAGGGAGATCTAAAGCTTAATGGCTGCTATTAATTAGCTTGTGAAGAACATACACCATTCTGAGCCAGTGACGCCATATAATATACACCATTCTGAGCCAGTGGCGCTATATAATATACACCATTCTGAGCCAGTGGCGCCATATAATATACACCATTCTGAGCCAGTGGCGCCATATAATATACACCATTCTGAGCCAGTGGCGCCATATAATATACACCATTCTGAGCCAGTGGCGCCATATAATATACACCATTCTGAGTCAGTGGCGCCATATAATATACACCATTCTGAGCCAGTGGCGCCATATAATATACACCATTCTGAGCCAGTGGCGCCATATAATATACACCATTCTGAGCCAGTGGCGCCATATAATATACACCATTCTGAGCCAGTGGCGCCATATAATATACACCATTCTGAGCCAGTGGCGCCATATAATATACACCATTCTGAGCCAGTGACGCCATATAATATACACCATTCTGAGCCAGTGACGCTATATAATATACACCATTCTGAGCCAGTGACGCTATATAATATACACCATTCTGAGCCAGTGGCGCCATATAATATACACCATTCTGAGCCAGTGACGCTATATAATATACACCATTCTGAGCCAGTGGCGCCATATAATATACACCATTCTGAGCCAGTGACGCTATGTAATATACACCATTCTGAGCCAGTGACGCCATATAATATACACCATTCTGAGCCAGTGACGCCATATAATATACACCATTCTGAGCCAGTGGCGCCATATAATATACACCATTCTGAGCCAGTGACGCTATGTAATATACACCATTCTGAGCCAGTGACGCCATATAATATACACCATTCTGAGTCAGTGGCGCCATATCGTGCTCCGTATTTCAATGTACATCATAGAGCAGGCAACCACAAACCATCAGGACTTGGCAGCCTCGGCCCTATTTGCTAATTACTAATTAGTGGTACCTACGGTCGATTGAACAGTGAGTGAGCCTGATGCTATTTAATAATGGGTGTTCCCACTAGAGACATAGCCCTGACGAAGAGGGGAGCGACCTCTCGAAACGCGTTGGCAGCTTGTCTCTCGCGCCCGTCCCCGCTATTTGTGACGTCACACCAGCTCCGCCCTCATCTCCAGCGCTGCTTCCGGCCGGGGCACGCGAGGCGCTGGTGGTTTCTTGTTACTCCTGGTATACTGCCGCCCAGGAACCTCGGACTCCGCTCATAGAGCAGCACAAACAATACCGCATCCATTGGACGACTCTTCTGATTTCCCTGCATTTGCTCTCCTGAGCGGTGATTGACACCAATTTATGCTTTTTTGGATGGTTGTGTGTGCGGTTAATGGAAGAATCTAAATAACTGGTGGGATCTTTCCTCTATTGTCTCCTAGTACTGGTTCATCACACCACTGAAAGCAAACACTAATCCCATCGCTTTATGTGCAGTCTACAGATTTACCCCGGGCAAATGAGTCCATCCATGTAACACCTTGTATATTAGCACGCCGCTGCAGCCGAGGGCAACTCTCTACGTACAGAGGTCCCCTAGGCATGCACCAATATAAGTAAGTGCTGCACAATATCACCGACAATCATTCATCATCGCTCGGCCTCAGGATCCTGCACAGAGCCCGCTGCAGATTGTGGAGAGCGTGTGCACTGGGCGCGTCTTTCTGACGGACCCGTCGAGCCTATGTGCACCTGTTGTGTATGCGTGTTCGCAGTGGTTTTCCACTGCAAAAACGCATACACACCACAAACCAGGTTAAAAAAAATAAAAAATTGCAGTATTCTCATCTACCGACGTTCCGCGCAGGGTCACCGATACTCCCGGCAGCAAGCGTTCCTAGTAATACATTGTGAAATCTCGCGAGACCACGACTTCTCGTGAGATTTCGCAATGTATTACTAGGAAGTAACGCTAGCTGCCGGGAGCATCGGTGACCCGGCGCGGTAACGCCGGTAGGTGAGAATATTATGATTTTTTTTTTTTTATTATTTTGAACATACAGTATCTTGTTACTATTGATGCTATATAGGCAGCATCAATAGTAAAAAGAGAAAGAGCGAGAGAGAACTTCCCTGACGCATGCTTTTTGAAAAGGCGGGACTCGTCGCTGGATTCCTGCTTTTCACAGGCAACGACGGATCCTGCGCCCATAGGCTTCCATTGGAGCCAGTGACGGGCAGCGCAGGATGCGTCACTGACTGATTTTGCGACGTGCATAAAAAACGTTCCTCTGAATGTTTCTCTGCCCGACGGACCGTTTTTTTTAACGCAGGATTTAGTGCACGACGGATGAAACGGGTGGCCATCCGTCACAATCCGTCGCTAGTACAAGTCTAATACAGGATCCTGCATTCTCAGGAAACGAAGGATTGTCCTCCACCGTGGATCCTCCATCTGCCATTGACAGACATGAGGCTTCCGGTAGGTGGGTGAAGCCGGTATGGACCTTCACATTACTCACGAGTTACTCCAGGAGCCACCACATTGTCCTCCACCGTGGATCCTCCATCTGCCATTGACAGACATGAGGCTTCCGGTAGGTGGGTGAAGCCGGTATGGACCTTCACATTACTCACGAGTTACTCCAGGAGCCACCACATTGTCCTCCACCATGGATCCTCCATCTGCCATTGACAGACATGAGGCTTCCGGTAGGTGGGTGTAGCCGGTATGGACTATCACATTGCTCACGAGTTACTCCAGGAGCCACCACATTGTCCTCCACCGTGGATCCTCCATCTGCCATTGACAGACATGAGGCTTCCGGTAGGTGGGTGTAGCCGGTATGGACCTTCACATTACTCACGAGTTACTCCAGGAGCCACCACATTGTACTCCGCTGTGGATCCTCCATCTGCCATTGACAGACATGAGGCTTCCGGTAGGTGGGTGAAGCCGGTATGGACCTTCACATTACTCACGAGTTACTCCAGGAGCCACCACATTGTACTCCGCTGTGGATCCTCCATCTGCCATTGACAGACATGAGGCTTCCGGTAGGTGGGTGAAGCCGGTATGGACTATCACATTGCTCACGAGTTACTCCAGGAGCCACCACATTGTACTCCTCTGTGGATCCTCCATCTGCCATTGACAGACATGAGGCTTCCGGTAGGTGGGTGAAGCCGGTATGGACTATCACATTGCTCACGAGTTACTCCAGGAGCCACCACATTGTCCTCCACCGTGGATCCTCCATCTGCCATTGACAGACATGAGGCTTTCGGTAGGTAGGTGAAGCCGGTATGGACCTTCACATTACTCACGAGTTACTCCAGGAGCCACCACATTGTCCTCCACCGTGGATCCTCCATCTGCCATTGGCAGACATAAGGCTTCCAGGAGGCGGGTGAAGCCGGTATGGACCTTCACATTACTCACGAGTTAAGGTACCTTCACACTAAACGACGCTGCAGCGATACCGACAACGATCCGGATCGCTGCAGCGTCGCTGTTTGGTCGCTGGAGAGCTGTCACACAGACAGCTCTCCAGCGACCAACGATGCCGGTAACCAGGGTAAACATCGGGTTACTAAGCGCAGGGCCGCGCTTAGTAACCCGATGTTTACCCTGGTTACCATCCTAAAAGTAAAAAAAACAAACGCTTCATACTTACCTTCCGCTGTCTGTCCCCGGCGCTCTGCTTCTCTCTACTGGCTGTGAGCACAGCGGCCGGAAAGCAGAGCGGTGATGTCACCGCTGTGCTTTCCGGCCGCTGTGCTCACAGTGAGTGCAGGAAAGCACAGCGCCAGAGGACAGACAGCGGAAGGTAAGTATGAAGCGTTTGTTTTTTTTATACTTTTAGGATGGTAACCAGGGTAAACAGGGCCACGCTTAGTAACCCGATGTTTACCCTGGTTACCAGCGAAGACATCGCTGAATCGGTGTCACACACGCCGATTCAGCGATGTCAGCGGGAGATCCAGCGACGAAATAAAGTTCTGGCCTTCTAGCCCCGACCAACGACAGCACAGCAGGATTCTGATCGCTGCTGCGTGTCAAACTGAACGATATCGCTAGCCAGGACGCCGCAACGTCACGGATCGCTAGCGATATCGTTTAGTGTGAAGGTACCTTTACTCCAGGAGCCACCACATTGTACTCTGCCGTGGATCCTCCATCAGCCAGTGACGGACATGAGGCTTTCGGTAGGTGGGTGAAGCCGGTATGGACCGTCACATTACTCACGAGTTACTCCAGGAGCCACCACATTGTCCTCCACCGTGGATCCTCCATCAGCCAGTGACGGACATGAGGCTTTCGGTAGGCGGGTGAAGCCGGTATGGACCGTCACATTACTCACGAGTTACTCCAGGAGCCACCACATTGTACTCCATCGTGGATCCTCCATCAGCCAGTGACGGACATGAGGCTTTCGGTAGGTGGGTGAAGCCGGTATGGACCGTCAAATTACTCACGAGTTACTCCAGGAGCCACCACATTGTACTCCATCGTGGATCCTCCATCAGCCAGTGACGGACATGAGGCTTCCGGGAGGCGGGTGAAGCCGGTATGGACCTTCACATTACTCACGAGTTACTCCAGGAGCTACCACATTGTACTCCGCCATGGATCCACTCGATCTCCGGATCAGTCCGTGGTAGGAGAACCCTTCATGCCGGCATTTATTGACCTCTCTGCATGGTGAATTCCTGACAGGTCTTCGTCATCTTAGCCAAGCCTTGGCCAGCTGAGCATTTCATGTGCCAGGACATAGCAGCCATGAATGCCAGATAATCAGTAATGCGTGTAGGGCGTCCAATAGGAGTGGTAGTCTCCCACCGCCACGCATCGGTGACACGTACATCTCCAGTCCCAAGTGCAGGACGCGTCTTCACCATGGATGGAGTCAGAGATGGAGATAAATGCCCAAGCCAGGTCCGGTCATACACATATTGGGGTGCCATCAGGCGGCTCCATGGCTGGACATGGACGTAGGTGAAGCAGGCGCCTGGTGCTCAGTCTTCTGTAAGGACGGCACGTACAATGTCTTCTACCCTGTAAATATTCCGAGAGAGTCGCCTTCAGACCACGACTGGAGATCCTGCAACAAAGCCTCCGCCAAGCCTTGGCAAATGACATTGGCACTTGTGCGCTGGCCCCATCTGCTGCAGATGGCTCGCTCCGCTCCACAGTTTCCTAGATAAAATCCAGACTTTCACGAGCTGCGAAACCTCTTTAGTATCAGAGATGGCTGCAGTGAGCAGTATCCACATCACAGGGTTAATAACCGGGAATGGCGCCGCGAATGACAGCGTTGTATAATTCTCTTTTACTTCCATTCTTAAACTCAATCGCCGACAAGTAACTGTTTCAGAGAAGTGAAGTGTATTCTCGGGTGGTGCTGAGGGGGCGCTGCAGGACGGGCCATACAGGGGTGGGTCAGTCCTATGGTTGGGGGTGTCAGGATCTGCCCTTCTGCTTGTGTCCTAGTGATGTCCGGCACAGTGTTGTGTGCATCTGTGCCCGAGTGCAGAGAGGCAGTGGGAGTGAGCTGTGATGCCTGTCATGTGGCAGAATACAAGTGAGAACAGTCCTCTACACCAATCAGAAAGTGCGAATACACATGACTGACGTATCTCCCGTAACCCGCACACAAGGGTCCGAGGCATCAAATAACCATATAATAGCCACTCCGTATTATAATATTACAGAAGACAATTACATAAATCTGTGCCTCGGAGTTCTGCTCTGGAGCGCTACCTAACGAGCTTGTGTGTCATTTGTGAACACATTATCTAACTTATCCATATTATTTATATACATATAAGACTAAGAAGCTGCGTACATACATTACATTACTGATCCTGAGTTACCTCCTGTATTATACTCCAGAGCTGCACTCACTATTCTGCTGGTGCAGTCACTGTGTACATACATTACATTACTGCTCCTGAGTTACATCCTGTATTATACCCCAGAGCTGCACTCACTATTCTGCTGGTGCAGTCACTGTGTACATACATTACATTGCTGATCCTGAGTTACATCCTGTATTATACTCCAGAGCTGCTCTCACTATTCTGCTGGTGCAGTCACTGTGTACATACATTACTGATCCGGAGTTACATCCTGTATTATACTCCAGAGCTGCACTCACTATTCTGCTGGTGCAGTCACTGTGTACATACATTACATTACTGATCCTGAGTTACATCCTGTATTATACTCCAGAGCTGCACTCACTATTCTGCTGGTGCAGTCACTGTGTACATACATTACATTGCTGATCCTGAGTTACATCCTGTATTATGCTCCAGAGCTGCACTCACTATTCTGCTAGTGCAGTCACTGTGTACATACATTACATTACTGATCCTGAGTTACCTCCTGTATTATACTCCAGAGCTGCACTCACTATTCTGCTGGTGCAGTCACTGTGTACATACATTACTGATCCGGAGTTACATCCTGTATTATACCCCAGAGCTGCACTCACTATTCTGCTGGTGCAGTCACTGTGTACATATATTACATTACTGATCCTGAGTTACCTCCTGTATTATACTCCAGAGCTGCACTCACTATTCTGCTGGTGCAGTCACTGTGTACATACATTACATTGCTGATCCTGAGTTACATCCTGTATTATACTCCAGAGCTGCTCTCACTATTCTGCTGGTGCAGTCACTGTGTACATACATTACATTACTGATCCTGAGTTACATCCTGTATTATACTCCAGAGCTGCACTCACTATTCTGCTGGTGCAGTCACTGTGTACATACATTATATTACTGATCCTGAGTTACATGCTGTATTATACCCCAGAGCTGCACTCACTATTCTGCTGGTGCAGTCACTGTGTACATACATTACATTACTGATCCTGAGTTACATCCTGTATTATACCCCAGAGCTGCACTCACTATTCTGCTGGTGCAGTCACTGTGTACATACATTACATTACTGATCCTGAGTTACATCCTGTATTATACTCCAGAGCTGCACTCACTATTCTGCTGGTGCAGTCACTGTGTACATACATTATATTACTGATCCTGAGTTACGTCCTGTATTATACCCCAGAGCTGCACTCACTATTCTGCTGGTGCAGTCACTGTGTACATACATTACATAACTGATCCTGAGTTACATCCTGTATTATACCCCAGAGCTGCACTCACTATTCTGCTGGTGCAGTCACTGTGTACATACATTACATAACTGATCCTGAGTTACATCCTGTATTATACCCCAGAGCTGCACTCACTATTCTGCTGGTGCAGTCACTGTGTACATACATTACTGATCCTGAGTTACCTCCTGTATTATACCCCAGAGCTGCACTCACTATTCTGCTGGTGCAGTCACTCTGTACATACATTACATTACTGATCCTGAGTTACATCCTGTATTATACTCCAGAGCTGCACTCACTATTCTGCTGGTGCAGTCACTGTGTCCATACATTACATTACTGATCCTGAGTTACATCCTGTATTATACCCCAGAGCTGCACTCACTATTCTGCTGGTGCAGTCACTGTGTACATACATTACATTACTGATCCTGAGTTACATCCTGTATTATACCCCAGAGCTGCACTCACTATTCTGCTGGTGCAGTCACTGTGTACATACATTACATTACTGATCCTGAGTTACATCCTGTATTATACCTCAGAGCTGCACTCACTATTCTGCAGGTGCTGTCACTGTGTGCATACATTATAAACCCAGGCAGAGGCCGGCACATATGGTCATGCTGTGGTCAGGGTGTTGTGGAGAGACATGTAAGCTCAGGCAGAGGCCGGCACATATGGTCATGCTGTGGTCAGGGTGTTGTGGAGAGACATGTAAGCTCAGGCAGAGGCTGGCACATTGTGAGGGTACATCCATTATCATGCTGCGGTCGGGGTGTTGTGGAGAAACATGTAAACTCAGGCAGAGGCCGGCAGATTGTGAGGATACATCCATGATTATGCTGTGGTCGGTAGTTGTGGAGAGACATGTGAGATCAGGCAGAGGCCGGCAGATTGTGAGGGTACATCCATGATCATGCTGTGGTCGGTAGTTGTGGAGAGACATGTGAGATCAGGCAGAGGCCGGCAGATTGTGATGGTACATCCATGATCTTGCTGTGGTCGGTAGTTGTGGAGAGACATGTGAGATCAGGCAGAGGCCGGCAGATTGTGAGGGTACATCCATGATTATGCTGTGGTCAGTAGTTGTGGAGAGACATGTGAGATCAGGCAGAGGCCGGCAGATTGTGAGGATACATCCATGGTCATGCTGTGGTCGGGGTGTTGTGGAGAATTATGTGAGATCAGGCAGAGGCCGGCAGATTGTGAGGGTACATCCATGATTATGCTGTGGTCGGTAGTTGTGGAGAGACATGTGAGATCAGGCAGAGGCCGGCAGATTGTGAGGGTACATCCATGATCATGCTGTGGTCGGTAGTTGTGGAGAGACATGTGAGATCAGGCAGAGGCCGGCAGATTGTGAGGGTACATCCATGATCTTGCTGTGGTCGGTAGTTGTGGAGAGACATGTGAGATCAGGCAGAGGCCGGCAGATTGTGAGGGTACATCCATGATTATGCTGTGGTCGGTAGTTGTGGAGAGACATGTGAGATCAGGCAGAGGATGGCACATTGTGTGGATACATCCATGGTCATGCTGTGGTCGGGGTGTTGTGGAGAGACATGTAAACTCAGGCAGAGGCCGGCAGATTGTGAGGATACATCCATGGTCATGCGGTGGTCGGGGTGTTGTGGAGAATCATGTGAGATCAGGCGGAGGCCGGCAGATTGTGAGGATACATCCATGGTCATGCTGTGGTCGGGGTGTTGTGGAGAGAGATGTAAACTCAGGCAGAGGCCGGCAGATTGTGAGGGTGCATCCATGGTCATGCAGTGGTCGGGTGTTGTGGAGAGTCATGTGAGCTGAGGCAGAGGATGGCACTTTGTGGGGGTACATCTATGGTCATGCTGTGGTCGGGGTGTGGTGGAGAAACATGTAAACTCAGGCAGAGGCCGGCAGATTGTGAGGATACATCCATGGTCATGCGGTGGTCGGGGTGTTGTGGAGAGACATGTAAACTCAAGCAGAGGCCGGCAGATTGTGAGGGTGCATCCATGGTCATGCAGTGGTCGGGTGTTGTGAAGAGTCATGTGAGCTGAGGCAGAGGATGGCACTTTGTGTGGGTACATCCATGGTCATGTTGTGGTCGGGGTGTGGTGGAGAGAGACATGTAAACTCAGGCAGAGGCCGGCAGATTGTTAGGATACATCCATGGTCATGCGGTGGTCGGGGTGTTGTGGAGAGACGTGTAAACTCAGGCAGAGGCCAGCAGATTGTGAGGGTACATCCATGATTATGCTGTGGTCGGGTGTTGTGGAGAGTCATGTGAGCTGAGGCAGAGGATGGCACTTTGTGGGGGTACATCCGTGGTCATGCAGTGGTCGGGGTGTTGTGGAGAGACATGTAAACTCAGGCAGAGGCCGGCAGATTGTTAGGATACATCCATGGTCATGCAGTGGTCGGGGTGTTGTGGAGAGACATGTAAACTCAGGCAGAGGCCGGCAGATTGTGAGGGTACATCCATGATCATGCTGTGGCCGGTAGTTGTGGAGAGACATGTGAGATCAGGCAGAGGCCGGCAGATTGTGAGGATACATGCATGGTCATGCAGTGGTCGGGTGTTGTGGAGAGTCATGTGAGCTGAGGCAGAGGATGGCACTTTGTGGGGGTACATCCATGGTCATGCTGTGGTCGGGGTGTTGTGGAGAGACATGTAAACTCAGGCAGAGGCCGGCAGATTGTGAGGGTGCATCCATGGTCATGCAGTGGTCGGGTGTTGTGGAGAGTCATGTGAGCTGAGGCAGAGGATGGCACTTTGTGGGGGTACATCCATGGTCATGCTGTGGTCGGGGTGTTGTGGAGAGACATGTAAGCTCAGGCAGAGGCCGGCACATTGTGAGGGTACATCCATTATCATGCTGCGGTCGGGGTGTTGTGGAGAAACATGTAAACTCAGGCAGAGGCCAGCAGATTGTGAGGATACATCCATGATCATGCTGTGGTCGGTAGTTGTGGAGAGACATGTGAGATCAGGCAGAGGCCGGCAGATTGTGAGGGTACATCCATGATCTTGCTGTGGTCGGTAGTTGTGGAGAGACATGTGAGATCAGGCAGAGGCCGGCAGATTGTGAGGGTACATCCATGATTATGCTGTGGTCGGTAGTTGTGGAGAGACATGTGAGATCAGGCAGAGGCCGGCAGATTGTGAGGGTACATCCATGATTATGCTGTGGTCGGTAGTTGTGGAGAGACATGTGAGATCAGGCAGAGGCCGGCAGATTGTGAGGGTACATCCATGATTATGCTGTGGTCGGTAGTTGTGGAGAGACATGTGAGATCAGGCATAGGCCGGCAGATTGTGAGGGTACATCCATGATCTTGCTGTGGTCGGTAGTTGTGGAGAGACATGTGAGATCAGGCAGAGGCCGGCAGATTGTGAGTTTACATCCATGATTATGCTGTGGTCGGTAGTTGTGGAGAGACATGTGAGATCAGGCAGAGGCCGGCAGATTGTGAGGGTACATCCATGATTATGCTGTGGTCGGTAGTTGTGGAGAGACATGTGAGATCAGGCAGAGGCCGGCAGATTGTGAGGATACATCCATGGTCATGCTGTGGTCGGGGTGTTGTGGAGAATCATGTGAGATCAGGCGGAGGCCGGCAGATTGTGAGGGTACATCCATGATCTTGCTGTGGTCGGTAGTTGTGGAGAGACATGTGAGATCAGGCAGAGGCCGGCAGATTGTGAGGGTACATCCATGATTATGCTGTGGTCGGTAGTTGTGGAGAGACATGTGAGATCAGGCAGAGGATGGCACATTGTGTGGATACATCCATGGTCATGCTGTGGTTGGGGTGTTGTGGAGAGACATGTAAACTCAGGCAGAGGCCGGCAGATTGTGAGGATACATCCATGGTCATGCGGTGGTCGGGGTGTTGTGGAGAATCATGTGAGATCAGGCGGAGGCCGGCAGATTGTGAGGATACATCCATGGTCATGCTGTGGTCGGGGTGTTGTGGAGAGAGATGTAAACTCAGGCAGAGGCCGGCAGATTGTGAGGGTGCATCCATGGTCATGCAGTGGTCGGGTGTTGTGGAGAGTCATGTGAGCTGAGGCAGAGGATGGCACTTTGTGGGGGTACATCTATGGTCATGCTGTGGTCGGGGTGTGGTGGAGAAACATGTAAACTCAGGCAGAGGCCGGCAGATTGTGAGGATACATCCATGGTCATGCGGTGGTCGGGGTGTTGTGGAGAGACATGTAAACTCAAGCAGAGGCCGGCAGATTGTGAGGGTGCATCCATGGTCATGCAGTGGTCGGGTGTTGTGAAGAGTCATGTGAGCTGAGGCAGAGGATGGCACTTTGTGTGGGTACATCCATGGTCATGTTGTGGTCGGGGTGTGGTGGAGAGAGACATGTAAACTCAGGCAGAGGCCGGCAGATTGTTAGGATACATCCATGGTCATGCGGTGGTCGGGGTGTTGTGGAGAGACGTGTAAACTCAGGCAGAGGCCGGCAGATTGTGAGGGTACATCCATGATTATGCTGTGGCCGGTAGTTGTGGAGAGACATGTAAACTCAGGCAGAGGCCGGCAGATTGTGAGGATACATCCATGGTCATGCAGTGGTCGGGTGTTGTGGAGAGTCATGTGAGCTGAGGCAGAGGATGGCACTTTGTGGGGGTACATCCATGGTCATGCTGTGGTCGGGGTGTTGTGGAGAGACATGTAAACTCAGGCAGAGGCCGGCAGATTGTGAGGGTACATCCATGGTCATGCAGTAGTCGGGTGTTGTGGAGAGTCATGTGAGCTGAGGCAGAGGATGGCACTTTGTGGGGGTACATCCGTGGTCATGCAGTGGTCGGGGTGTTGTGGAGAGACATGTAAACTCAGGCAGAGGCCGGCAGATTGTTAGGATACATCCATGGTCATGCAGTGGTCGGGGTGTTGTGGAGAGACATGTAAACTCAGGCAGAGGCCGGCAGATTGTGAGGGTACATCCATGATCATGCTGTGGCCGGTAGTTGTGGAGAGACATGTGAGATCAGGCAGAGGCCGGCAGATTGTGAGGATACATGCATGGTCATGCAGTGGTCGGGTGTTGTGGAGAGTCATGTGAGCTGAGGCAGAGGATGGCACTTTGTGGGGGTACATCCATGGTCATGCTGTGGTCGGGGTGTTGTGGAGAGACATGTAAACTCAGGCAGAGGCCGGCAGATTGTGAGGGTGCATCCATGGTCATGCAGTGGTCGGGTGTTGTGGAGAGTCATGTGAGCTGAGGCAGAGGATGGCACTTTGTGGGGGTACATCCATGGTCATGCTGTGGTCGGGGTGTTGTGGAGAGACATATAAACTCAGGCAGAGGCCGGCAGATTGTGAGGGTACATCCATGGTCATGCAGTGATCGGGTGTTGTGGAGAGTCATGTGAGCTGAGGCAGAGGATGGCACTTTGTGGGGGTACATCCATGGTCATGCAGTGGTCGGGGTGTTGTGGAGAAACATGTGAGATCAGGCAGAGGCTGGCAGATTGTGAGGGTACATCCATGGTCAGGCTGCCGTCACACTAGCAGTATTTGGTCAGTATTTTACATCAGTATTTGTAGCCTAAACCAGGAGTGGAACAATTAGAGGAAAAGTATAATGGAAAAATATGCACCACTTCTGTATTTATCAACCACTCCTGGTTTTGGCTTACAAATACTGATGTAAAATACTGACCAAATACTGCTAGTGTGACGGCAGCCTCATGCTGTGGTCGGGGTGTTGTGGAGAGACATGTAAACTCAGGCAGAGGCCGGCAGATTGTGAGAATACATCCGTGGTCATGCAATGGTCGGGGTGTTGTGGAGAGTCATGTGAGATCAGGCGGAGGCCGGCAGATTGTGAGGATACATCCATGGTCATGCAGTGGTCGGGGTGTTGTGGAGAGAGATGTAAACTCAGGCAGAGGCCAGCAGATTGTGAGGATACATCCATGGTCATGCAGTGGTCGGGGTGTTGTGGAGAGTCATGTGAGATCAGGCGGAGGCCGGCAGATTGTGAGGATACATCCATGGTCATGCAGTGGTCGGGGTGTTGTGGAGAGTCATGTGAGCTGAGGCAGAGGATGGTACTTTGTGGGAGAACATTCGTGGTCATGCAGTGATGGGGGTGTTGTGGAGAGTCATGTGAGATCAGGCGGAGGCTGGCACATTGTGTGGATACATACGTACGTGGTCATGCAGTATTCGGGGTGTTGTCTTCGGGGGAGAGTCTTGTGAGCTGAGGCAAAGGCCGGCAGATTGTGGGGGTACATCCATGGTCATGCGGTAGTCGGGTGTTGTGGAGAGTCATGTGAGCTGAGGCAGAGGATGGCACTTTGTGGGAAAACATTCGTGGTCATGCAGTGATGGGGGTGTTGTGTAGAGTCATGTGAGCTCAGTCAGTGGCCGTCACGTTGTGGGGGTACATCCGTGGTCATGCAGAGGCTGGGATGTTCTTGTTCCAGTAATGAAGAGCGGATCAGTATGTGTAGAATCAGGGATTATGTTCATGGGTTTGTTTAGGAGGAGGCAATTATGTTTTGGAAATTTTTACCTATTTCTTATTTTCCTTGTTCAGGAGTAATGGTGCATTTAGAAGCATTGATTTCAGTTTGTCAATGCTCCATCTGATCAATTACATACAAGTCGTATAGCTTGCATGCCCTCACTAGCGGTGAAATCCTGCCTTACAGCTCATGATCCTTTACTTGTGGTATAGCCCTGCTTCACAATTTGTGGCTTATTTGCTGTGATTCATCAACCCATTCTGCCCTCCTCAGTGTGCGCTTCTACCACTTGTGTCAGAGTGCCACAATCCTCCTTTATCCTGCCAGTGTCAGAGTGCCACAGTCCGCTCTTCTGCTTGTGTCAGAGGGCCACAGTCCTCCATTCTTCTGCCCGTGTCAGAGTGCCACAGTCCTCCCTTTTGCTCATGTCAGAGTGCCACAGTCCTCCCTTTTGCTCATGTCCGGGTGCCACAGTCCTCCCCTTTGCTCATGTCAGAGTGCCACAGTCCTCCCTTTTGCTCATGTCCGAGTGCCACAGTCCTCCCTTTTGCCCATGTCAGAGTGCCACAGTCCTCCCTTTTGCTCATGTCAGTGCCACAGTCGTCCCTTTTGCTCATGTCAGAGTGCCACAGTCCTCCCTTTTGCTCATGTCAGAGTGCCACAGTCCTCCCTTTTGCTCATGTCAGAGTGCCACAGTCCTCCCTTTTGCTCATGTCAGGGTGCCACAGTCCTCTCTTTTGCTCATGTCAGGGTGCCACAGTCCTCCCCTTTGCTCATGTCAGAGTGCCACAGTCCTCCCTTTTGCTCATGTCCGAGTGCCACAGTCCTCCCTTTTGCCCATGTCAGAGTGCCACAGTCCTCCCTTTTGCTCATGTCAGTGCCACAGTCGTCCCTTTTGCTCATGTCAGAGTGCCACAGTCCTCCCTTTTGCTCATGTCAGAGTGCCACAGTCGTCCCTTTTGCTCATGTCAGTGCCACAGTCCTCCCCTTTGCTCATGTCAGAGTGCCACAGTCCTCCCTTTTGCTCATGTCAGTGCCACAGTCGTCCCTTTTGCTCATGTCAGAGTGCCACAGTCCTCCCTTTTGCCCGTGTCAGAGTGCCACAGTCCTCCCTTTTGCCCGTGTCAGAGTGCCACAGTCCTCCCTTTTGCTCATGTCAGTGCCACAGTCCTCCCTTTTGCCCGTGTCAGAGTGCCACAGTCCTCCCTTTTGCTCATGTCAGTGCCACAGTCCTCCCTTTTGCTCATGTCAGTGCCACAGTCCTCCCTTTTGCCCGTGTCAGAGTGCCACAGTCCTCCCTTTTGCTCATGTCAGTGCCACAGTCCTCCCTTTTGCTCATGTCAGAGTGCTACAGTCCTCCCTTTTGCCCGTGTCAGAGTGCCACAGTCCTCCCTTTTGCCCGTGTCAGAGTGCCACAGTCCTCCGTTTTGCTCATTACAGCGACCATTTTACATGGGAGCCTCTGGCGCACTTCGTGCCTCTTTTCCTACATCCTGGGTGTGTTTTTCACTTTCTGTGCGCTGCTTTCAGATTTGTCATCACAGACAGGTCACTGGTGTTAGTCGGGCACAGTAGCCATGACTTGGGTCCCACAGATCACGTGCTGTACCCTGCGCATACCCCCCATACTCGGCACACGACCAACGTTCTCGGAGCAGCTGACAGCGCCATTAACCCCTGCGGCTCTGACCAGTCACGGCTTTGGTTTCTATGAGATCTAATGAGGACGATTTTTACTGTAATGGGTTTCTGGTGATTGATGGCGACTTCTAATTCTGCCTGTAGAGTGAAAGCTGCGCACATTAGAAGGACGCGGTGGGACATACATTAGGAACTATGGACAGGAAAGCAATAAGCACTGACTAAGAGCAACATGAAGTGTAAGTGCAGCCAGAAGACGGGGAAGAGACAGAGAAGGATAGGACAGGTGCAGAGGAATCCGATAGACGGCCGGCGCAGAGGAAGGAGCAGCCAGATCCTCATTAATCGCCACAGCCTTACACGAAGCACAAATCAGACTGATATATGGCTCCGGGCAGACTCTCGATCAAACAGATTGGCGGAATGTGAGATGATATAAATCAGTCCAACTCATTACTGGCCCAGAAACCTCCGCTGCACCACACCGGCCTTCACCCTTTCCTGGCTAGGGCGCCCGTTATTGGACCTGGGGCCACTTGCCTCCTGGGCATTAGCACGTGCCACCTTCTGGCTGTGCTTACGTCACGACCAATGCAGTCAGACATGGCGTCTGATGGGAGATCAGGACCCGGCGTACAAACAATATAATCAGCTGGTGCGTTCTCTGCTGGAGTACACAGCTATGAGGGCCGTCCATAGCTCCATCGCAGCTTGTTGCTGTAACGCTATGTGCCCACGTTCTGGATTTTTAGCGTTTTTGCGGTGGTTTTCCACTGCGGAAACGCAAAAAAAGCTTACAATAAGCATCCCATTAATTTAATGCATTCCGCAATTTTTGTGCCCATGCTGCGTTTTTTTTCCACAGCGGAAAAGCATTGCGGAAAAAACTGCAGCATGTTCATTCATTTTCCGGAAAATCCGCAGTTTTCCCGCAATAGAATTGTATTTGGACAATTGTAAAAAAAAACAGTAATAAAAAGCGAGAAATACAGGCTAAAAACACAAGCGGATTTCCTGCACAGGGAGTCCGGATTTTATCAGCAAATTCGGCTTACTTTCTGCACGTGGGCACATAGCCTAATGCTCGAGCACAGACTGGATGGTGCGAGCGTGGATTGTGGCCCCACTGTGCCATAAACTAGACTAACCCTGGAGGGGCATGACTGAGCAGCTTCCTTGGTGTTCACTGGAGCCTCTGATGGTGAGGTCAGGCATGTGCGGCGGTTAGCTGCCAGGTACCACTCCAGGGCGGTGTCTGGCAGTAGCAGCTGATCCCACTGGGGGACGGAACACTAAGCTGCGGGCAAGTACTGACGGACATGGCTGGCACTCTGGCTCATAATTGACTCATAATTGTGGTCTACCTATGATGTTAATTACAGGCCTCTCATCTTTTTAAGCGAGAGAACTTGCACAATTGGTGGCTGACTAAATCCTTTTTTTCCCCACTGTATATACACTCCTCAAAAAAAATAAAGGGAACACTAAAATCCCACATCCTAGATATCACTGAATTAAATATTCCAGTTGTAAATCTTCATTAATTACATTGTGGAATGTGTTGAGAACAATAAACCTAAAAATTATAAACTTAAATCACAACTAATATCCCACGGAGGTCTGGAGTTGGAATGATGCTCAAAACCAAAGTGGACAATGAAGTTACAGGCTGATCCAACTTCAGTGAAAATGCCTCAAGACAAGGAAATGATACTCAGTAGTGTGTGTGGCCTCCACGTGCCTGTATGACCTCCCTACAACGCCTGGGCATGCTCCTGATGAGGTGGCGAATGGTCTCCTGAGGGATCTCCTCCCAGACCTGGACTAAAGCATCCGCCAACTCCTGGACAGTCTGTGGTGCAATGTGACGTTGGTGGATGGTGCGAGACATGATGTCCCAGATGTGTTCTATTGGATTCAGGTTTGGGGAACGGGCGGGCCAGTCCATAGCTTCAATGCCTTCATCTTGCAGGAACTGCTGACACAATCCAGCCACATGAGGTCTGACATTAGGAGGAACCCAGGGCCAACCACACCAGCATATGGTCTCACAAGGGGTCTGAGGATCTCATCTCGGTACCTAATGGCAGTCAGGCTACCTCTGGCGAGCACATGGAGAGCTGTTCGGCCCTCCAAAGAAATGCCACCCAAACACCATTACTGACCCAATGCCAAACCAGTCATGCTGAAGGATGTTGCAGGCAGCAGATCGCTCTCCACGGCGTCTCCAGACTCTGTCACGTCTGTCACATGAGCTCAGTGTGAACCTGCTTTCATCTGTGAAGAGCACAGGGCGCCAGTGGTGAATTTGCCAGTCCTGGTGTTCTGTGGCAAATGCCAAGTGTCCTGCATGGTGTTGGGTTGTGAGCACAACCCCCTTCTGTGGACGTCGGGCACTCAGACCATCCTCATGGAGTCGGTTTCTAACCGTTTGTGCAGACACATGCACATTTGTGGCCTGCCGGAGGTCATTTTGCAGGGCTCTGGCAGTGCTCCTCCTGTTCCTCCTTGCACAAAGGTTGAGGTAGCGGTCCTGCTGCTGGGTTGTTTCCCTCCTACGGCCCTCTCCACGCCTCCTGGTGTACTGGCCTGTCTCCTGGTAGCGCCACCAGCCTCTGGACACTACGCTGACAGACACAGCAAACCTTCTTGCCACAGCTTGCATTGATGTGCCATCCTGGATGAGCTGCACTATCTGAGCCATTTGTGTGGGTTGTGGAGTCCGTCTCATGCTACCACGAGTGTGAAATCACAACCAACATTCAAAAGTGACATGAGCCAGAAAGCATTGGTACTGAGATGTGGTCTTGCAGAGTTCTGCTAGCCTGGCTCATCCTCTGCCAGCAGGTGGTATATTAGGTGGTATATTAGGCGGCTCCTCCTTAGCATAGATCCTAGTTGCAGATAGTCACTAGTTTCCAGTCTAGGTGATTTCTTGTTCAAACTCTCCTGTTAGTGATCCATCTTGATTACTCATTTTCTTTTAGAAGAAACTTGGCAGTCATTTGATGCATTCAAACAGGAATATTTTATTAAATGTGAAATGTCCAGAAAAAAATAAAGACTTTTCGGTCAACACAAGATCTTCATCCGTCTGTGAAAGAAAAAACGTAAATGAATGTTCAATAATAAGAAAACAGAAGGATTGAGTGCCTGGTAACTTCTTGTACATTCATTTACATTTTTTTATTTGGAGACTGATGAAGGTCTTATGTTCTCTGAAACGTCTTTATTCATTTCTGGATATTCCACATTTAATAAAATATTCCTGTTTGAACACATGAAATGAGTGCCAAGTATCTTTCGTGAGTTTACTAAAGGATTGGGATCCTACTTGTGCACCTCCACGTCCAGAAGGGTGGTGCTTTTCTTCACATTGTTTACTCTTTTTGTCTGATGTCTCCGCTCCTGACTCTGGCTTCGCCCCGGCCACGGGCTATCTGACCACATCTCTGTGTTTCGTATTTTGCATTTGACCCCTTGAGCTGTTGCAGGTCCCAGGACTGCCCTGGAGTGGCCCATGGTGACTGTGCTAATGGCCAAATCCTCACCATCAGAGGCTTTAGTGAAGACCAGGTAGTCGCTTATTCACACTCCTACAGAATAATCTCGGCCCGTGACGTATTGGGTCCACACCCAACGCCATCACAATAGGTCTACGGAACATGTATTATATATATTGATTATACACTATATGTCATATTTGTCCTCAGAATGACATTTTACTGATTTCTGTATTTGTGGCTAGTGGGAATAAAAGGAAGGCGCAGTCCTTATATTGTTTGCTTGAGACTAGGAATTCACACTCCTTCTGCCACGTGTGGACAGTTACAGTCAGTTTAAAAAGTACAAAAATCTGCAATAAAATGACATATTAGTGCAATTTTGGTCAAATAAGGAGAAACCATGCAATGACATTATTAAAGGGACTCTTATCAGTACTATCCCCCCTCTTAAGTCGTCTATATGCACTACAGGTCATAGGAAGCTGAATATAATGAAACTTTCATACCTAAGATCTTCTGTCTTATTCCCGAGAAATACATATTTTTCTTATATGTGAATAAGCTGGTCAGGACTACTGGTGGGTAAAGGTCTGTTAGAGACTCAGCCTCCAGAGGTTATTTTACTTGACATTGGCTGCTTACACTGTTCAGTCTTCACTGTTTAATCGCTCAGATGTGGAATAGTTGGCCTCCTCTGGGCTCGGACTCTTCAGGTGAGATAACTTTATAGCCCTGGTGAGGCCAAGTTAAAGGGACACTGTCACCTGGATTTGGAGGGAACAATCTTCAGCCATGGAGGCGGGGTTTTGGGGTTTTTGATTCACCCTTTCCTTACCCGCTGGCTGCATGCTGGCTGCAATATTGGATTGAAGTTCATTCTCTGTCCTCCATAGTACACGCCTGCGCTGTGCAAGATTGCCTTGTGCAGGCGTGTACTACGCAGGACAGAGAATGAACTTCAATCCAATATTGCAGAAAGCATGCAGCCAGCGGGTAAGGAAAGGGTGAATCAAAAACCCCAAAACCCCGCCTCCATGGCTGAAGATTGTTCCCTCCAAATTCAGGTGACAGTGTCCCTTTAAGTTCAAACACTTTAGTCCTGGCACTGTTTGAGTTTTGGTGGGGATCTGCCTGGTCTCTCAGGTTGGACTCTTCAGTCCTAACAGTTTTATACCTCTGTTGAAGACAGGTTGGACTGCTCTGGGCATCTCCTCCGATCCTGGCAGTTTGTAGCTCTGGTGAAAACAACATGGTCTTCTCTAGGCTCGTACTCTGGTCCTGGCACTTTGTAGCTCTGGTAAGGACAGGTGTCACGGGTTTTCCATGACACAGAGAAACCAGAAGACTGCAGTGTCTGATTTCTCCTACTCCTGCACTGATCAGGAGCACTTCACCTTCTTATTAAATGGTGTATATTTCTTTTTAGCTCAGTTGAGAGCTCCTGAAAGCTTTACTTGCATGAAGGCTCTCAGCTGTGCCGTTCGCCCCTCCGATCTACTATATAACCCTGGTCCTGGCTAGCACTCATTGTCAAAGTAGTTTATGCTGCATGGCTGGAGGATATTGGTGGTTATTATACGAGAAGGCATTTGGTGGATTTATCTGTGACAGTTGCTTGGTTTTGAGTGTGATAATTCCCTTTCTTCTCCTACTTTGTTTTTTTTTTTTCTTTTTACTGTGGTAGAAAGGGTAATTTTGTGGACACGTGTCCTTCCCTATCTTACGGTTGTAATGGACTGGGCGGTGGAACCACTGTGCCAAAGGAAGACCTGGAGGGCTGTGACTAGAAGCCTCTCCCATTCTGACCCAAGACATGCAGCAGCTAACGACACCACAGTCCGTGGAGAGACTAGGGAGGTGATCCAGATGCTACTCCAGAACTGACCTTGGGTAGATGGCGGCTGACCCATAGGAATGGGTAGCTGGGATAGCGCGGGGAAATGTCCAACAGGTGCACGCAGGCAGAGAAGAGGATAGGAACTGTAAGTGCATACAGGGCAGTCTGATGGAAAGATGAGCACTGGCGGGTGCAGCTGGCTCGGCTGCTGCTGAGGTGAGCACTTGCGGGTGTAGCTGGCTTGGCTGCCGTTGAGGTAAGCAATGGTGGGTGCAGTTGGCTCAACTGCCGTTGAGGTGAGCACTGGCGGGTGCAGTGTTGTGAATTCCGCTCTTGGGCTCCCTCCGGTGGTTGTAAGTGGCACTTTTGTGAGTTCTGCTCTTGGGCTCCCTCTTGTGGTTTCAAGTGGTATGGCTGCTCCTTGGAGTTAGCTGTCATCAGCTGCCTCCACTTATCTTCTCTTCTGCTCGGCTATTTAGGTCTGGCTGTTCCTTCAGCTAGTGCCACTTGTAAATGGTTTCTGGTTGGATTCACATCTCTTTGGATTTCCCTGTTTTCCTGACCAGTTCAGCAAAGCTAAGTTCTTACTTGCTCTGTTCTGTTCACAGATTGTGGACTTATCCGTTCAGTGCTTTCTATGTTTGTCCAGCTTATCAGTATGAATTAATTCTGTGTAGCTGGAAGCTCTGGGAAGCAGATTTACCCTCCACACCTTTAGGCAGGTGTGGAGATTTTTTTGTAAACTCTGCGTGGATTTTTGTAGTGTTTTATACTGACCGCACAGTATTCCATCCTGTCCTATCTATCAAGCTAGACTGGCCTCCTGTGCTCATCCTGGTTTCATTCTGTGTATGTCTTTTCCCTCTCCATTCACAGTCATTATTTGTGGGGGGCTAATCTATCCTTTGGGGATTTTCTCTGAGGCAAGATAGTTTTCCTGCTTCTGTCTTTAGGGGTAGTTAGCTCTTAGGTTGTGACGAGATGCATATGGAGAGTTAGGAGCATTCCACGGCTACTTCTAGTGTTGTGTTGAGCTTAGGTCCTGCGGTCAGTACAGTTACCACTTCCTTCAGAGCTCGTTCCATGTTGCTCCTAGACCACCGCATCATAACAGTGCAGCTGGCTTGGCTACCGTTGAGGGGAGCTCTGGTGGGTGCAGCTGGCTAGGCTGCCATCGAGGAAAGCACTGGCTGGTGCAGCAGACTCGGCTACCATTGAGGAAGCAGTGGCAGGTGCAGCTGGCTCGGCTGCAATTGAGGATAGCACTGGTGGGTGCAGCGGACTCGGCCTCCGTTGAAGGAAGCACTGGCTGAGATGCAAGTACTAAGACCTGAGAACTGAACATTAAGGCTCTCAGCTGTGCACTGTTAGCCACTCCCATCTCCTATATGATCTGGGCCCTGGCTAGAACTCATTATCAAAGTAGCTTATGCTGCATGGCTGGTGGTTGTTGCTGGTGGTTATTCGAGAAGGCTTTTGGTGGATTTATCTGTGACTGTTGGTGGGTTTTGAGTGTTTGATAATTCCCTTTCTTTTCCTTTTTTTTGTTTTCCCCATTCTTCGATCCCCCATGCATTCCTCTGTTGTATGTGTGAGTATATTGGTATGTTTTGTATTTTTCTTCACCCCGGTTCGTATTACCTTATTAGTATGGTTGGTGTATCACGGTACAATAGCACTCCCATCTTCCCTGGATGGGGGAAGGGTACAGACTGAGGTCAGATTCAGGAGCTAAGGCAAGGTACGTGGCCCTGGCGTCTTCACCATCAGAAATAAACTGGGAAACAGGGCGAGCTAGGGCGCCCCCTAGTATTAGGGACAGCGAAGGAGACCCTGGTCCCGGGACACCCGACAACAGAGTCGTGACAACAGGTTAGACTTATCTGGATCTGGGCTCGTTCTCTATGGTCCTTGCAGTTTTATAGCTCTGGTGAGGGCAGGTTAGACTGCTCTGGGCTCGTACTCTCCAGTCCTGGCAGTTTTGTAGCTCCAGTGAGGACAGGTGTGACGCTACTCACTTTTCACGGCTAAGCTGCGAGTCAGATTGGTCCGGGAGTCCAAGGTCAGAAGTTAGGAGGGTAACGGATCAGAACTGAAGGAGTTAAACAGGCGGATGGTCAGAACGAATTCCAAAGTCAGGCAAAAGATCAAGCATATAGAACACAAGGCACAGGGAGCACAGAGCACAAACCCCACAAGATGAATGTTCGTCTGGCAGTGGTGTGGAAGAAGCTTCTCAGGTAAGTAGGCATGCCATTACCCGGGATAGTGAACACCTGAGACAGCCGTCGCCTCCCAATCACTGACAGCTCCGCACGCCCCTGTACCAGACTGGATGGCCATGCTGTCAATCAAAGTACTGACAGTTCAGCACGCCCCTGTACCAGATTGGACGGTCTAGCTGTCAGTACCTGCATCCCAGACCCCCTGAGGGGTGGAACCGTGACAACAAGTTAGGGTACCTGCCCACAACCAGGAATAGCAGCGGTTTGAACCCAGCTCACCTGTGCTGTGTCCAAAACGCTGTGTTCTACGATAGAAGCACAGTGGATGGATGTATAGAATCCCGACGCCCAGTGTGCTTCAATTTGACACTGCATAAGTTCACCTGCGGTGCGGGTTTGTGAGCCGCAGCATGTCAATGTTATATCAGAAATTCCACAATAGAATATATGTGGATGCGGTAAATCTGCATTGTTCAATGATACATGTGGTCTTAACTCCATGATTGAATGCAGCGTCTTGGGTGCAGCAAAAATACAGGGCGCTACTATATCCTGATCGTGGGCACGTGCCCTTAGACTTCTCTCTGCTTGTACTCTCTGGTCCTGGCAGTTTTGTAAGTCTACTGAGATCAAATTGCACTCCATTGGGATCATAGTCTCCGGTCCTGACAGTTTGTAGTTCTGGTGAGGACAGGTTAGACCTCTCTTTGCTATTTTCTTCCAGTCCTGGCAGTTTTATACTTCCGGTGAGGACAGGTTGAACTGCTCTGGGCATGGCCTCCAGTCCTGGCAGTTTTATACTTCCGGTGAGGACAGGTTGAACTGCTCTGGGCATGGCCTCCAGTCCTGGCAGTTTTATACTTCCGGTGAGGACAGGTTGAACTGCTCTGGGCATGGCCTCCAGTCCTGGCAGTTTTATACTTCCGGTGAGGACAGGTTGAACTGCTCTGGGTATGGCCTCCAGTCCTGGCAGTTTTATACTTCCGGTGAGGTCAGGTTGAACTGCTCTGGGCATGGCCTCCAGTCCTGGCAGTTTTATACTTCCGGTGAGGACAGGTTGAACTGCTCTGGGCATGGCCTCCAGTCCTGGCAGTTTTATACTTCCGGTGAGGTCAGGTTGAACTGCTCTGGGCATGGCCACCAATCCTGGCAGTTTTATACTTCCGGTGAGGTCAGATTGAACTGCTCTGGGCATGGCCTCCAGTCCTGGCAGTTTTATACTTCCGGTGAGGTCAGGTTGAACTGCTCTGGGCATGGCCTCCAGTCCTGGCAGTTTTATACTTCCGGTGAGGTCAGGTTGAACTGCTCTGGGCATGGCCTCCAGTCCTGGCAGTTTTATACTTCCGGTGAGGACAGGTTGAACTGCTCTGGGCATGGCCTCCAGTCCTGGCAGTTTTATACTTCCGGTGAGGTCAGGTTGAACTGCTCTGGGCATGGCCACCAATCCTGGCAGTTTTATACTTCCGGTGAGGACAGGTTGAACTGCTCTGGGCATGGCCTCCAGTCCTGGCAGTTTTATACTTCCGGTGAGGACAGGTTGAACTGCTCTGGGTATGGCCTCCAGTCCTGGCAGTTTTATACTTCCGGTGAGGTCAGGTTGAACTGCTCTGGGCATGGCCTCCAGTCCTGGCAGTTTTATACTTCCGGTGAGGACAGGTTGAACTGCTCTGGGCATGGCCTCCAGTCCTGGCAGTTTTATACTTCCGGTGAGGTCAGGTTGAACTGCTCTGGGCATGGCCACCAATCCTGGCAGTTTTATACTTCCGGTGAGGTCAGATTGAACTGCTCTGGGCATGGCCTCCAGTCCTGGCAGTTTTATACTTCCGGTGAGGTCAGGTTGAACTGCTCTGGGCATGGCCTCCAGTCCTGGCAGTTTTATACTTCCGGTGAGGTCAGGTTGAACTGCTCTGGGCATGGCCTCCAGTCCTGGCAGTTTTATACTTCCGGTGAGGACAGGTTGAACTGCTCTGGGCATGGCCTCCAGTCCTGGCAGTTTTATACTTCCGGTGAGGTCAGGTTGAACTGCTCTGGGCATGGCCACCAATCCTGGCAGTTTTATACTTCCGGTGAGGACAGGTTGATCTGCTCTGGGCATGGCCTCCAGTCCTGGCAGTTTTATACTTCCGGTGAGGACAGGTTGAACTGCTCTGGGCATGGCCACCAGTCCTGGTAGACTGTAGTTCTGGTGAGAACAGGTTAGACTTCTCTTGGCTATTTTTTCTATCCTGACAGTTTTCTATCTCCGGTATGGATAGGTTGGACTTCTCTGGGCTCGTACTCTCTGGTCCTGGCAGTTTTATAGCTCCGGTGAAAGCAGGTTGGGCTCGTTGTCTCTGGTCCTGGCAGTTGTCTAGCTCTGGACTGTGGAGGACACAGAAACAGAAGTGAACATCACTTTTATAACCTTCTCGGTGAGATGGCCTCTGTCCTTGTACCTCACACTGAGGAGACCTCATTCTGTTCTGTGTCTCCTGCTCTTCATGAATCTCTATCTTCCTTTTTTGCCGTGCTCAGCGTATCTGCTCATGGGAATTACCAAATGGCTGTTTAATTTGTAAGTGGTATAGGCAGTACGCACATTTAATAATTAAACTCTCTGTATTTCTTGCTTATGTCAGATACCCTGGAGCAAGATGAGACCAGGCGACGCAATCTCGCAGCGGGGCAGTTCGGAAATCCAAGTGCATTCCTGGTATAAGAACCCTTCCATGTTGCTGCAGAAGGTTTCATCCCCGCGAGTGCGGTGGCTTGGCTTTACATGCTTATTCTTCTGACTCTTAATTGTTTAAACCTTTAGGATCTTCTCCATCTGACAGTTTACTGTTTAATTTCTTGCCGTTTACAGATTTTTATTACCTCTATTATAGAATACACAGTGTAGCAAAATTGCCCCTCACCCCTCTCTGGACAACAGGGAGTTAAACCTGATGTCTGCTCTGAAGCATTGAGACTTTTTTGTTTTTTGCTGGCTCAGCACATTTTTCTGGGTGTGAGGGATATTATCAGAACCTCAAAAGTGAGGATGGTAAATCAATAAAATTCAGGGAGTAATTTGAGAAGATTGCAATGTTCCATACACTGTAGATCCCTCATGTCAGACAACATCCCCTATCAGACAACATCACACATATCAGACGACATCACACATATCAGACGACATCACACATATCAGATGACATCACACATATCAGATGACATCACACATATCAGATGACATCCCCCTTGTCAGACATTGTCCCTCATGTCAAACGTTGTCACCATATCAGACGTTGTCCCCCATGTCAGACAACGTCCCACATCAGACAACATCCCCCATATCAGACGTTATCCCCCATGTTAGATGATATCCATATCAGACAGACGTCCCTAATATGAGATAACATCCTCCATATCAGATGTTGTCCCCCACATTAGATGACTTCCCCATATCAGACGACGTTCCCCATATCAGATGACCTCTCCCATATCAGACGACGTCCCCGTATCAGATGTCCCTTATATCAGATGAAATCCCCCATATGAGACTCCCCCATATGAGATGTCCCGCATATCAGACTTCGCCATATCAGAGGACATCCCCCACATCACATGAACTGTACATTAGGCTTTCCACCTTTATTTTCCCTGGTTGATTGCCTTTTGTTTGCTTTTCGTGTTCTTCTTAGAGAGGATCGTTCATTTCTCGTTACTGATAGGAACCTGAACTCACATTTGATGCATAAATTTCACCGAATGTTGGAGGAATTGTGATTGGATAGGACTGTAGATGTAGATAGATGATATCTGGTTAATCTGCAATGGCAACAAGAGGGAGAATTGCTTATCAGTGTGGGGCTCTTTAAGGTGGCTGCGGCCTATGAACAGCTCAGGACCTGCACAGGTGATGATAGGATCTGAGTGTCCTCGGAAATGTGCAGCCATGTTCCTGACAGGTCCTTCCAGCTGCTGATGTCCATCCATCTGCTGATTTCCATAAGTCTCATATCCATCCGTCTGCTGATGTCCAGTCATGTGCTGATGTCCATCCGTCTGCTGATGTCCATCCGTCTGCTGATGTCCATCCATGTGCTGATATCCATCCATCTGCTGATGTCCATCCATCTTCTGATTTCCATAAATCTGCTGATATCCATCCGTCTGCTGATATCCATCCATGTGCTGATGTCCATCCATGGATCTGATGTCCATTCGTCTGCTGATTTCTATCCGTCTGCTGATATCCATCCATCTGCTGATGTCCATCCATGTGCTGATATCCATCCGTCTGCTGATGTCCATCCGTCTGCTGATGTCCATCCGTCTGCTGATGTCCATCCGTTTGCTGATATCCATCCATCTGCTGATGTCCATCCATCTGCTGATGTCCATCCATCTGCTGATGTCCATCCCTTCTGATATCCATCCATGTGCTGACGTCCATCCATTTGCTGATATCCATCCATCTGCTGATATCCATCCGTCTGCTGATATCCATCCATCTGCTGATATCCATCCTTGCATCTGATGTCCATCCGTCTGCTGATGTCCATCCATTTGCTGATATCCATCCATCTGCTGATGTCCATCCATTTGCTGATATCCATCCATCTGCTGATGTCCATCCCTTCTGATATCCATCCATCTGCTGATGTCCATCCATCTGCTGATGTCCATCCCTTCTGATATCCATCCATGTGCTGACGTCCATCCATTTGCTGATATCCATCCATCTGCTGATATCCATCCGTCTGCTGATATCCATCCATCTGCTGATATCCATCCTTGCATCTGATGTCCATCCATCTGCTGATGTCCACTCCTGGTTTCTTCCTCACAAACTCTTGAATTCCGCTTTTTTCTGTATCTGTAGCTCGTCTTTGTGCTTCTTATTCCACGATGTGCCTGGGATAATGGCCGTGCACCTCTAATTTCTGTTTATTTCACTGGCTGCGGTGACTTTTCAGTTTTTGTGCATAATTCCCGTTGTCTGTATTTTCCAGTCTCTGATTAAAGAAAAATCAACCTCAATTACCGTTGTCGCTGCTTCCATCCGCCCTGGTCAGACTGGAGTGCTGTTTGGTTTGATTTTAATTCTGGTCTTCCTGTGTGTGGGAGCGTGGAGTAAATAAAGGCACATCGCTCCATAGAAGCGTTGCTGGTGTTTCTGTGCTGCTAGTGATTTGTGGCCTCCATAATGGATGGCAGGATCTGGGAGATTCCTTCTGGCCAGCTCCTGTGTCGCTGTCCGTGCACATGACATAAAGTGTGATCTGACCGGCACCGGATCTACAAGTATGAATGTGCCTCTGCAGATTCTCTGCTCTTCCTTGTTGATGGCCAATCTCTTTGATGGGCATTTAATGAATGCATGGTAGAGTACAGCCAGCGGTGACAACACTGATGGTCATTTTGTGAGCACATGTCCTTCCTGACTTCAATTTAAAAAAACGCCAGAAATCTAGTGGGCCCGGGTTGCGGGGAGGGTATACTTATTACCTCGGTTGTTAAGACTAATTTTTTTTCAACCAGCTACTTTACACGTGAGTGAAAATAAGGTGGATGTCGCCGCTTTCCTGGACAGTGGGGCGGGGTTAACTTTGGTCGACGCTAACTTCGTCTGGGACCAAGGCCTCATCCCACATACATTGTCCAGACCCATACCCATTATTGCTATTGACTCCATAAGACAAGGGCACTACGCAGGTGGTCTGACTTCTGGCTACAGGTGGGGGCCATGTACACTAAGGTGTTAAACTGTTATGAGCTAGAGGCTCGGCCCTCACCTGTGGTACTGGGACTTCCTCGACTCACTCTGCACAATCCCGTAATTGATTGGCAGACACAGGAAGTGGCTAAATGGAGTGCATACCGTCAAGGAGACTGTTTGGGTACCCAGTTGGCTGGAGTGGATACCTGGTGTGTGCCCAATTACCTGTCAGACTTTAGAGATGTGTTTTCTGAAAGCAGGGAACAAGAACTCCCCCCCTTTATCTTATGATTGCGCCACTAATCTTGTCCCTGGTGCCAAGCTGCCCAAAAGAAGAGACTATAACATCTCAGATCCAGAGAGACGGGCCATGAAGGTCTATTTTACAGAAAGTCTGGCTAAGGGTACCGTCACACAGTGGCATTTTGATCGCTACGACGGCACGATCCGTGACGCTCCAGCATCGTAACAATATCGCTCCAGCGTCGTAGACTGCTGTCACACTTTGCAATGTACGACGCTGGAGCGATAATTTCATGACGTATGTGCGATGTAGAAGCCGTTGGTTACTATGCGCACATCGTATACAATATCGTGCACACCTTTGTTACACCATGCGATCATGCCGCCACAGCGGGACACTAGACGACGAAAGAAATTTTCAAACGATCTGCTACGACGTACGATTCTCAGCGGGGTCCCTGATCGCAGGAGCGTGTCAGACACAGCGAGATCGCTGGAACGTCACGGATATATCGCTGGAACGTCACGAATCGTGCCGTCATAGCGATCAAAATGCCACTGTGTGACGGTACCCTAAGAGTCCTATCGGACAATCCTCATCTCCCATTGCTGTGGGATTCTTTTTTGGCAAGAAAAAAGATGGGGGGGTTACATCCTTGCCTGGATTTCCGGGAACTCAGTTTGATCACTGTTCATGATCCGTATCCTCTCCCCCTCATCCCTGAACTCTATAATCAAATTGTAGGGGCAAAATGGTTCTCTAATGCTGGTTTCATACTTGCGTACGGGAGGGCTGAGGATGGCAGCGTACTTCCTCCCTTCTTCCTCCATGAAACCACGCCTATGCTCTGCACCTGTACCTATCTTTACCATTGGGTACGCAGGGACGTACGCTGTATGTGAATGCCTCTGCATGCACCATATGGACGCTGCGGCGAACGCAACATGTTGCATTTTGTTGCGGTCCCCACAGCATCCAAACGGCGCATGCGGAGGCATCCGTATACAGCGTACGTCCCTGCGTACCCAATGGTAAAGATAGGTACGAAGGTGACCGCAGGATGCAAGGAGAAGTAGGCAGAGCGTAGGCGTGGTTTCATGGAGGAAGAAGGGAGGAAGTACGCTGGCATCCGCAGCCCTCCTGTACGCAAGTGTGAAACCAGCCTAAGATGACCTCAGGGGGGCATACAGCCTCATCCACATTAAAGAGGGGGATGAGTGGAAGACTGCGTTCAATATGCCTGAAGGACACTATGAGAATCTGGTGATGCCTTTTGGGTTGACAAACGCGCCTGCCGTCTTTTAACACTTTATTAACGACATCTTTAGTCACTTGGTAGGCAAGTTCGTTGTTATCTACCTGGACGATATTCTGATCTATTTACCTGACCTTGAGTCACACCAGGGACATGTCAGGCAGGTCTTACACATACTACCCGGCAATAAATTGCATGTTAAACCTGAGAAGTGTGTGTTCTCGGTTGAGGAGATCCCTTTCCTTGGATATGTATTGTCTGCCATTGATGTTCATATGGATCCAGTGAAAGTCCCGGTGGTATTGGAATGGCATCGTCGAGAGGAACTGAAGGCATTACAAAGATTCTTGGGTTTTGCCAACTACTTCCGTAAATTCATATAGAACTTTTTTCGGTAGTAGCCAAACCTCTCACAGATATGACTAAGAAGGGGACGGACTTCTCCATGTGGTCCAATCTTGCCAGGGAGGCGTTTCACACATTGAAAAGGTGTTTTTCTTGTGCGCTGATTCTAATCCAGCCTGACGTCTTTCCGCCTTTCATTGTGGAGGTGGATGCATCCGAGGTGGAAGTGGGGGTTGTATTAGCTGGTAAATGGCATCTGTGTGCATACTTTTCCAAGAAACTGTCATCAGCTGAGAGAAATTACAATATTGGTAATAAGGAACTCTTAGCTGTCAAATGGGCATTTGAGGAGTGGCATCATTTTTGGAGGGAGCGGTTCACACAGTGATGGTTTTCACGGATCATAAAAATCTGGTATACTTGTAATCGAAGAAACGTCTTACACCACGACAGGCAAGATAGGCATTATTCTTTACCAGGTTTAACTTTTTTGTTACTTTTTTTAGGCCGGGTAGCAAAAACGTTAAGGTGGATGCCTTGTCCTGTTGCTTTCCTGGAGGAGGAGATACAGTGGGGCAAAAAAGTATTTAGTCAGTCAGCAATAGTGCAAGTTCCACCACTTAAAAAGATGAGAGGCGTCTGTAATTTACATCATAGGTAGACCTCAACTATGGGAGACAAACTGAGAAAAAAAAATCCAGAAAATCACATTGTCTGTTTTTTTAACATTTTATTTGCATATTATGGTGGAAAATAAGTATTTGGTCAGAAACAAAATTTCATCTCAATACTTTGTAATATATCCTTTGTTGGCAATGACAGAGGTCAAACGTTTTCTGTAAGTCTTCACAAGGTTGCCACACATTGTTGTTGGTATGTTGGCCCATTCCTCCATGCAGATCTCCTCTAGAGCAGTGATGTTTTTGGCTTTTCGCTTGGCAACACGGACTTTCAACTCCCTCCAAAGGTTTTCTATAGGGTTGAGATCTGGAGACTGGCTAGGCCACTCCAGGACCTTGAAATGCTTCTTACGAAGCCACTCCTTCGTTGCCCTGGCGGTGTGCTTTGGATCATTGTCATGTTGAAAGACCCAGCCACGTTTCATCTTCAATGCCCTTGCTGATGGAAGGAGGTTTGCACTCAAAATCTCACGATACATGGCCCCATTCATTCTTTCATGTACCCGGATCAGTCGTCCTGGCCCCTTTGCAGAGAAACAGCCCCAAAGCATGATGTTTCCACCACCATGCTTTACAGTAGGTATGGTGTTTGATGGATGCAACTCAGTATTCTTTTTCCTCCAAACACGACAAGTTGTGTTTCTACCAAACAGTTACAGTTTGGTTTCATCAGACCATAGGACATTCTCCCAAAACTCCTCTGGATCATCCAAATGCTCTCTAGCAAACTTCAGACGGGCCCGGACATGTACTGGCTTAAGCAGTGGGACACGTCTGGCACTGCAGGATCTGAGTCCATGGTGGCGTAGTGTGTTACTTATGGTAGGCCTTGTTACACTGGTCCCAGCTCTCTGCAGTTCATTCACTAGGTCCCCCCACGTGGTTCTGGGATTTTTGCTCACCGTTCTTGTGATCATTCTGACCACACGGGGTGGGATTTTGCGTGGAGCCCCAGATCGAGGGAGATTATCAGTGGTCTTGTATGTCTTCCATTTTCTAATTATTGCTCCCACTGTTGATTTCTTCACTCCAAGCTGGTTGGCTATTGCAGATTCAGTCTTCCCAGCCTGGTGCAGGGCTACAATTTTGTTTCTGGTGTCCTTTGACAGCTCTTTGGTCTTCGCCATAGTGGAGTTTGGAGTCAGACTGTTTGAGGGTGTGCACAGGTGTCTTTTTATACTGATAACAAGTTTAAACAGGTGCCATTACTACAGGTAATGAGTGGAGGAAAGAGGAGACTCTTAAAGAAGAAGTTACAGGTCTGTGAGAGCCAGAAATCTTGATTGTTTGTTTCTGACCAAATACTTATTTTCCATCATAATATGCAAATAAAATGTTAAAAAAACAGACAATGTGATTTTCTGGATCTTTTTTTCTCAGTTTGTCTCCCATAGTTGAGGTCTACCTATAATGTAAATTACAGACACCTCTCATCTTTTTAAGTGGTGGAACTTGCACTATTGCTGACTGACTAAATACTTTTTTGCCCCACTGTAAGTGCAAACCAGTTTCTGTTCCCTAGAAGGGGGTAGTGATGGTGTATATATGCTCCAATCTTGAAAGAGAGGTTGCTGCTGCTCATGGGGACGCCCCTGCTGCCTGTCCACTTGGTAAACTGTTCGTTCCAGTCAATCTCCATCTTAAGGTCCTCAGTGAACATCATGATAGGATGTTGGCTGGAGAACCTCGGAATAAGGGCACCGCGGATCTACTTACTCAGCGTTTTTTGTGGCCAGGTGCTCATAAGGAAGTCCGAGAGTTTGTGGCCGCCTTCAATGTCTGTGCGCATTCAAAGACCTCTCATACTCGTCCGTCAGGGACTCTCCAACCATTGGAGATTCCCAGCAGACCTTGAACTCATTTGTCGGTTGATTTTATTACGAACCGACCCGTGTCTGCAGGGAACACTGTAATCCTGGTGGTAGTAGACAGATTCAGTAAAATGTGTAATTTTATTGCTTTACCAGCGTTGCCTAACGCCATATCTCTGGCGCAAATTTTTGTCAGGGAAATAATTAGACTGCATGGGATTCCTACCGATATTGGTTCTGATCGGGGGGTGCAGTTTATCTCCAAATTTTGTAGAGTGATTTGCACCCTTCTGTTGATCCATTTGTCTTTTTCTTCTGCTTTTCACCCGCAGTCTAAAGGACAGACTGAACTGGTTAATCATAATTTAGAGACATATCTCAGATGTTTCGTCTTTGAGAATCAGGAGAACTTAGTTACCTACTTACCATTGGCTGAATTTGCGGTAAATAATTGTTTTCAGGAATCAACTGGTAAGTCCCTGTTTTCGGGGCATATGGGTTCCATCTACAGTTCAGTTATTTTAATGGTAAGTGGTTTTCTTCTTCCATCTCTTCCATATGTAAGGGGGTGGCTAATAATCTGAGAAAGATGGGTTCTAAATATAAGAGTGTGGCTGATTGGAGACGTGTGGTGGGTCCGGACCTGTTTGTTGGTGACTTTGTGTGGCTGTCCTCGAGGAACATTAAGTTGAAGGTTCTGTCTTGGAAACTGGTTCCCAGGTTTATTGGTCCTTATAAGATCTTAGCCATCGTTAATCCGGTAACCTTCCACCTTGCTTTACCATCTACCTTTAGAATCCATAACGATTTTTACCATTTGCTTCTCAAAAATATGTGGCATCTGCAGTACAGCCTCTACCACCATCTCCTGTCATTATCGATGGTAATCCGGAGTTCCAGATAGCTAAGGTCTTAGACTCTCGTCCTGTTGGTCGGTCGCTTCAACACCTGGTACATTGGAAGGGGTACAGGCCTGAGGAGAGGATGTGGGTACCGGCCTCTGAGGACCATGCAAGCAGCCTGGTTTGGGCTTTTCTTGTTGTACATCCGGATAAACCTGGCTCTGAGGTTCAGAAGGTCCCTCGCAGAAGAGGGGGTACTGTCATGGGATAGCCGCAATGGAGTGGAGCCATCTGGTTGCTCCTACTGCGCTCAGAAGAATCACTTCTCCAGGGTATTAAACGTCTTTATTTCTTCCAGCAGAACAGGGGTTAATCAGCCATATTGCAAACTCCTACATTCAGCTGTACTAAGTGATCCACTTCTTTTTCCCTATGAAATCTGGACTCAATTACCAATTCCTCATCAGAGTTAGCACTTGCTGCATGACATTGGAGTGGGAGAAGCTGGTTTTGTGAAGGAGAGCTGGAGGAATTTATTAGTGACTGTTGCCTGGTTTGTGCGCTTGGTAATTCCTTATCCTTCCATGTTTTGCTTTCTTCAGGTAGGTGTACTGTGGTGCACAGTAGTGTCTCTCTTCCCTGGGTGGGGGAAGGGGACAGATGAAGGACTGTACTAGGAGATAAGGCAAGGGCAGAGGCCCCAGTGTCTTCGCCATCTGAAGTTCCTGGGGAACAGGGCAACATAGGGTGTCCCCTCGTGTTAGAGCCAGGAAAGGTTCCCCTAGTTCCAGGTCACTCGCCAATCGGATCGTGACAATCAGAGTCAAGGATTACCCCGAGGCAGCGAGCTTGTGGGACTGGGGAGAGTGGGCAGCCGTTTACTGTAATGGATAGGTTCGTTGGGGGGGGTCGCGTGAGATGGGGGAAAGACAATGAATTCTGTTTTGTCCATGTTAAGTTTTAGAAATCTAGCGGAGAAGAAGGATGAAATAGCGGACAGACATTGAGGGATTCTGGTTAGTAGGGAGGTGATATCTGGTCCACAGATGTAGATCTGTGTGTCGTCAGCATAGAGGTGATACTGAAAGCCATGAGATTCTCTGAGCTGTCCCAGGCCAAAAGTGTAAATGGAGAAGAGCAGGGGCCCTAGTACTGAACCTTGTGGGACTCCGACAGATAGGGGGCGAGGTGAGGAGGTGGTGTGTGAATGGGAGATGCTGAATGTCCGGTCTGTTAGGTATGATGAGATCCAGGATAGGGCCAAGTCTGTGATGCCAAAAGATAAGAGGGTCTGTAATAATAGGGAATGGTCCACTGTGTCAAAGGCAGAGGACAGGTCCAGGAGGAGGAGGATAGAGTATTGTGGAAGGCAGAGGACAGGTCCAGAAGGAGGAGGAAAAAGTATTGTTGCTTGGCTTTGGCGTTTAGTAGGTCATTGGTGACGTTATAATAGCAGGAAGCTGAAGAGGGGGAGAGAGAAAACAGGAGAGCTCTACCTAAGCGCAGTAAAAAACTATAAAATGACAATGGTGATGTGTTTGTATATGCTCACCTGTAGGGGTTGTGCAGACTAGGAACAACTGTATGAATGATTTTGTTAGGCATTGGATTCCAACTTTGTGGCTTGCTACCCATCCGAATACGGTTGAGAAGTGTTAGTCCTGTGCCATTTACTGCCGCAAGTGGAAATATCGTGGAAAGAGTTTTTTCGGAGGCGCTTCCCTCTAGTAGCTGGAATCCCCAAAAGATCTTGATCCTGGAGCAACCTCCAGGTGGTACTCTGGAACAGCACTGGGAGTCAAGGTCTTTTTGGGATTCCAGCTACTAGAGGGAAGCGCCTCTGAAAAAGCTTTTTCCACTATATTGGTGACTTTAGTCAGGGCAGTTTCAATGGAGTGATGCAGTCAGAAGCCAGATTGTATGCAGTCGAGAGGGAGCAGGAAGAGAGGTGGAGGACATTTCAAGATGGATGTGTTGTTCCAGTAGTTTTGAGGAATAGGGGAGAAGTGATATGGGCTGATAGCTAGATACAGAGGATGGGTCAAGAGAGGGCTTTTTGAGGATGGGTGTGATTGAGGTATGTTTAAAGCATGACGGGAAGATACCAGTTGTTAGTGATAGGATAAAGACTGTGGTGAGGTTTAGGATGAAGTAGGATGGGATCGGGTCAAATGCACAGGTGGTGAGATTTGATTTTGAGGGTAAAGTGGAAAGTTGATCCTCTGTAATGCTGGAGAAGCTAGTTTTGGAGTAGGAGGTCTGATTAGTTAGGAAGAGGGGTTGTGTGGGTTGTAGGCCAAAACTTTCTCTGATCTTCTACTTGAAGAATTAAGCAAAGCCTTCAGCCGAGATGAGTTAAGAAGGAGGAAGTGCTGGGGAATGGAGGAGAGAATTGAAAGTACTGAATAGCTGTTCAGGATTGTGAGACAGGCAGGATATCAGAGCTGAGAAGTCGGTTTGTTTTGCTGCAGTGAGTGGGGTCTTGAAAGTAGTGAGGGACTGTTTGAATGCGATGAAGTTCTCGTTGGAGTGGGACCTTTTCCATCTCCACTCAGCATCCCTGGAAGCCTACCTCAGTTCTTTGGTCAGGCTGGTGTGCCAGGGTTGTCTGTTGATTTTGCAAGCTTTGGTATGTGTGAGAGGGGCATCCACATTGTGTAGGGAACTTACATCCTTTAGAAGGAGAAGAGATTCAGAGAGTGAGTGCGGATCGAAGTGTTTAAGATTTCTGCAAGGGTGTGCAAGTTTGTGGAGTGGGGATTGTGGACCTGGAGAGGAAAGGGAAGATAATGTAAGTAGGTTCTGGTCAGACAGAGGGAAAGGTTAGTTAGAGAAGTTAGATAGGGAACAGAGGCGGCTGAAGATGAGGTCCAGTGTTTGGCCATCTTTTTGAGTGGCTGCAGAAGACTATTGAACAAGGCCAGAGGAGGAAGTGAGAGATAGAAGTTTTGTGGCAGGTGAGAGGGAAGTGTCAATAGGAACATTGAAGTCGCCCATGATAGTAGGGATGTCATCGGAGAGGAAATGAAGTAGCCAGGTGGTGCAGTGATCGAAGACGTTGGTGGCTGGCCCTGGGGGGCAAAAAGTGACAGCCAGTTGGAGAGGGAGTAGATAAGCACAGAGTGTACCTTAAAATAAGGGAGAGTTACAGAGGCTGACAGTGGGATTTGAGTGAAGGAACAGTTATCTGACAGGAAAAACAATTCCTCCACCATGTTTGCTGCTGGGATGGAGGTGTGGGATAGGTGGAATCCACCATATGAAAGTGCAGCTGGAGATGCTGTGTCCGAGAGGGTGAGCCAGGTATCGGTGATGGCGAGGAAGGAAAATGTATTAGTAATAAAAAGATCATGGATGAACAGTAACTGTCTCATGTGGAGGAGTCGGGCAGGATTCTCCATGGTTCAGGATGGAGGCCTCCTATCGGTAGATTCTGTATTCATCCTATTGGTAATTAATCTGCCACGGCGCCCAGGACTCAGTAGCCAGGAGTGTGCTGATCTGTGTCCCACCATGTATTTTCCTGCCGACATTTCACTCTTGAGTCCCGGTCCCAGTCGGTGAGATAGGTCCCTCGTTCTTCTGATTTCTGAAGTCCTCACTTTCTGCTTGGGCCGTTGGTTTCTTACTGTTGTGCTTAGTGATGTGCCGCTAATCCCAGTGTATGGACGACGCACACTTACTGCATTATTTGTCACTTCCATTAGCTCCCCACAGATTAGGTGTTGGAAAGCCTTTCTTTAATTTTCTGCTATGTGCTGCGTTAAACCATAATCCTATTTGCCATCTGTAAGCCGGTGCGTAGAAGGCTTCAATGACCGCTGCACAGCTGGATCTGACCGGGATCAAATCACTGATGATTGTTCTGTTTAATTACGGAGATAGAGGCGGTTGGGTGACTCCGCACACTGGACCGGGCCGTGTACTCGGTGTCGGCGGATTTCAGGATTTGTTGCCAGCTCCTGGCTGACCCAGAGGGTCACGTCTGTAGTTGGCCACCATTATATAGCAATATGGGCCTCTGGACGGCTCGGTGTCAGACCGCAGGATCCAGGAATAATCCGCGCCTGTCATTGGCCTCAGTGTGTGGCTAGAGGCAGAGGTCTTTCAGCTTTTTGGGTTCTTCCATAGGTTGGCCATAAAATCTCCTGTTATGTGATGTCTGCAGCGCTGACAGTGAGAAGCGGGAACATATGTCCTGAGCCTTGTATCTGGGGAATGCTGTTCCCAGGAGCCATGAGCCCCTCATCCTAACCCAACGCCAGCAATCACGGGGTGGAGTGGTCCATGCTGCCTCCATGCCGGGGGTCCATGTATTTGCTGATGTTGATGGAGGGTCATGTCTGTGTCCTCCTGCAATAAACACTACAATGCTCTTTTTCAGTGCGACGGAGGTTGATGTTCAGTTGGTGGAACAATTAATAGCAGCCTCTTAATTCCTGGCCGGTGCGGAGCTCTGCGGTGATTGCAGCGTTCTGTGCATCTCTCCGGGGACATCCTGGCAGCGCAGGCAATGGCGGCTCGCGGGGTCCCAGCCGCCGGTTCACTCTCCTGCGCCACAGATCAATATCTATTACTGAGTGTTAAAGTGCGGAGTAGAGTGGTGTCTTCCTGCGCGCCGACCACAACCCCCACCCTCCTGGCCCGCTGCACAGAAGGGCCCAGCGGGAGCGAGCGGCTGCTGACATTTTACGGAAAGTGTGTAGAAAGCCATTAAGGTCTTACGGGTCAGTGGTTTATTCAGGGGCACCGCCATATTTTGGAGGCACTGCCAACATCCTTCTGCAAGTAAATGCAGCAATTGAACAATGTGGTCAGGGATGGCTCAGTGTTTAGGAGTTCACGCAGGTGAAATCTGCATCTGACGTCACTGACAGCTCACCGGCGTTTTTGATGCGTTTTTTTCATTGCATGCATTTTTTTTTTCACTTGAAATAAAGCTAATTGAAATTTGGCTTCTGGGAAGGAAAACAAAGTGATTTCCTGTTTGCAGATATATTGGGGATGTGTCAGAAAATGCTGCGGGTTGGACGCTGCGCACATCTGCAGCGTCCAGCTCTTACAGCAAGATATCAGCTACGCATGTGTACTAATTTAAATAAACGTGAATCTGGTGACACAGCCAGAAGTACGTGACACAGGACGTGGAGGAAAGCACAGAGAGAGGCCCCCTCTAGTGATGAGCGAGTGTACTCGTTGCTTGGGTGGTCTCTGAGTACTTATGACTGCTCGGAGATTTAGGTGTAGTTGACTCAGCTGAATGATTTACAGCTGCTGGCCAGCCTGAGTACATGTGGGGGTTGCCTGGTTGCTGTAATCAAGCTGTCTATCAGCTGTAAATCATTCAGCTGCAGCAAAGAAAACTAAATCTCCGAACACTAAAAAATACTCGGAGACCACCCAAGCAACGAATATACTCGCTCATCACTAGTCCTCTCCTTTTGTAATAAATAAATAATAATTTTTTTAAAAATGGCGTGGGGCCCCCCTTTATTTGTTAACCAGCCAGAGTAAAGCAGACTACTGGGACTGGTATTTCAGGTTGGTAAGGATCCAATATCCATGAATCTTACCAGCCTGATAATACCAGGCCGCAGCGGTCTGCTTACCTTGGATGCCTTGCAAAAATAGTGGGATCCCCTCCAAAAAGGTCCCAGCCAAGGAAAAAGCTGACAGCTGTGGCCCAAGCTGGCGAGGCCCATGGATTTTGCCCTTCACCAGCCTAAAAATAGCAGCCCGCAGCCAACCCACAGTAGGCACATCCAAAGATGCGCCAGTTGTGGCACTTTACCTGTCGTTTCCCACTTGCCCTGTAGCGGTGACAAGTGGAGTTCATATTTGTGGGGTTGATGTCACCTTTGTATTGTCAGGTGACATCAAACCCACAGCTTAGTAATGGAGAATCGTCTATGAGACACCTCTCCATTACTAATCCTATAGTTACATGGTAAATAAAGGCACAGCCAGAACAAAGGCTTAATTGAAATAATGACACAGACTCCTTCATTAATCTTAATTAAACCATATTTACTGCATCACCTATTCCACTGACGCCCTTGTCTCCTGGAAGAGAATTAAAATAAAAAAGCAACAATATTCTTACCTGTCCACCGAGAAGATATACAGTGGGTACAGAAAGTATTCAGACCCCTTTACATTTTTCACTCTTTGTTTCATAGCAGCCATTTGGAAAGTTCAGAAAAGTTCATTTTTTCTCTTTAATGTGCACTCTGCCCCCATCTTGGCTGAAGAAAAACAGAAATGTAGACATTTTTGCAAATTTAATAAAAAAAGAAAAACTGAAATATCTCATGGTCTTAAGTTTTCAGCCCCTTTGCTCAGACACTCATATGTAAGTCCCATGCTGTCCATTTCCTTGTGATCCTCCTTGAGATGGTTCTCCTCCTTCATTGGAGTCCAGCTGTGTGTAATTACACTGATAAGATTCTCTGGTCTGAGGAGATGAAGATAGACCTTTTTGGTGATAATTCTAAGCGGTATGGGTGGAGAAAACCAGGCACTGCTCATCACCTGCCCAATACAATCCCTACAGTGAAGCATGGTGGGGGCAGCATCATGCTATGGGGGTGTTTTTCAGCTGCACGGACAGGACGACTGGTTGTCATTGAAGGAAACATGAATGCGGCCAAGTACAGAGATATCCTGGATGAAAACCTCCTCCAGAGTGCTCTGGACCTCAGACTTGACCGAAGGTTCATCTTCCAACAAGACAATGATCCTAAGAAAACAGCTAAAATAACAAAGGAGCGGCTTCAGAACAACTCTGTGACCATTCCTGACCGGCCCAGCCAGAGCCCTGACCTAAACCCAACCGAGCATCTCTGGAGACCTGAAAATGGCGTCCACCAACGTTCACCATCCAACCTGACGGAGCTGGAGAGGATCTGCAAGGAAGAATGGCCGAGGATCCCCAAATCCAGGGGGGGAAAACTTGTATCATTCCCAAGAAGACTCATGGCTGTACTAGGGGCTTCTACCCAATACTGAGCAAAGGGGCTGAAGACTTATGATCATGTGATAGATACGTTTTTTTTTTTAATAAATTTGCAAAAATGTCTACATTTCTGTTTTTTTCAGTCAAGATGGGGCGCAGTGTACATTAAAGAGAAAAAATGAACTTTTTTGAATTTACCAAATGGCTGCAATGAAACAGAGTGAAAAATTTAAAGGGGTGTGAATACTTTCCGTACCCCCTGTACATACAGTCCCATGAGGATTCCAGCTCTGCTACATCTGGATGCCTTTGGCTGAACGGGGCATTATGCCACCATTCAGCCTGACATCCAGAACACATTGGAGCTTGAAGGTGATCACCGGAGATAACTGCTGTGCACATGACCGCCAGGGATTGAGTACTCGTGATCAGCGGATCATGAGAACTTGGCTAGTGACCGGAGATAACCCGTCCCCGGTGGTCACGTGCACTGCAGTCTTCACTATCAGCTTATCGCGAGAACTGCAGTGTACGTGTACTTCCAGCTAAAACAAGGTTCATCATTATTTAAATGAGTACATATGCTTAGAAAGCTGCATTCCTGCACTTAATATGCATGTGAGTAGGAAGATAATGTGGCTTTACCGCGTCTGATGAAGGTGTATGGGTAATTTACACAGCGGAGACTGAGCGTCTCCGCTACATAAATTGACATGCTGCGGTCTGGAAAGACGCGCCACCTGACCGTCTGCATGAATAGTGGGCATAAGATTTATTGAAATCCCATCCACTATGCAGTGACAGCTGGACGCTGCGGATGTACGCAGCGTCCAACCCACAGCGTTTACTGACATCTGTTACGTCCCAGTTTACAAAGACCCGCGTATTATCATCTCTGTACTACCACCCCCGGTTCCAAATCCTGCACACTTGTGCGAATAGTCCAATTGGGGGTAACTCCCACACACATGTCACCTCGCACAGACACGTGCTCACCCCGGGCCGTGTCCTCAGGCTGGGATCCTTGGGTTGATGTCCTCATACCAGTGTCTTCACAATACCGGTGTCCTCATGCCACTCTCATCATATCAGTGTTCTCGTCTGGTGTCCTCATACCATTTCCCTTATACCAGGCCGGTGTTCTCTTCCTGGTGTCCTCACAACACCGATGTCCTTGTTCTGGTGTCCTCATACCAGTGTCTTCGTACCAATGTCCTTTTACTGAACTCCTTTTACTTGTGTCCTCATGCCAGTGTCTTTGTTCTGGTGTCTTTGTACTGGTGTCTGCATAACAGTGTCTTTGTACCAGTGTCCTTATGCCGTTGTTCTCGTACCGCTGTCCTTAAACAGTGTTCTTATACCAGTGTATTTGTACCAGTGTCCTTACACCGGTGTCTTTGTATCAGTGTCCTTATACCAGTGTCTTTGAGCCAGTGTCCTTACACAGTGTGGTCACAGAATCCCACCGGGATCCCACCAATCTGTCACAGTTCACGGGGAAGATACCTTTATCATCCCCACCACTCACACCTGTTTGGGTGCCCCTGATTCCTTCTGAAGGGGATTTATCTATATCCCACTTCCCAGTTCTGGTTTGAAAATTGCAGCTCTCTGGCACCCCCTTACCCTCAGGTCAGTCAGGGCACTGCACCTAGGGTAATTAGTTGCCAGAAGGGCTGCCTGCTATGTACTGGCTATTGGGCACGCTGCAGCAAGGGCGATATAACTACTCCCACTCAGGCGGGAACGATAATTATCAACACCACGGTCGCTACAAAGCCTACTAAACGCACAGAACAAAGTATGCTGCCACCACCTTCGATTTCCTAATTATTAACGGGTCCGGAGCCAACCCAAATCAGTAGCGTAATTCACTTCAGTGGACACTACAGATCATTATAGAGCATGAAGAGACAAGCTAGAAATTTTATATTTTACTCCAAAAAGAGATAGGCAGTGTTTACAAAGTGTAAAACGATATTGTAATGAAGGCAAATCATGTGTACAATACAATTACAATTAAAAAGGGATTAACAGAAGAAAAAACACTTACAGTTCCTTATATTTCAGCTCCTGGCAGACCTTGTGGCTTGGGGGAGGGGCGAGACATCAAGATGCATTACAGCGTGTATCTCAGCTAGCTTCCTGGTCAAAGGCTATCCTTGTGTCGGTGTCCTTATACCGGTGTCTGTGTGCCAGTGTCCTTATACCGGTGTCTTTGTACCACTATTCTTATACCGGTGTCTTTGTACCAGTGTCCTTATACCGGTGTCTTTGTACCAGTGTCCTTATACCGGTGTTCTTGTACCAGTGTCCTTATACCGGTGTTCTTGTACCAGTGTCCTTATACCGGTGTTCTTGTACCAGTGTCCTTATACCGGTGTCCTTGTACCAGTGTCCTTATACCGGTGTCTTTGTACCAGTGTCCTTATACCGGTGTCTTTGTACCAGTGTCCTTATACCGGTGTTCTTGTACCAGTGTCCTTATACCGGTGTTCTTGTACCAGTGTCCTTATACCGGTGTCTTTGTACCAGTGTCCTTATACCGGTGTTCTTGTACCAGTGTCCTTATACCGGTGTTCTTGTACCAGTGTCCTTATACCGGTGTTCTTGTACCAGTGTCCTTATACCGGTGTCTTTGTACCAGTGTCCTTATACCGGTGTTCTTGTACCAGTGTCCTTATACCGGTGTTCTTGTACCAGTGTCCTTATACCGGTGTTCTTGTACCAGTGTCCTTATACCGGCGTTCTTGTACCAGTATCCTTATACCGGCGTTCTTGTACCAGTGTCCTTATACCGGTGTTCTTGTACCAGTGTCCTTATACCGTTGTTCTTGTACCAGTGTCCTTATACCGTTGTTCTTGTACCAGTGTCCTTATACCGGTGTCTTTGTACCAGTGTCCTTATACCGGTGTCTTTGTACCAGTGTCCTTATATCGGTGTCTTTGTACCAGTGTCCTTATACCGGTGTTCTTGTACCAGTGTCCTTATACCGGTGTCCTTGTACCAGTGTCCTTATACCGTTGTTCTTGTACCAGTGTCCTTATACCGTTGTTCTTGTACCAGTGTCCTTATACCGGTGTCTTTGTACCAGTGTCCTTATACCGGTGTCTTTGTACCAGTGTCCTTATACCGGTGTTCTTGTACCAGTGTCCTTATACCGGTGTCTTTGTACCAGTGTCCTTATACCGGCGTTCTTGTACCAGTGTCCTTATACCGTTGTTCTTGTACCAGTGTCCTTATACCGTTGTTCTTGTACCAGTGTCCTTATACCGGTGTCTTTGTACCAGTGTCCTTATACCGGTGTCTTTGTACCAGTGTCCTTATACCGGTGTTCTTGTACCAGTGTCCTTATACCGGTGTTCTTGTACCAGTGTCCTTATACCGGTGTTCTTGTACCAGTGTCCTTATACCGGTGTTCTTTGTACCAGTGTCCTTATACCGGTGTCTTTGTACCAGTGTCCTTATACCGGTGTCTTTGTACCAGTGTCCTTATACCGGTGTCTTTGTACCAGTGTCCTTATACCGGTGTCTTTGTACCAGTGTCCTTATACCGGTGTCCTTGTACCAGTGTCCTTATACCGGTGTCTTTGTACCAGTGTCCTTATACCGGTGTCCTTGTACCAGTGTCCTTATACCGGTGTCTTTGTACCAGTGTCCTTATACCGGTGTCCTTGTACCAGTGTCCTTATACCGGTGTCTTTGTACCAGTGTCCTTATACCGGTGTCTTTGTACCAGTGTCCTTATACCGGTGTCTTTGTACCAGTGTCCTTATACCGGTGTCCTTGTACCAGTGTCCTTATACCGGTGTCTTTGTACCAGTGTCCTTATACCGGTGTCTTTGTACCAGTGTCCTTATACCGGTGTCCTTGTACCAGTGTCCTTATACCGGTGTCTTTGTACCAGTGTCCTTATACCGGTGTCCTTGTACCAGTGTCCTTATACCGGTGTCTTTGTACCAGTGTCCTTATACCGGTGTTCTTGTACCAGTGTCCTTATACCGGTGTCTTTGTAGCGGTGTCCTTATACCGGTGTCCTTGTACCAGTGTCCTTATACCGGTGTCTTTGTACCAGTGTCCTTATACCGGTGTTCTTGTACCAGTGTCCTTATACCGGTGTTCTTGTACCAGTGTCCTTATACCGGTGTCTTTGTAGCGGTGTCCTTATACCGGTGTTCTTGTACCAGTGTCCTTATACCGGTGTTCTTGTACCAGTGTCCTTATACCGGTGTCTTTGTACCAGTGTCCTTATACCGGTGTTCTTGTACCAGTGTCCTTATACCGGTGTCTTTGTACCAGTGTCCTTATACCGGTGTTCTTGTACCAGTGTCCTTATACCGGTGTTCTTGTACCAGTGTCCTTATACCGGTGTCTTTGTACCAGTGTCCTTATACCGGTGTTCTTGTACCAGTGTCCTTATACCGGTGTTCTTGTACCAGTGTCCTTATACCGGTGTTCTTGTACCAGTGTCCTTATACCGGTGTCTTTGTACCAGTGTCCTTATACCGGTGTTCTTGTACCAGTGTCCTTATACCGGTGTTCTTGTACCAGTGTCCTTATACCGGTGTTCTTGTACCAGTGTCCTTATACCGGCGTTCTTGTACCAGTATCCTTATACCGGCGTTCTTGTACCAGTGTCCTTATACCGGTGTTCTTGTACCAGTGTCCTTATACCGGTGTCTTTGTACCAGTGTCCTTATACCGGTGTCCTTGTACCAGTGTCCTTATACCGTTGTTCTTGTACCAGTGTCCTTATACCGTTGTTCTTGTACCAGTGTCCTTATACCGGTGTCTTTGTACCAGTGTCCTTATACCGGTGTCTTTGTACCAGTGTCCTTATATCGGTGTCTTTGTACCAGTGTCCTTATACCGGTGTTCTTGTACCAGTGTCCTTATACCGGCGTTCTTGTACCAGTGTCCTTATACCGTTGTTCTTGTACCAGTGTCCTTATACCGTTGTTCTTGTACCAGTGTCCTTATACCGGTGTCTTTGTACCAGTGTCCTTATACCGGTGTCTTTGTACCAGTGTCCTTATACCGGTGTTCTTGTACCAGTGTCCTTATACCGGTGTCTTTGTACCAGTGTCCTTATACCGGTGTCTTTGTACCAGTGTCCTTATACCGGTGTCCTTGTACCAGTGTCCTTATACCGGTGTCTTTGTACCAGTGTCCTTATACCGGTGTCCTTGTACCAGTGTCCTTATACCGGTGTCTTTGTACCAGTGTCCTTATACCGGTGTCCTTGTACCAGTGTCCTTATACCGGTGTCTTTGTACCAGTGTCCTTATACCGGTGTCTTTGTACCAGTGTCCTTATACCGGTGTCTTTGTACCAGTGTCCTTATACCGGTGTCCTTGTACCAGTGTCCTTATACCGGTGTCTTTGTACCAGTGTCCTTATACCGGTGTCCTTGTACCAGTGTCCTTATACCGGTGTCTTTGTACCAGTGTCCTTATACCGGTGTCCTTGTACCAGTGTCCTTATACCGGTGTCTTTGTACCAGTGTCCTTATACCGGTGTTCTTGTACCAGTGTCCTTATACCGGTGTTCTTGTACCAGTGTCCTTATACCGGTGTTCTTGTACCAGTGTCCTTATACCGGTGTTCTTGTACCAGTGTCCTTATACCGGTGTCTTTGTACCAGTGTCCTTATACCGGTGTCCTTGTACCAGTGTCCTTATACCGGTGTCTTTGTACCAGTGTCCTTATACCGGTGTTCTTGTACCAGTGTCCTTATAACGGTGTCTTTGTACCAGTGTCCTTATACCGGTGTCTTTGTACCAGTGTCCTTATACCGGTGTTCTTGTACCAGTGTCCTTATACCGGTGTTCTTGTACCAGTGTCCTTATACCGGTGTTCTTGTACCAGTGTCCTTATACCGGTGTTCTTGTACCAGTGTCCTTATACCGGTGTTCTTGTACCAGTGTCCTTATACCGGTGTCTTTGTACCAGTGTCCTTATACCGGTGTCTTTGTACCAGTGTCCTTATACCGGTGTCTTTGTACCAGTGTCCTTATACCGGTGTCCTTGTACCAGTGTCCTTATACCGGTGTTCTTGTACCAGTTTCCTTATACCGGTGTTCTTGTACCAGTGTCCTTATACCGGTGTCCTTGTACCAGTGTCCTTATACCGGTGTTCTTGTACCAGTGTCCTTATACCGGTGTTCTTGTACCAGTGTCCTTATACCGGTGTCTTTGTACCAGTGTCCTTATACCGGTGTTCTTGTACCAGTGTCCTTATACCGGTGTCTTTGTACCAGTGTCCTTATACCGGTGTCTTTGTACCAGTGTCCTTATACCGGTGTCTTTGTACCAGTGTCCTTATACCGGTGTCCTTGTACCAGTGTCCTTATACCGGTGTTCTTGTACCAGTTTCCTTATACCGGTGTTCTTGTACCAGTGTCCTTATACCGGTGTCCTTGTACCAGTGTCCTTATACCGGTGTTCTTGTACCAGTGTCCTTATACCGGTGTCCTTGTACCAGTGTCCTTATACCGGTGTTCTTGTACCAGTGTCCTTATACCGGTGTCCTTGTACCAGTGTCCTTATACCGGTGTCCTTGTACCAGTGTCCTTATACCGGTGTCTTTGTACCAGTGTCCTTATACCGGTGTCCTTGTACCAGTGTCCTTATACCGGTGTTCTTGTACCAGTTTCCTTATACCGGTGTCCTTGTACCAGTGTCCTTATACCGGTGTTCTTGTACCAGTGTCCTTATACCGGTGTTCTTGTACCAGTGTCCTTATACCGGTGTTCTTGTACCAGTGTCCTTATACCGGTGTCTTTGTACCAGTGTCCTTATACCGGTGTCTTTGTACCAGTGTCCTTATACCGGTGTTCTTGTACCAGTGTCCTTATACCGGTGTCTTTGTACCAGTGTCCTTATACCGGTGTTCTTGTACCAGTGTCCTTATACCGGTGTCCTTGTACCAGTGTCCTTATACCGGTGTCTTTGTACCAGTGTCCTTATACCGGTGTCTTTGTACCAGTGTCCTTATACCGGTGTTCTTGTACCAGTGTCCTTATACCGGTGTTCTTGTACCAGTGTCCTTATACCGGTGTCTTTGTACCAGTGTCCTTATACCGGTGTCTTTGTACCAGTGTCCTTATACCGGTGTCTTTGTACCAGTATTCTTATACCGGTGTCCTTGTACCAGTGTCCTTATACCGGTGTCTTTGTACCAGTGTCCTTATACCGGTGTTCTTGTACCAGTGTCCTTATACCGGTGTTCTTGTACCAGTGTTCTTATACCGGTGTTCTTGTACCAGTGTTCTTATACCGGTTTTCTTGTACCAGTGTCCTTATACCGGTGTTCTTGTACCAGTGTCCTTATACCGGTGTTCTTGTACCAGTGTCCTTATACCGGTGTTCTTGTACCAGTGTCCTTATACCGGTGTTCTTGTACCAGTGTCCTTATACCGGTGTCCTTGTACCAGTGTCCTTATACCGGTGTCTTTGTACCAGTGTCCTTATACCGGTGTTCTTGTACCAGTGTCCTTATACCGGTGTTCTTGTACCAGTGTCCTTATACCGGTGTTCTTGTACCAGTGTCCTTATACCGGTGTTCTTGTACTGGTATTTATGACCTGAAGATGCTTCATTAGGACACAGCCATGACGTGAGCTCCCTGGTCCCTCACCTGCAAGAGTCCTTGGGGGTCTATGGCCCATGGGGGCAGTCACCTCTGCAGCCCCATAATCACACCGCTGGGCTCATCTGTTGCACTTGTCTCTTTAGAGGCTCTCTGTGCTGCTTCTCCATGCTTTACACTTCAGCTTTGATTGCTCAGACTGGCTGACAATTATACCCAGCGGCAGCCGCAGCGCTCGTGTCATGGTTGGCGCAGGAGAACAATCAGCCCTTCTCCCTCCTGCACCTTCCCCGAGTGTCCTAGATCAGCCTCATGTTTGTGCAGCAGTTATTTTTCAGAGGATTTTTCTCTTCTGAGGTAACGATGAGCTGCACTTGTGTCTCACCTAGTGATCACAGCCCTCTGTGAAGGAGACCGTGCAGGGACCGAACCGTGCAGGGACCGAACCGTGCAGGGACCGAACCGTGCAGGGACCGAACCGTGCAGGGACCGAACCGAGCAGGGACCGAACCGAGCAGGGACCGAACCGAGCAGGGACCGAACTGAGCAGAGACCAAACCGTGCAGGGACCGAACCGAGCAGAGACCGAACCGAGCAGAGACCGAACCGTGCAGGGACCGAACCGTGCAGGGACCGAACCGTGCAGGGACCGAACCGTGCAGGGACCGAACCGTGCAGAGACCGAACCGTGCAGGGACCGAACCGTGCAGGGACCGAACCGTGCAGGGACCGAACCGTGCAGGGACCGAACCGTGCAGGGACCGAACCGTGCAGGGACCGAACCGTGCAGGGACCGAACCGTGCAGAGACCGAACCGTGCAGGGACCGAACCGTGCAGGGACCGAACCGTGCAGGGACCGAACCGTGCAGAGACCGAACCGTGCAGGGACCGAACCGTGCAGAGACCGAACCGTGCAGGGACCGAACCGTGCAGGGACCGAACCGTGCAGGGACCGAACCGTGCAGGGACCGAACCGAGCAGGGACCGAACCGTGCAGGGACCGAACCGTGCAGGGACCGAACCGTGCAGGGACCGAACCGTGCAGAGACCGAACCGTGCAGGGACCGAACCGAGCAGGGACCGAACCATGCAGGGACCACACCTGGAACTAGATCAGTGCAGGGACCGAACCGTGCAGGGACCGAACCGTGCAGGGACCGAACCGTGCAGGGACCGAACCGTGCAGGGACCGAACCGTGCAGGGACCGAACCGTGCAGGGACCGAACCGTGCAGAGACCGAACCGTGCAGGGACCGAACCGTGCAGGGACCGAACCGTGCAGGGACCGAACCGTGCAGGGACCGAACCGAGCAGAGACCGAACCGTGCAGGGACCGAACCGTGCAGGGACCGAACCGAGCAGGGACCGAACCGTGCAGGGACCACACCTGGAACTAGATCAGTGCAGGGACCGAACCGTGCAGGGACCGAACCGTGCAGGGACCGAACCGTGCAGAGACCGAACCGTGCAGAGACCGAACCGTGCAGGGACCGAACCGTGCAGGGACCGAACCGAGCAGGGACCGAACCGTGCAGGGACCGAACCGTGCAGGGACCGAACCGTGCAGGGACCGAACCGTGCAGAGACCGAACCGTGCAGAGACCGAACCGTGCAGGGACCGAACCGTGCAGGGACCGAACCGAGCAGGGACCGAACCGTGCAGGGACCGAACCGTGCAGGGACCGAACCGTGCAGGGACCGAACCGTGCAGAGACCGAACCGTGCAGGGACCGAACCGTGCAGGGACCGAACCGTGCAGGGACCGAACCGTGCAGAGACCGAACCGTGCAGAGACCGAACCGTGCAGGGACCGAACCGTGCAGGGACCGAACCGAGCAGGGACCGAACCGTGCAGGGACCGAACCGTGCAGGGACCGAACCGTGCAGGGACCGAACCGTGCAGGGACCACACCTGGAACTAGATCAGTGCAGTGCTGTACTGTCCGAATTGTCATATGGCCGTCATGAAGAGACTGCAATTACCGCAGAGCAAAACTGTACATCACCTTGTGGTGCTGGACTCCTATTATTGGGCTGTCTCTGTCCCTGCCATGACTGTCCCTGGAGTGTCTCTGTCCTTGGGCTGTCTCTGTCCCTCGGCTGTCCCTGGAGTGTCTCTGTCCTTGGGCTTTTTCTGGCCCTGGAGGCACAGGGCCGGCGGTGATGAGTCTGGTGCGATGTGTTGGGGGCCTGGCTCCTCTTACAGACAGGTCAGGCGGGAGGCACAGGGCCGGCGGTGATGAGTCTGGTGCGATGTGTTGGGGACATAGCTCCTCATACAGACCGGTCAGGCGGGAGGCACAGGGCCGGCGGTGATGAGTCTGGTGCGATGTGTTGGGGACATAGCTCCTCATACAGACCGGTCAGGCGGGAGGCACAGGATCGGCGGTGATGAGTCTGGTGCGATGTGTCGGGGGCCTGGCTCCTCATACAGACAGGTCAGGCGGGAGGCACAGGGCTGGTGGTGATGAGTCTGGTGCGATGTGTCGGTGGCCTGGCTCCTCATACAGACAGGTCAGGCGGGAGGCACAGGGCTGGTGGTGATGAGTCTGGTGCGATGTGTCGGGGGCCTGGCTCCTCTTACAGACAGGTCAGGCGAGAGGCACAGGGTCGGCAGTGATGAGTCTGGTGCGATGTGTCGGGGGCCTGGCTCCTCTTACAGACAGGTCAGGCGGGAGGCACAGGATCGGCGGTGATGAGTCTGGTGCGATGTGTCGGGGGCCTGGCTCCTCATACAGACAGGTCAGGCGGGAGGCACAGGGCTGGTGGTGATGAGTCTGGTGCGATGTGTCGGTGGCCTGGCTCCTCATACAGACCGGTCAGGCGGGAGGCACAGGGCCGGCGGTGATGAGTCTGGTGTGATGTGTGGGGGGCCTGGCTCCTCATACAGACAGGTCAGGCGGGAGGCACAGGGTCGGCGGTGATGAGTCTGGTGCGATGTGTCGGGGGCCTGGCTCCTCATACAGACAGGTCAGGCGGGAGGCACAGGGTCGGCGGTGATGAGTCTGGTGCGATGTGTCGGGGGCCTGGCTCCTCAGACAGGTCAGGCGGGAGGCACAGGGCTGGTGGTGATGAGTCTGGTGCGATGTGTCGGGGGCCTGGCTCCTCATACAGACAGGTCAGGCGGGAGGCACAGGGTCGGCGGTGATGAGTCTGGTGCGATGTGTCGGGGGCCTGGCTCCTCAGACAGGTCAGGCGGGAGGCACAGGGCTGGTGGTGATGAGTCTGGTGCGATGTGTCGGTGGCCTGGCTCCTCATACAGACCGGTCAGGCGGGAGGCACAGGGCTGGTGGTGATGAGTCTGTTGTGATGTGTCGGGGGCCTGGCTCGTCATACAGACAGGTCAGGCGGGAGGCACAATGTCGGCGGTGATGAGTCTCGTGTGATGTGTCGGGGGCCTGGCTCGTCATACAGACAGGTCAGGCGGGAGGCACAATGTCGGCGGTGATGAGTCTCGTGTGATGTGTCGGGGGCCTGACTCCTCATACAGACAGGTCAGGCGAGAGGCACAGGGCCGGCGGTGATGAATCTGGTGCGACATGTCGGGGGCCTTGCTCCTCATACACACTGGGTCGCATCTGTGGAAGCAATAGCCACCGCTGATTTCTGGCTCGGGTGACTTTTGTGTTTTCACAGATTATTATTATTATTATTTATTGTCATTTATTCCATGGCGCTTTACATGTGAGGAGGGGTATACATAATAAAACAAGTAAAATAATCTTAAACAATACAAGTCACAACTGGTACAAGAGGAGGGAGGACCCTGCCCGCGAGGGGTCACAATCTACAAGGGATGGGTGAGGATACAGGAGGAGAGAGGACCCTGCCCGCGAGGGCTCACAATCTACAAGGGATGGGTGAGGATATAGGAGGAGAGGATAGAGCTGGTCGTGCAGCGGTTTGGTCGATCGGTGGTTACTGCAGGTTGTAGGCTTGTCGGAAGAGGTGGGTCTTCAGGTTCTTTTTGACGGTTTCGATGGTAGGTGAGAGTCTGATATGTTGTGGTAGAGAGTTCCAGAGTAGGGGTGATACGCGAGAGAAATCTTGTACGCGATTGTGGGAAGAGGAGATAAGAGGGGAGTAGAGAAGGAGATCTTGTGAGGATCGGAGGTTGCGTGTAGGTAAGTACAGGGAGATGAGGTCACAGTTGTATGGAGGAGACAAGTTGTGGATGGCTTTGTACGTCATGGTTAGGGTTTTGTAGTGGAGTCTCTGGGCAATGGGGAGCCAGTGAAGGGATTGACAGAGGGGAGGAGTCGGGGAATAGCGGGGGGACAGGTGGATTAGTCGGGCAGCAGAGTTTAGAATAGATTGGAGAGGTGCGAGAGTGTTAGAGGGGAGGCCACAGAGCAGGAGGTTGCAGTAGTCAAGGCGAGAGATGATGAGGGCATGGACTAGGGTTTTTGCAGATTCATGGTTGAGGAATGAACGGATTCGTGAAATATTTTTGAGTTGAAGGCGGCAGGAAGTGGAAAGGGCTTGGATATGTGGTTTGAAGGAGAGATCAGCGTCAAGGATTACCCCGAGACAGCGAGCTTGTGGGACTGGGGAGAGTGGGCAGGCATTTACTGTAATGGATAGGTTCGTTGGGGGGGTCACGTGAGATGGGGGAAAGATGATGAATTCTGTTTTGTCTATGTTAAGTTTCAAAAATCTAGAAGAAGGATGAAATGGTGGATAGACATTGAGGGATTCTGGTTAGTAGGGTGGTGATATCTGGTCCAGAGATGTCGATCTGTGTGTCATCAGCATAGAGATGATACTGAAAGCCATGAGATTCTATGAGCTGTCCCAGGCCAAAGGTGTAAATGGAGAAGAGCAGGGGCCATAGGACTGAACCTTGTGGGACTCTGACAGATAGGGGGTGAGGTGAGGAGGTGGTGTGTGAGTGGGAGACGCTGAATGTCCGGTCTGTTAGGTATGATGAGATCCAGGATAGGGCCAAGTCTGCGATGCCAAGGGATGAGAGGGTCTGTAGTAATAGGGAATGGTCCACTGTGCCAAAGGCAGCAGACAGGTCGAGGAGGAGGACAGAGTAGTGTCGCTTGCTCTTGGCGGTTAATAGGTAATTGGTGACCTTAGTTAGGGCAGTTTCAGTGGAGTGGTGTGACCGGAAGCCAGATTGTAAGCGGTCGAAAAGGGAGCAAGAATATAGATGGGAGGACAGTTCAAGATGGACGTGTTGTTCCAGTAGCTTGGAGGCATAGGGGAGAAGTGATATAGGGCGATAGCTAGATACAGAGGATGGGTCAAGAGAGGGCTTTTTGAGGATAGGTGTGATGGAGGCATGTTTAAAGCCTGATGATCTTTTCTTCTGTTTCTTGCCATCTTCTCTGCTTTCTCGGACGGGGGTCTCTCAGGCTTTCAGCTGGGGGTCCTCACGTTGCAGGATCAGACGACTTCCGAGACTAAACCCCATCTTGGCATGAGATCGGTGTATGATGCCAGGGTCACAGGCCGCTCTGCTGACACCTATGTGCCGAGGTTTAACCAGGTTCTGCTGAGGCCGAAATGTCAGCAGCTCCTTATCTGTAATTGGCTGAAGGATCAGACAGGCGTTAATCCCGCGCCCTCCGCCCGCGCCCTCCGCCCGCGCTTCCTCCAGGCTGAGCGACGCGTAGCCCAGAATTTAATTAACATCCTGACTGGTTTTGTGCTAGAAGATCGTTTAACCCCGTTTTTCCCAAAGAGCCTGGAGCGTCCGTGTGTGTTTAACTTCTTCATCTCCAGGAGAACTTTGTACATTGTCTTCTAAGATAGAGCTCGCTGACACTTGTAGTCCTACAGCTCCTAGTAGCTGCATTGTCAGGGTCATAGAAGTGAGGACGTCTGTTGGGCAATTTTCGTATATAGCAGCTCTACAGCTCATTTTGTACAAATAAGAACATGTCAGATGTGAGCACAGCCGAGGACGGACGCAGAGCGCCATGGTTGTATACAACTGCTCACGGTCCATACATCAGACCATACAGTCCATACACAGGAGAAAACTCGGTCTGAGGCTTCCCATCCACGAGGCGGAGGCCGCACATGTACAGGGGTAGACTTCCCGGGTCTTCAGGTTACAGGTGAGGCTTAGGAGTAGTGGATTCAAGGGTACGTGGGCAGCTGGTGAGGAGATCGTGGTGTTCAGTCTCTGCTGTCATCTGACCAATAGACTTCTTTGGATTTGTCACATTGGCGGATTTCGTCATTGATGGCCTTCAAGTTCTGGTGATGTATTTGGTGACCAGTGGTTTCCTGACAGGCTTAGTAACCCCAAGGGGGAAAACACCTGCAGCAGCTCAGGAGTTAATGCCGAGACTTGAGCTCACTACTGGGGATGATCGAGACCGTACAGTGGAGCGGTCCCTCATCACCATCACCCGGAGCGGTGGGATATCGGCTGTCATCTGATAACGAGGCTTCTCTTGGAGCAGCTGATAACATCGACTAATAACTGTGTGTAAGTGATAACGATCCGCTGATAGTTGTCACCGTCTTCATCACTCGGATGGAGCCAGGCCTCATTCACGAGCGCCGAGCTGGTGACAAGCCGCTGTTAGGAAAGGCCTGAAGTGTGCTGCACTGTCCGCTGCTCCAAGGTCGCTGCTTGTCTGCCCTGGAGCCGCCACACTGTACACTGCCCCGAGGTCGCTGCTCGTCTGTCCTGGAGCCGCCGCACTGTCCACTGCCCCGAGGTCGCTGCTCGTCTGTCCTGGAGCCGCCTCACTGTCCACTGCCCCGAGATCACTGCTCGTCTGCCCTGGAGCCGCCACACTGTCCACTGCCCTGAGGTCGCTGCTCGTCTGCCCTGGAGCCGCCACACTGTACACTGCCCCGAGGTCGCTGCTCGTCTGTCCTGGAGCCGCCGCACTGTCCACTGCCCCGAGGTCGCTGCTCGTCTGTCCTGGAGCCGCCACACTGTACACTGCCCCGAGGTCGCTGCTCGTCTGTCCTGGAGCCGCCGCACTGTCCACTGCCCCGAGGTCGCTGCTCGTCTGTCCTGGAGCCGCCGCACTGTCCACTGCCCCGAGGTCGCTGCTCGTCTGTCCTGGAGCCGCCGCACTGTCCACTGCCCCGAGGTCGCTGCTCGTCTGTCCTGGAGCCGCCGCACTGTCCACTGCCCCGAGGTCGCTGCTCGTCTGTCCTGGAGCCGCCGCACTGTCCACTGCCCCGAGGTCGCTGCTCGTCTGTCCTGGAGCCGCCGCACTGTCCACTGCCCCGAGGTCGCTGCTCGTCTGTCCTGGAGCCGCCGCACTGTCCACTGCCCCGAGGTCGCTGCTCGTCTGCCCTGGAGCCGCCACACTGTACACTGCCCCGAGGTCGCTGCTCATCTGCCCTGGAGCCGCCGCACTGTCCACTGCCCCGAGGTCGCTGCTCATCTGCCCTGGAGCCGCTGCACTGTCCACTGCCCCGAGGTCGCTGCTCATCTGCCCTGGAGCCGCCACACTGTACACTGCCCCGAGGTCGCTGCTCGTCTGCCCTGGAGCCGCCACACTGTACACTGCCCCGAGGTCGCTCGTCTGCCCTGGAGCCGCTGCACTGTCCACTGCCCCGAGGTCGCTGCTCGTCTGTCCTGGAGCCGCTGCACTGCCCACTGCCCCGAGGTCGCTGCTCGTCTGTCCTGGAGCCGCCGCACTGTCCACTGCCCCGAGGTCGCTGCTCGTCTGCTCTGGAGCCGCTGCACTGGCCGCAGCCCTGGAGCCACTACACTGTACACTGCCCCGAGGTCGCTGCTCGTCTGCCCTGGAGCCGCTGCACTGTCCGTTGCCCCGGGATCGCTGCTCGTCTGCCCTGGAGCCGCTGCACTGTGCACTGCCTCGAGGTCGCTGCTCGTCTGTCCTGGAGCCGCCGCACTGTCCACTGCCCCGAGGTCGCTGCTCGTCTGCCCTGGAGCCGCCGCACTGTCCACTGCCCCGAGGTCACTGCTCGTCTGCTCTGGAGCCGCTGCACTGGCCGCAGCCCTGGAGCCACTACACTGTACACTGCCCCGAGGTCGCTGCTCGTCTGTCCTGGAGCCGCTGCACTGTCCACTGCCCCGAGGTCGCTGCTCGTCTGCCCTGGAGCCGCTGCACTGTCCGCTGCTCCAAGGTCGCTGCTCGTCTGCCCTGGAGCCGCTGCACTGTCCACTGCCCCGAGGTCGCTGCTCGTCTGCCCTGGAGCCGCTGCACTGTCCACTGCCCCGAGGTCGCTGCTCGTCTGCCCTGGAGCCGCTGCACTGTCCACTGCCCCGAGGTCGCTGCTCGTCTGCTCTGGAGCCGCTGCACTGTCCACTGCCCCGAGGTCGCTGCTCGTCTGCCCTGGAGCCGCCGCACTGTCCACTGCCCCGAGGTCGCTGCTCGTCTGCCCTGGAGCCGCTGCACTGTCCACTGCCCCGAGGTCGCTGCTCGTCTGCCCTGGAGCCGCTGCACTGTCCACTGCCCCGAGGTCACTGCTCGTCTGCTCTGGAGCCGCTGCACTGTCCACTGCCCCGAGGTCGCTGCTCGTCTGTCCTGGAGCCGCTGCACTGTCCACTGCCCCGAGGTCGCTGCTCGTCTGCCCTGGAGTCGCTGCACTGTCCGTTGCCCCGGGATCGCTGCTCGTCTGCCCTGGAGCCGCTGCACTGTGCACTGCCTCGAGGTCGCTGCTCGTCTGTCCTGGAGCCGCCGCACTGTCCACTGCCCCGAGGTCGCTGCTCGTCTGCCCTGGAGCCGCCGCACTGTCCACTGCCCCGAGGTCACTGCTCGTCTGCTCTGGAGCCGCTGCACTGGCCGCAGCCCTGGAGCCACTACACTGTACACTGCCCCGAGGTCGCTGCTCGTCTGTCCTGGAGCCGCTGCACTGTCCACTGCCCCGAGGTCCCTGCTCGTCTGCCCTGGAGCCGCTGCAATGTCCGCTGCTCCAAGGTCGCTGCTCGTCTGCCCTGGAGCCGCTGCACTGTCCACTGCCCCGAGGTCGCTGCTCGTCTGCCCTGGAGCCGCTGCACTGTCCACTGCCCCGAGGTCGCTGCTCGTCTGCCCTGGAGCCGCTGCACTGTCCGCTGCTCCAAGGTCGCTGCTCGTCTGCCCTGGAGCCGCTGCACTGTCCACTGCCCCGAGGTCGCTGCTCGTCTGCCCTGGAGCCGCTGCACTGTCCACTGCCCCGAGGTCGCTGCTCGTCTGCTCTGGAGCCGCTGCACTGTCCACTGCCCCGAGGTCGCTGCTCGTCTGCCCTGGAGCCGCCGCACTGTCCACTGCCCCGAGGTCGCTGCTCGTCTGCCCTGGAGCCGCCGCACTGTCCACTGCCCCGAGGTCGCTGCTCGTCTGCCCTGGAGCCGCTGCACTGTCCACTGCCCCGAGGTCGCTGCTCGTCTGCCCTGGAGCCGCTGCACTGTCCACTGCCCCGAGGTCACTGCTCGTCTGCTCTGGAGCCGCTGCACTGTCCACTGCCCCGAGGTCGCTGCTCGTCTGCCCTGGAGCCGCCGCACTGTCCACTGCCCCGAGGTCGCTGCTCGTCTGCCCTGGAGCCGCTGCACTGTCCACTGCCCCGAGGTCGCTGCTCGTCTGCTCTGGAGCCGCTGCACTGTCCACTGCCCCGAGGTCGCTGCTCGTCTGCCCTGGAGCCGCCGCACTGTCCACTGCCCCGAGGTCGCTGCTCGTCTGCCCTGGAGCCGCTGCACTGTCCACTGCCCCGAGGTCGCTGCTCGTCTGCCCTGGAGCCGCTGCACTGTCCACTGCCCCGAGGTCACTGCTCGTCTGCTCTGGAACCGCTGCACTGTCCACTGCCCCGAGGTCGCTGCTCGTCTGCCCTGGAGCCGCCGCACTGTCCACTGCCCCGAGGTCGCTGCTCGTCTGCCCTGGAGCCGCCGCACTGTCCACTGCCCCGAGGTCGCTGCTCGTCTGCCCTGGAGCCGCCGCACTGTCCACTGCCCCGAGGTCGCTGCTCGTCTGCCCTGGAGCCGCTGCACTGTCCACTGCCCCGAGGTCGCTGCTCGTCTGCCCTGGAGCCGCTGCACTGTCCACTGCCCCGAGGTCGCTGCTCGTCTGCCCTGGAGCCGCTGCACTGTCCACTGCCCCGAGGTCGCTGCTCGTCTGTCCTGGAGCCGCTGCACTGTCCACTGCCCCGAGGTCGCTGCTCGTCTGCCCTGGAGCCGCCACACTGTACACTGCCCCGAGGTCGCTGCTCGTCTGTCCTGGAGCCGCTGCACTGTCCACTGCCCCGAGGTCGCTGCTCGTCTGCCCTGGAGCCGCTGCACTGTCCACTGCCCCGAGATCGCTGCTCGTCTGCCCTGGAGCCGCTGCATTGTCCACTGCCCCGACGTCGCTGCTCGTCTGCCCTGGAGCCGCTGCACTGTCCGCTGTCCTGGAGCCGCTGCACTGTCCACTGCCCCGAGGTCGCTGCTCGTCTGCCCTGGAGCCGCCGCACTGTCCGCTGTCCTGGAGCCGCTGCACTGTCCACTGCCCCGAGGTCGCTGCTCGTCTGCCCTGGAGCCGCCGCACTGTCCGCTGTCCTGGAGCCGCCACACTGTCCACTGCCCCGAGATCGCTGCTCGTCTGTCCTGGAGCCACTACACTGTCCGCTGCCCTGGGGTCGCTGCACGTCTGCCCTGGAGCTGCCGCACTGTCCACTGCCCCGAGGTCGCTGCTCGTCTGCCCTGGAGCCGCTGCACTGTCCACTGCCCCGAGATCGCTGCTCGTCTGCCCTGGAGCCGCTGCATTGTCCACTGCCCCGAGGTCGCTGCTCGTCTGCCCTGGAGCCGCCGCACTGTCCACTGCCCCGAGGTCGCTGCTCGTCTGCCCTGGAGCCGCTGCACTGTGCACTGCCTCGAGGTCGCTGCTCGTCTGCCCTGGAGCCGCTGCACTGTGCACTGCCTCGAGGTCGCTGCTCGTCTGCCCTGGAGCCGCCGCACTGTCCACTGCCCCGAGATCGCTGCTCGTCTGCCCTGGAGCCGCTGCATTGTCCACTGCCCCGAGGTCGCTGCTCGTCTGCCCTGGAGCCGCCGCACTGTCCACTGCCCCAAGGTCGCTGCTCGTCTGCCCTGGAGCCGCTGCACTGTGCACTGCCTCGAGGTCGCTGCTCGTCTGCCCTGGAGCCGCTGCACTGTGCACTGCCTCGAGGTCGCTGCTCGTCTGCCCTGGAGCCGCCGCACTGTCCGCTGTCCTGGAGCCACTACACTGTCCGCTGCCCTGGGGTCGCTGCACGTCTGCCCTGGAGCCGCCGCACTGTCCACTGCCCCGAGGTCGCTGCTCGTCTGCCCTGGAGCCGCTGCACTGTCCACTGCCCCGAGGTCGCTGCTCGTCTGCCCTAGAGCCGCTGCACTGTCCACTGCCCCGAGATCGCTGCTCGTCTGCCCTGGAGCCGCTGCACTGTCCACTGCCCCGAGGTCGCTGCTCGTCTGCCCTGGAGCCGCTGCACTGTGCACTGCCTCGAGGTCGCTGCTCGTCTGCCCTGGAGCCGCTGCACTGTGCACTGCCTCGAGGTCGCTGCTCGTCTGCCCTGGAGCCGCCGCACTGTCCGCTGTCCTGGAGCCACTACACTGTCCGCTGCCCTGGGGTCGCTGCACGTCTGCCCTGGAGCCGCCGCACTGTCCACTGCCCCGAGGTCGCTGCTCGTCTGCCCTGGAGCCGCTGCACTGTCCACTGCCCCGAGGTCGCTGCTCGTCTGCCCTGGAGCCGCTGCACTGTCCACTGCCCCGAGATCGCTGCTCGTCTGCCCTGGAGCCGCCGCACTGTCCACTGCCCCGAGGTCGCTGCTCGTCTGCCCTGGAGCCGCCGCACTGTCCATTGCCCCGAGGTCGCTGCTCGTCTGCCCTGGAGCCGCCGCACTGTCCATTGCCCCGGGATCGCTGCTCGTCTGCCCTGGAGCTGCCGCACTGTCCACTGCCCCGAGGTCGCTGCTCGTCTGCCCTGGAGCCGCTGCACTGTCCACTGCCCCGAGATCGCTGCTCGTCTGCCCTGGAGCCGCCGCACTGTCCACTGCCCCGAGGTCGCTGCTCGTCTGCCCTGGAGCCGCCGCACTGTCCATTGCCCCGAGGTCGCTGCTCGTCTGCCCTGGAGCCGCCGCACTGTCCATTGCCCCGGGATCGCTGCTCGTCTGCCCTGGAGCCGCTGCACTGTCCACTGCCCCGAGGTCGCTGCTCGTCTGCCCTGGAGCCGCTGCACTGTCCACTGCCCCGAGATCGCTGCTCGTCTGCCCTGGAGCCGCCGCACTGTCCATTGCCCCGGGATCGCTGCTCGTCTGCCCTGGAGCCGCTGCACTGTCCACTGCCCCGAGGTCGCTGCTCGTCTGCCCTGGAGCCGCCGCACTGTCCGCTGTCCTGGAGCCACTACACTGTCCGCTGCCCTGGGGTCGCTGCTCGTCTGCCCTGGAGCCGCCGCACTGTCCACTGCCCCGAGGTCGCTGCTCGTCTGCCCTGGAGCCGCTGCACTGTCCACTGCCCCGAGATCGCTGCTCGTCTGCCCTGGAGCCGCCACACTGTCCATTGCCCCGGGATCGCTGCTCGTCTGCCCTAGAGCCGCTGCACTCTGCACTGCCTCGAGGTCGCTGCTCGTCTGCCCTGGAGCCGCTGCACTGTGCACTGCCTCGAGGTCGCTGCTCGTCTGCCCTGGAGCCGCCGCACTGTCCGCTGTCCTGGAGCCACTACACTGTCCGATGCCCTGGGGTCGCTGCACGTCTGCCCTGGAGCCGCCACACTGTCCACTGCCCCGAGGTCGCTGCTCGTCTGCCCTGGAGCCGCCGCACTGTCCACTGCCCCGAGGTCGCTTCTCATCTGCCCTAGAGCCGCTGCACTGTCCACTGCCCCGAGGTCGCTGCTTGTCTGCCCTGGAGCCGCCACACTGTACACTGCCCCGAGGTCGCTGCTCGTCTGCCCTGGAGCCGCCACACTGTACACTGCCCCGAGGTCGCTGCTCGTCTGTCCTGGAGCCGCCGCACTGTCCACTGCCCCGAGGTCGCTGCTCGTCTGCCCTGGAGCCGCCGCACTGTCCACTGCCCCGAGGTCACTGCTCGTCTGCTCTGGAGCCGCTGCACTGGCCGCAGCCCTGGAGCCACTACACTGTTGTGAATTCTGTGGCAGAGCTCCCTCCTGTGGTCACAAGTGGTACTGCGGCTTCTGAGTTTCCTTCCTCAGGTGATGTGGTGAAGTCGTTAGGTGCTGCTCTATTTAACTCCACCTAGTGCTTTGCTCCTGGCCTCTAGTCTATGTTCTAGTCTTGCTTCCTCCTGGATCGTTCCTGTGGCCTGTCTTCCTGCATAAGCTAAGTTTTGCTTGTGTTATTTTTGTTTGCTATTTTTTCTGTCCAGCTTGCTTAATTGGTTTTTCTTGCTTGCTGGAAGCTCTGGGACGCAGAGGGAACACCTCCGTACCGTTAGTCGGTGCGGAGGGTCTTTTTGCCCCCTTTGCGTGGTTGTTTGTAGGGTTTTGTGTTGACCGCAAAGCAATCTTTTCTATCCTCGGTCTATTCAGTAAGTCGGGCCTCACTTTGCTAAATCTATTTCATCTCTGTGTTTGTATTTTCATCTTACTCACAGTCATTATATGTGGGGGGCTGCCTTTTCCTTTGGGGTATTTCTCTGAGGCAAGGTAGGCTGATTTTTCCTTCTTAGGCCTAGCTAGTTTCTCAGGCTGTGCCGAGTTGCATAGGGAGCGTTAGGCGCAATCCACGGCTGCCTCTAGTGTGGTTGGATAGGATTAGGGATTGCGGTCAGCAGAGTTACCACGTCTCAGAGCTCATCCTATGTCTTTTGGTTATTGTCAGGTCACTTTGTGTGCTCTGAACTTCAAGGTCCATTGTGGTTCTGAATTACCTATTCATAACAGTACTGGAGGCCCAAAGTACTAATGCTTCTCAATAGAGGGAAAAAAGAAGTTCTGAGACCATTTTTTTTTCTTTGCACTGTGTTTTGCCTTTTTTTTCCCCTAGACATTTGGGTGGTTCAGGACACAGGTGTAGTGATGGACATTAAAGGTCTGTCTTCTTTTGTGGATAATCTCACTGCAAGAGTACAAAAAATTCAAGACATTATGGTTCAGAAATCTATGTTAGAACCTAGAATTCCTATTCCTCATTTGTTTTCTGGAGATAGAACTAAGTTTCTCAATTTCAAAAATAATTGCAAACTATTTCTGGCTTTGAAACCTCGCTCCTCTGGTGACCCAGTTCAACAAGTTAGGATTATTATTTCTTTATTACGTGGCGACCCTCAAGACTGGGCATTTTCCCTTGCGCCAGGAGATCCTGCATTATGTAATATTGATGCGTTTTTTCTGGCGCTCGGATTGCTGTACGATGAACCTAATTCGGTGGATCAGGCAGAGAAAAATTTGCTGGCTCTGTGTCAGGGTCAGGATGAGATAGAGGTATATTGTCAGAAATTTAGAAAGTGGTCCGTGCTCACTCAATGGAATGAAGGTGCGCTGGCAGCTATTTTCAGAAAGGGTCTCTCTGAAGCCCTTAAGGATGTCATGGTGGGATTTCCTATGCCTGCTGGTCTGAATGAGTCTATGTCTTTGGCCATTCAGATCGGTCGACGCTTGCGTGAGCGTAAATCTGTGCACCATTTGGCGGTATTATCCGAGCATAAACCTGAGCCTATGCAGTGCGATAGGACTTTGACCAGAGTTGAACGGCAAGAACACAGACGTCAGAAACGTCAGTTTCTACTGTGGTGATTCCACTCATGCTATCTCCGATTGTCCTAAGCGCACTAAGCGGTTCGCTAGGTCTGCCACCATTGGTACGGTACAGTCAAAATTTCTTTTGTCCGTTACGTTGATCTGCTCTTTGTCATCTTATTCTGTCATGGCATTTGTGGATTCAGGCGCTGCCCTGAATTTGATGGACTTGGAGTATGCTAGGCGTTGTGGGTTTTTCTTGGAGCCCTTGCAGTGTCCTATTCCATTGAGAGGAATTGATGCTACGCCTTTGGCCAAGAATAAGCCTCAGTACTGGACCCAGCTGACCATGTGCATGGCTCCTGCACATCAGGAGGATATTAGCTTTCTGGTGTTGCATAATCTGCATGATGTGGTCGTGTTGGGGTTGCCATGGCTACAAGTCCATAACCCAGTATTAGATTGGAAATCCATGTCTGTGTCCAGCTGGGGTTGTCAGGGGGTACATGGTGATGTCCCATTTCTGTCTATTTCGTCATCCACCCCTTCTGAGGTCCCAGAGTTCTTGTCTGATTACCGGGATGTATTTGATGAGCCCAAGTCCAATGCCCTACCTCCGCATAGGGATTGTGATTGTGCTATCGATTTGATTCCTGTTAGTAAGTTTCCTAAAGGTCGACTGTTTAATTTATCTATGCCTGAGCACGCCGCTATGCGGAGTTACGTGAAGGAGTCCTTGGAGAAGGGTCATATTCGCCCGTCATCGTCGCCATTGGGAGCGGGGTTCTTTTTTGTGGCCAAGAAGGATGGTTCGCTGAGACCTTGTATAGATTACCGCCTTCTAAATAAAATCACGGTCAAATTTCAGTACCCCTTGCCGCTGTTATCTGATTTGTTTGCTCAGATCAAGGGGGCTAGTTGGTTCACCAAGATAGATCTTCGTGGTGCGTATAATCTTGTGCGTATTAAGCGGGGCGATGAATGGAAAACTGCATTTAATACGCCCGAGGGCCATTTTGAGTACCTAGTTATGCCATTCGGACTTGCCAATGCTCCATCGGTGTTTCAGTCCTTTATGCATGACATCTTCCGAGAGTACCTGGATAAATTCCTGATTGTATACTTGGATGATATTTTGGTCTCGGATGATTGGGAGTCTCATGTGAAGCAGGTCAGAATGGTGTTCCAGGTCCTGCGTGCTAATTCTTTGTTTGTGAAGGGATCAAAGTGTCTCTTTGGTGTTCAGAAGGTTTCATTTTTGGGTTTCATTTTTTCTCCTTCTACTATCGAGATGGACCCTGTTAAAGTTCAGGCCATCTATGATTGGACTCAGCCGACATCTCTGAAGAGTCTGCAAAAGTTCCTGGGCTTTGCTAATTTTTATCGTCGTTTCATCTGTAATTTTTCTAGTATTGCTAAACCATTGACCGATTTGACCAAGAAGGGTGCTGATGTGGTCAATTGGTCTTCTGCTGCTGTGGAAGCTTTTCAGGAGGTGAAGCGTCGTTTTTCTTCTGCCCCTGTGTTGTGTCAACCAGATGTTTCGCTTCCGTTCCAGGTCGAGGTTGATGCTTCTGAAATTGGAGCGGGGGCTGTTTTGTCGCAAAGAGGTTCTGATTGCTCGGTGATGAAACCATGCGCCTTCTTTTCCAGGAAGTTTTCGCCTGCTGAGCGAAATTATGATGTTGGCAATCGAGAGTTGCTGACCATGAAGTGGGCATTCGAGGAGTGGCGTCATTGGCTTGAAGGAGCTAAGCATCGCGTGGTGGTCTTGACTGATCACAAGAACTTGACTTATCTCGAGTCTGCCAGACAGTTGAATCCTAGACAGGCTCGTTGGTCGCTGTTTTTCTCCCGTTTTGACTTTGTGGTTTCGTACCTTCCGGGCTCTAAAAATGTGAAGGCGGATGCCCTGTCTAGGAGTTTTGTGCCCGACTCTCCGGGTTTGTCTGAGCCGGCGGGTATTCTGAAAGAGGGAGTAATTTTGTCTGCCATCTCCCCTGATTTGCGGCGGGTGCTGAAAAAATTTCAGGCTAATAAACCTGATCGTTGCCCAGCGGAGAAACTGTTTGTCCCTGATAGGTGGACGAATAAACTTATCTCTGAGGTTCATTGTTCGGTGTTGGCTGGTCATCCTGGAATCTTTGGTACCAGAGAGTTAGTGGCTAGATCCTTTTGGTGGCCATCTCTGTCGCGGGATGTGCGTTCTTTTGTACAGTCCTGTGGGATTTGTGCTCGGGCTAAGCCCTGCTGTTCTCGTGCCAGTGGGTTGCTTTTGCCCTTGCCGGTCCCGAAGAGGCCTTGGACACATATCTCTATGGATTTTATTTCGGATCTCCCCGTTTCTCAAAAAATGTCGGTCATTTGGGTGGTTTGTGATCGCTTCTCTAAGATGGTCCATTTGGTACCCTTGTCTAAATTGCCTTCCTCCTCTGATTTGGTGCCATTGTTCTTCCAGCATGTGGTTCGTTTACATGGCATTCCAGAGAACATCGTTTCTGACAGAGGTTCCCAGTTTGTTTCGAGGTTTTGGCGAGCCTTTTGTGGTAGGATGGGCATTGATTTGTCTTTTTCCTCGGCTTTCCATCCTCAGACAAATGGCCAGACCGAACAAACCAATCAGACCTTGGAAACATATCTGAGATGCTTTGTTTCTGCTGATCAGGATGATTGGGTGTCCTTCTTGCCTTTGGCGGAGTTCGCCCTTAATAATCGGGCCAGCTCCGCTACCTTGGTTTCGCCATTTTTCTGCAACTCTGGGTTCCATCCTCGTTTCTCTTCAGGGCAGGTTGAGTCTTCGGACTGTCCTGGTGTGGATACTGTGGTGGACAGGTTACAGCAGATTTGGACTCATGTAGTGGACAATTTGACCGTGTCCCAGGAGAAGGCTCAACGTTTCGCTAATCGCAGACGCTGTGTGGGTCCCCAACTTCGTGTTGGGGATTTGGTTTGGTTGTCATCTCGTCATATTCCTATGAAGGTTTCCTCTCCTAAGTTTAAGCCTCGTTTCATTGGTCCGTATAGGATTTCTGAGGTTCTTAATCCTGTGTCTTTTCGTTTGACCCTTCCAGATTCTTTTTCCATCCATAACGTATTCCATAGGTCATTGTTGCGGAGATACGTGGCACCTATGGTTCCATCTGTTGATCCTCCTGCCCCGGTTTTGGTGGAAGGGGAGTTGGAGTATATTGTAGAGAAGATTTTGGATTCTCGTGTTTCGAGACGGAAACTCCAGTATCTGGTTAAGTGGAAGGGTTATGGTCAGGAGGATAATTCCTGGGTCTTTGCCTCTGATGTTCATGCTGCCGATCTTGTTCGTGCCATTCATATGGCTCATCCTGGTCGGCCTGGGGGCTCTGGTGAGGGTTCGGTGACCCCTCCTCAAGGGGGGGGGGTACTGTTGTTAATTCTGTGGCAGAGCTCCCTCCTGTGGTCACAAGTGGTACTGCGGCTTTTGAGTTTCCTTCCTCAGGTGATGTGGTGAAGTCGTTAGGTGCTGCTCTATTTAACTCCACCTAGTGCTTTGCTCCTGGCCTCCAGTCTATGTTCTAGTATTGGTCTTGCTTCCTCCTGGATCGTTCCTGTGGCCTGTCTTCCTGCATAAGCTACGTTTTGCTTGTGTTATTTTTGTTTGCTATTTTTTCTGTCCAGCTTGCTTAATTGGTTTTTCTTGCTTGCTGGAAGCTCTGGGACGCAGAGGGAACACCTCTGTACCGTTAGTCGGTGCGGAGGGTCTTTTTGCCCCCTTTGCGTGGTTGTTTGTAGGGTTTTGTGTTGACCGCAAAGCAATCTTTTCTATCCTCGGTCTGTTCAGTAAGTTGGGCCTCACTTTGCTAAATCTATTTCATCTCTGCGTTTGTATTTTCATCTCAACTCAGTCATTATATGTGGGGGGCTGCCTTTTCCTTTGGGGTATTTCTCTGAGGCAAGGTAGGCTTATTTTTCCTTCTTAGACCTAGCTAGTTTCTCAGGCTGTGCCGAGTTGCATAGGGAGCGTTAGGCGCAATCCACGGCTGCCTCTAGTGTGGTTGGATAGGATTAGGGATTGCGGTCAGCAGAGTTACCACGTCTCAGAGCTCGTCCTATGTCTTTTGGTTATTGTCAGGTCACTTTGTGTGCTCTGAACTTCAAGGTCCATTGTGGTTCTGAATTACCTATTCATAACACTACACTATCCGCTGCCCTGGGGTCGCTGCACGTCTGCCCTGGAGCCCCCGCACTGTCCATTGACCTGGGGTCGCTGCACGTGTGCCCTGGAGCTGCAGCACTGTATGCTGCCTCGGGGTCGCTGCACATCTGCCCTGGAGCTGCTGCACTGTACGCTGCCTCGGGGTCACTGCACATCTGCCCTGTAGCCGCTTCAATGTCCACTGCTGCGGGGTCACTGCACATCTGCCCTGGAGCCGCCACACTGTCTGCTGCTCTGGATCCGCTGCATGTGTGCCGGGGAGTGCCGCACTGTCTGCTGTCCTGGACCCGCTACACGGTCCGCTGCCCCAGGGTCAATGCACTGTCCTCTGCCCTGGAGTCGCTGCACTGTCCGCTGCCCCGGCGTCAGCGCACATCTGCCCTGGAACCGCTGCCCTGGAGCCGCTGCACTGTCCTTTGCCTCAAGGTTGCTGCACAGCTTCCCCAGAGTTGCTGTACTGTCCGCTGCCCGGAGGTCGCTGCACTGTACTCTGCCCCGAGGTCGCTGCACTGTCTGCTGCCCCAGAGTCACTGCACGGCTACCCTGGGGTCGCTGCACTGTCTGCTGACCCGCAGTTACTGCACGGCTGCCCTGGAGTCGCTGCACTGTCGGATGCCCTTGAGCCACTGCACTATCCACTGCCCTGAGGTCGCTGCATGGCTGCTCAGAGCCACTGCATTGTCTGCTGCCCCGGAGTCGCTGCACAGCTGCCCTGAAGTCGCTGCCCCAGAGTCACTGCACGGATGTCCCAGGTCGCTGCACAGCTGCCCTGGAGTCGCTGCACTGTCCGCTGTCCTGGAGCCGCTGCATTATCCGCTGCCCTGAGGTCACTGAATGGCTGCCCCACAGTCTCTGCATTGTCCTCTGCCCCGGAGTCACTGTCCGCTTCCCCAGAGTCACTGCATGGCTGCCCCAGAGTTGCTGCAAGGCAGCCCTGAAGTCGCTGCACTGTCCACAGCCTTGAAGTCGCTGCATGGCTGCCGCAGAGTCGCTGCATTGTCCACAGCCCTGAAGTCGCTGTCGCAGAGTCGCTGCATGGCTGCGCCGGAGTCGCTGCAAGGCTGCCCTGGAGTCGCTGCACTGTCCGCTGCCCCAAAGTGTCTGCACCAGAGTCGCTGAATGGCTGCACCAGAGCTACTGCACTGTCCGCTGCCCTGGAGTTGCTGCACGGCAGACTCAGAGTCGGTGCACTATCCGCTGCCCCAAAGTCACTGCACTGTCCACTGCCCCGGAGTCTCTGCGTGACTGCCCCAGAGTCGCTGCATGGCTGCCCCGAAGACGCAGTCGCACTTGGCCGAGCCCCTCCATGCTGACTGTGTGACCAGCTGTACGGGGGTCACAGCTACTCTTGGTCGGGCTCCTCTATGCTGCCTGTGTGACCAGCTGTATGGGGGTCTGTCACGGTTCACACCGTGCTGCCAACAATATGTCACGGATCCCAACAATATGTCAGGGATCCTGGGGAGGATATCTTTATTGTCCCCACTACTCACACCAATTTGTCACGAACTGGGGAGGTTTGGTTGCCCCTGATTCCTTCTGAAAGGGATTTATCTATATACCACTTCCCAGTTCCGGTTTGGAACGTGCAGCTTTCTGGCACCCCCTTACCCTCAGGTCAGATTAGGTACTGCACCTAGGGTAATTAGTCGCCAGAAAGGCTGCCTGCTATGTACTGGCTATGGGGCACACTGCAGCGAGGTCGATGTAACTACTCCCACATAGGTGGGAGTAATAATTATCGATGCTGCCGTCACTACAAAGATTCCCAATCACAAAGAACAAAGTATGCTGCCACCAGCTACAATTCCACAGGGGTTAACGGCTCCGGAGCCATCCCAAATCAGTAGCGAAATTCACTTCAGAGGAAGCGACTGTTTGTTTATAGAGCATGATGAGACAAGCTAGTTAATTATGTATTTTACTAAAAAAAAAGTTAGGCAGTGTTTACAAGGTATAAAAAGATATTACAAAGAAGACAAAATCATGTGTATATTACATATTACAAATAAAATAGGATCAACATTGAAAAGAGAATACTTACAGGTCGTTATGACATGGTATCATCTTGGCTAGCCTGTGGCCTAGGAGGATGGATTGCACTCCTCTGTATCAGCAGCAGGACCCCGGACACAAAACGCTGCTGTAATCCTGACTCACTAATATATCTCATAGTCAAAACCCAGGCACTCCCCCAGTGGTGACATCACTTAGAAGCTGAAACCCCCTCTTTACTTACAGCTATGGTAACTATTTTTATGCATAACTCGCTGTGTGAACCTCACATAAGTAAGACGCAATGCTCATGATGTTCCCCACGTTGGGGCGTTCTTTTAAGTGTAAATACGGAGCAATTACCTGAACCGCTTACTGATAAATCCGCACTTTGCACTCGTTGCGTTTAGCTGCTAGCGCTTTCAGTGGGTAATAAGTCTACCGATGGACATCCAGAATATATAATTCTTATGTTTCTAGCCCAAATTGGTGCCGATATATATAGGTTTAATCGAACAAAGACGCTCAGGGCTTTCACACCAGTTCCAACTAGTACTAGATGGGAGGAGGGATGAGTAGTTTTCCCAGTCTGGTATTTGCAGGGTAGAAAAACTTCAGTGATTCTAGTGGGGGGTTTTGAGTAACACACATACAAGCAGGCACAGAGAGAAGAGGGGGGGGGGGGGGGTCGGAATGGCCCGCAGCGTGTGTCTCTGTGCCATGTACCTTCTAGAACTAATCTCACTTTATGACATTCTTACATTATCGTGACAGGGTCGAAGTCGCACTTGGCCAGGCCCCTCCATGCTGCCTGTGTGACTAGGTGTATGGGGGTCACAGTCGCACTTGGCCGGGCCCCTCCATGTTGCCTGTGTAATATTCTGTATGGGGGGCTCTTGGCCAGGCCCCTCCTAGGTCGGATGGTTATTGATGATAATTGATGCAGATTAGTGATTGCACTGAGTGATGGATTCTGATTACCCATCAAAGCATAGAGCCAGAATGTGTCCGCACCTCCCGCCCGGGAGTTTCCCTATCACCAGCAGTAATAGGGCCGTGGAATCACCGCCAGATTAATGCACAGGGCCATGTGGTGGCTGATGCTTTCTCTGTATTTCCTGCTTTTATAATCACATAATGTGATAAATTCCAAGATAGCTGCAAGGGAAATAAGTGAGCGCCCCCCAAGGAGAGGCGGCGTCTCCTCCAGTGCAATGACCTATGGTGATCAAAAGTAATCACTGTAATTAGAAAGCGATCACGAACCACACTATGGCCCAATCTTAAAACCAGCATGCATGTGATGGGCCTCTCCTGAATCCGCCATGCGCCCTCCTGCTGTGTGCGCTGTATCTCCCTCCTGTGTGCTGTGTGCGTCATATTGTCCACCTGTGTGTGCCGTGTCCTCTGTGTGTGTACTGTATCGCCCTCCTGTGTGTGCCATGTCCTCTGTGTGTGTACTGTATCGCCCTCCTGTGTGTGCCATGTCCTCCTCCTGTGTGTCGTGTCCTCTGTGTGTGCACTGTATCGCCCTCCTGTATGTGCCATGTCCTCCTCCTGTGTGTGCACTGTATCGCCCTCCTGTATGTGCCGTGTCCTCTGTGTGTGTACTGTATCGCCCTCCTGTGTGTGCCATGTCCTCCTCCTGTGTGTGCACTGTATCGCCCTCCTGTATGTGCCGTGTACTGTATCGCCCTCCTGTGTGTGCCATGTCCTCCTCCTGTGTGTGCACTGTATCGCCCTCCTGTATGTGCCGTGTCCTCTGTGTGTGTACTGTATCTCCCTCCTGTGTGCGTCATATTGTCCTCCTGTGTGTGCCGTGTCCTCTGTGTGTGCACTGTATCGCCCTCCTGTGTGTGCCATGTCCTCCTCCTGTGTGTGCCATGTCCTCCTCCTGTGTGTGCCATGTCCTCTGTGTGTGTACTGTATCGCTCTCCTGTATGTGCCATGTCCTCCTCCTGTGTGTGCCATGTCCTCCTCCTGTGTGTGCCATGTCCTCTGTGTGTGTACTGTATCGCCCTCCTGTATGTGCCATGTCCTCCTCCTGTGTGTGCTGTGTCCTCCTCCTGTGTGTGCCATGTCCTCTGTGTGTGTACTGTATCGCCCTCCTGTATGTGCCATGTCCTCCTCCTGTGTGTGCCATGTCCTCCTCCTGTGTGTGCCATGTCCTCTGTGTGTGTACTGTATCGCCCTCCTGTATGTGCCATGTCCTCCTCCTGTATGTGCCATGTCCTCCTCCTGTGTGTGCCATGTCCTCTGTGTGTGTACTGTATCGCCCTCCTGTATGTGCCATGTCCTCCTCCTGTGTGTGCCATGTCCTCCTCCTGTGTGTGCCATGTCCTCCTCCTGTGTGTGCCATGTCCTCTGTGTGTGTACTGTATCGCTCTCCTGTATGTGCCATGTCCTCCTCCTGTGTGTGCCATGTCCTCCTCCTGTGTGTGCCATGTCCTCTGTGTGTGTACTGTATCGCCCTCCTGTATGTGCCATGTCCTCCTCCTGTGTGTGCCATGTCCTCCTCCTGTGTGTGCCATGTCCTCTGTGTGTGTACTGTATCGCTCTCCTGTATGTGCCATGTCCTCCTCCTGTGTGTGCCATGTCCTCCTCCTGTATGTGCCATGTCCTCCTCCTGTGTGTGCCATGTCCTCCTCCTGTGTGTGCCATGTCCTCTGTGTGTGTACTGTATCGCTCTCCTGTATGTGCCATGTCCTCCTCCTGTGTGTGCCATGTCCTCCTCCTGTATGTGCCATGTCCTCCTCCTGTGTGTGCCATGTCCTCCTCCTGTGTGTGCCATGTCCTCTGTGTGTGCACTGTATCGCCCTCCTGTATGTGCCGTGTCCTCTGTGTGTGCACTGTATCGCCCTCCTGTATGTGCCATGTCCTCCTCCTGTGTGTGCCGTGTCCTCCTCCTGTGTGTGCGCTGTATCGCCCTCCTGTGTGTGCCATGTCCTCTGTGTGTGCACTGTATCGCCCTCCTGTATGTGCCGTGTCCTCTGTGTGTGCACTGTATCGCCCTCCTGTGTGTGCCATGTCCTCCTCCTGTATGTGCCATGTCCTCCTCCTGTGTGTGCACTGTATCTCCCTCTTGTATGTGCCATGTCCTCCTCCTGTGTGTGCACTGTATCGCCCTCCTGTATGTGCCATGTCCTCTGTGTGTGCCATGTCCTCTGTGTGTGCACTGTATCGCCCTCCTGTATGTGCCATGTCCTCTGTGTGTGCCATGTCCTCTGTGTGTGCACTGTATCGCCCTCCTGTATGTGCCATGTCCTCTGTGTGTGCACTGTATCGCCCTCCTGTATGTGCCATGTCCTCTGTGTGTGCCCTGTATCGCCCTCCTGTATGTGCCGTGTCTTCTTTGTGTGCACTGTATCGCCCTCCTGTATGTGCCATGTCCTCCTCCTGTGTGTGCCAAGTCCTCTGTGTGTGCACTGTATCGCCCTCCTGTGTGTGCCATGTCCTCCTCCTGTGTGTGCCATGTCCTCTGTGTGTGCACTGTATCGCCCTCCTGTATGTGCCATGTCCTCCTCCTGTGTGTGCCATGTCCTCTGTGTGTGCACTGTAACGCCCTCCTGTATGTGCCATGTCCTCTGTGTGTGCACTGTATCGCCCTCCTGTGTGTGCCATGTCCTCTGTGTGTGCACTGTATCGCCCTCCTGTATGTGCCATGTCCTCTGTGTGTGTACTGTATCGCCCTCCTGTATGTGCCATGTCCTCTGTGTGTGTACTGTATCGCCCTCCTGTGTGTGCCATGTCCTCTGTGTGTGCACTGTATCGCCCTCCTGTATGTGCCATGTCCTCTGTGTGTGTACTGTATCGCCCTCCTGTATGTGCCATGGCCTCCTCCTGTATGTGCTGTGTCCTCTGTGTGTGCACTGTATCGCCCTCCTGTATGTGCCATGTCCTCTGTGTGTGCACTGCATCGCCCTCCTGTGTGTGCCATGTCCTCTGTGTGTGCACTGCATCGCCCTCCTGTATGTGCCATGTCCTCCTCCTGTATGTGCCATGTCCTCCTCCTGTGTGTGCACTGTATCTCCCTCCTGTATGTGCCATGTCCTCCTCCTGTGTGTGCACTGTATCTCCCTCCTGTATGTGCCATGTCCTCCTCCTGTGTGTGCCATGTCCTCCTCCTGTGTGTGCACTGTATCGCCCTCATGTGTGTGCCATGTCCTCCTCCTGTGTGTGCCATGTCCTCTGTGTGTGCACTGTATCGCCCTCCTGTGTGTGCCATGTCCTCTGTGTGTGCACTGTATCGCCCTCCTGTATGTGCCATGTCCTCCTCCTGTATGTGCCATGTCCTCTGTGTGTGCACTGTATCGCCCTCCTGTATGTGCCATGTCCTCATTGTGTGTGCCATGTCCTCTGTGTGTGCACTGTATCGCCCTCCTGTATGTGCCATGTCCTCTGTGTGTGCACTGTATCGCCCTCCTGTGTGTGCCATGTCCTCTGTGTGTGCACTGTATCGCCCTCCTGTATGTGCCATGTCCTCCTCCTGTGTGTGCCATGTCCTCTGTGTGTGCACTGTATCTCCCTCCTGTATGTGCCATGTCCTCTGTGTGTGCCATGTCCTCTGTGTGTACTGTATCGCCCTCCTGTATGTGCCATGTCCTCCTCCTGTGTGTGCGTTGTATCGCCCTCCTGTATGTGCCATGTCCTCCTTTTGTGTGTGCCATGTCCTCTGTGTATGCACTGTATCGCCCTCCTGTATGTGCCATGTCCTCCTCCTGTGTGCATCCTGTGCTCCCCATTGGTGTTCACTCTGTCCCCCTCCTGTGTGCATCATTCCCCCTCCTGTGTGTGTCATTCCCCGTTCTGTGTGCGTCATTCCCCCTCCTGTGTGCGTCATTCCCCGTTCTGTGTGTGTCATTCCCCCTCCTGTGTGCGTCATTCCCCGTTCTGTGTGCGTCATTCCCCCTCCTGTGTGCGTCATTCCCCGTTCTGTGTGCATCATTCCCCCTCCTGTGTGCGTCATTCCCCGTTCTGTGTGCGTCATTCCCCCTCCTGTGTGCGTCATTCCCCGTTCTGTGTGCATCATTCCCCCTCCTGTGTGCGTCATTCCCCGTTCTGTGTGCGTCATTCCCCCTCCTGTGTGCGTCATTCCCCGTTCTGTGTGCGTCATTCCCCCTCCTGTGTGCATCATTCCCCCTCCTGTGTGCGTCATTCCCCCTACTGTGTGCGTCATTCCCCGTTCTGTGTGCGTCATTCCCCCTCCTGTGTGCGTCATTCCCCCTCCTGTGTGCATCATTCCCCCTCCTGTGTGTGTCATTCCCCGTTCTGTGTGCGTCATTCCCCCTCCTGTGTGCGTCATTCCCCGTTCTGTGTGCATCATTCCCCCTCCTGTGTGCGTCATTCCCCGTTCTGTGTGCGTCATTCCCCCTCCTGTGTGCGTCATTCCCCGTTCTGTGTGCGTCATTCCCCCTCCTGTGTGCATCATTCCCCCTCCTGTGTGCGTCATTCCCCCTACTGTGTGCGTCATTCCCCGTTCTGTGTGCGTCATTCCCCCTCCTGTGTGCGTCATTCCCCCTCCTGTGTGCATCATTCCCCCTCCTGTGTGCGTCATTCCCCGTTCTGTGTGCATCATTCCCCCTCCTGTGTGCATCATTCCCCCTCCTGTGTGCGTCATTCCCCGTTCTGTGTGCGTCATTCCCCCTCCTGTGTGCATCATTCCCCCTCCTGTGTGCGTCATTCCCCCTACTGTGTGCGTCATTCCCCGTTCTGTGTGCGTCATTCCCCCTCCTGTGTGCGTCATTCCCCCTCCTGTGTGCGTCATTCCCCCTCCTGTGTGCGTCATTCCCCGTTCTGTGTGCGTCATTCCCCCTCCTGTGTGCGTCATTCCCCCTCCTGTGTGCATCATTCCCCCTCCTGTGTGCGTCATTCCCCCTCCTGTGTGCGTCATTCCCCGTTCTGTGTGCGTCATTCCCCCTCCTGTGTGCGTCATTCCCCCTCCTGTGTGCGTCATTCCCCCTCCTGTGTGCGTCATTCCTCCTTCTGTGTGCGTCATTCCCCCTCCTGTGTGCATCATTCCCCCTCCTGTGTGCGTCATTCCCCGTTCTGTGTGCGTCATTCCCCCTCCTGTGTGCGTCATTCCCCCTCCTGTGTGCGTCATTCCCCCTCCTGTGTGATGCTTCCTTCCTGTGCCCTCTGTCTTCCTCCTGTGTCCGCCATGTTCCCTTCCTGTGCCCTCTGTTCCCCTCTTGTGTGCGCGCTGTCCTCCTCCTGTGTCCGCCATGTTCCCTTCCTGTGCGCTGTCTCCCTCTTGTGTGTTCGCTGTCCTCCTCCTGTGTCTGCCATGCCCCCTTCCTGTGTGCGTCATTCCCCCCATTTCCTGTGCCCTCTGTTCCCCTCCTGTGCGCGCTGTCCTCCTCCTGTGTCCGCCATGCCCCCTTCCTGTGCGCTCTGTGCCCCTTCAGAGTCTGGTGAGCTTGGTCATGTTCCTAGTGTCACAATAAAGGGTGCACGGCGCCATCATCATTCTTCTGATAATTGATTGTGCACTATGGTGGCGGAGAGATTTTGGGATACCAGCGTTTGTGCAACAACCTTCAGATTCATGAGAAGAAATCTGTGCTGTGGCCGCTGACCATGGAGGCATAAAAATTGATGAAAGTCAAAAGAGTGAAGCACAATTGAGCCTACTGATCCCTACGATGTCCCCTAGGCTGTTCCTGCCTAACAGCTGAGTCTCTATGCCCCATGCTGTAAGATCTCACTCTCTGGGCCCGATGCTGTAAGGTCCCGCTCTCTGTGCCTGGTGCTGCAAGGTCCCGCTCTCTGTGCCTGGTGCTGCAAGGTCCCGCTCTCTGTGCCTGGTGCTGCAAGGTCCCGCTCTCTGAGCCTGGTGCCATAAAGTCTCGCTTTCTAGGCCTGGTGCTGTAAGGTCCTGCTCTCTGTGCCCGATGCTGTAAGGTCCCGCTCTCTGTGCCCGATGCTGTAAGGTCCCGCTCTCTGAGCCTGGTGCCATAAAGTCTCGCTTTCTAGGCCTGGTGCTGTAAGGTCCCGCTCTCTGTGCCTGGTGCTGCAAGGTCCCGCTCTCTGTGCCTGGTGCTGCAAGGTCCCGCTCTCTGAGCCTGATGCCATAAAGTCTCGCTTTCTAGGCCTGGTGCTGTAAGGTCCTGCTCTCTGTGCCCGATGCTGTAAGGTCCCGCTCTCTGTGCCCGATGCTGTAAGGTCCCGCTCTCTGAGCCTGGTGCCATAAAGTCTCGCTTTCTAGGCCTGGTGCTGTAAGGTCCTGCTCTCTGTGCCCGATGCTGTAAGGTCCCGCTCTCTGTGCCCGATGCTGTAAGGTCCCGCTCTCTGAGCCTGGTGCCATAAAGTCTCGCTTTCTAGGCCTGGTGCTGTAAGGTCCCGCTCTCTGTGCCTGGTGCTGCAAGGTCCCGCTCTCTGTGCCTGGTGCTGCAAGGTCCCGCTCTCTGAGCCTGGTGCCATAAAGTCTCGCTTTCTAGGCCTGGTGCTGTAAGGTCCTGCTCTCTGTGCCCGATGCTGTAAGGTCCCGCTCTCTGTGCCCGATGCTGTAAGGTCCCGCTCTCTGAGCCTGGTGCCATAAAGTCTCGCTTTCTAGGCCTGGTGCTGTAAGTTCCTGCTCTCAGGGGCAGGTGCTGTAAGGTCCCACTCTCTGGGCCCGGTGCTGTAAGGTCCCGCTCTCTGGGCTCAGTGCTTTAAGGTCCCGCTCTCTGCGCCTGGTGCTGTAAGGTTCCACTCTCCAGGTCCGGTGGCCCCTGAGCTAACGTACTGCTCGTTGTCCTGCCAGCTGCTGTTGTTCGGCCATGATTAGGACGAGTGATGATAAGATTGCTCATTACCGATCGGCCGGAGCCTCCTGATTCTGCCCCGGCCGGCGCAGTATTTATCTGGATCGATCTGTGATTACTATCACCACTGATAGTGCTAATGTTTTCTGCATCGGTCGGAGCAGAGACTTATAAACACGTTACCAGGGAAGACGATGATGAATTTATCGGCCGTGACGATTTGAGCAGCGCCAAATTAAATTGCATCTATTAATAGATAGGTAATAGCAGAAAAGATTTTTCGTTAGTTCTGTTGTGCAGATTGTCCCGTGTGTCTGCCGCCAATACAACGTGATCAGTGCGCAGCTGTGTCTTATCGCCCTGGAGACCGTCACATCTTCATATACACACAAGTCAGAAATGTAAAGGGTTAAATCTGACAGCAGGAAGAGTGAGAGATCTGCTGAGGGGAGGCTGCATGCTCTGTGGCTTAGAAACTATGGAGGATTAGTGGGTCTGACACCACCCAATAGCAGCACCGATACTGCGCCTCCCCCCGCTGATCGTCTTCACCCTGTACAGTCTCGCGTCTCGTGCTCATCCCACTTCTTTGGCTTTTTCTCGTGCTTGGCCAACATCTTTGGCCTTCTCTCGCATCTAGTTCTTACCCACGGCCATGACCTTCTCTCACGTCTCACGCTCGGCCCACGTCTTTAGCCTACTCTCACGTTTTGTGCTCGGCCCATGTCTTTGGCCTTCTCTCGTGTCTCGTGCTTGGCCCACATCTATGGCCTTCTCTCGCATCTCATGCTCGACCCACGTCTTTGGCATTTTCTCACATCTCGTGCTTAACTAAGTCTATGACCTTCTCTCGTGTCTTGTGTTCGACCCACATCTTTGGTCGTCTCTCGCTTCTCATGTTCGGCACACATCTTTGGCCTACTCACGCGTTTTGTACTTGAACCAGGTCTTTGGCCTTCTCTCGCGTCTCATGCTCGGCCCACTTCTTTGGCTTTCTTTGACTTCTGGTGCTTGGCCCACATCTTTGGCTTTCTCTTGCATCTCTGTTAGAATCTGTTTAGTTTGTGACTATCCGCCATTTTGTTGTGGAGTTCTGGCTGCTGGTCTTTTTCCTCTGGTGCTGGGTTTGTCTTGGGTCAGGTGTTTGTTTCACTCTTTATTAACCAGCACCTACCTCCAAGTCCTTGCTGGACAATAGTGTTTATCTGCTTGAGCTCTAGCTTGGTGCTTTGCTTTGTGTTCTGTGTGTGCTATTTGTGCAGTGCTGGTACCTCTGGTTCTGCTAGCCTTAGTTTCTGTTTTCTATTGTTTTCTGCAGCCTTCTCTTTGTTTTCTATTAGGAGGTGACCCGTTTTTGTACCCAGTCCTTAGTTCTTTTAGCGAACCCCTTCACCTTATCTATAGGTCTTTGCTTGAGATTAACCTAGGATCATCGGTGGGTATATTCGCAAGGATTGGGTCGCCCACTCCATCGTAGAGTTTCAGCCTAGTCATAGAGAAGGGTCAGTTTTCCCCCTTCTACCTTAGTCCTGTGTTGCAGATCCATAACAGTTTGTCCAGCCAGAAAGAAGTATAAAAAAAACAAACACCCCTCCCGGATTTCTGCAATATGAACAGTGTTCAAGATCTTGCTCAGCATCGGCAAAGGTTAACGTTGGAAGTTGCCAGCTTATAACAGCAAGTGAGTAATTGCCCTGGAATCCGCTCTGAAGGACCTAAGGTGGGTTTGCCTGAATGTTTTTCTGGTAAATGGCAGGAATTTTTTTTTTGTTTAAAAATGCATGTTTACTTTATTTTCGGCTTAGACCCAGGTCTTCAGGGGCTGAATTACAGCGTGTGGGGATTATTATGTCGTTATTGCGAGGTGAGCCGCAAGCTTGGGCATTTTCATTGCGTCCGGATGACCCTTGTTTGATGTCTGTAGAAGCGGGGTTTCTTTGCTATGGGGGTGTTATATGATGATCCTGATCGGGTCACTACAGCCGAGGCAGAACTCAGGCGGCTGAAACAGGGTTCTGGCGACGCTGAGAGATATTGTACCCAGTTCAGACGATGGTCTGCAGAGGTCAGCGGGAATGATCCAGCACTCAAGAGTCAGTTTTTAGCAGGTTTGAATGACAGGGTTAAAGATTTGCTCATTGCATATCCTGCACCTGCTACGCTTGAGGCTGCTATGCAATTAGCTATGCGGGTGGATAGAAGATTGAGAGGTAGGCAGAATGAGGAGAAGATTTCAATTTTGCTGGAGAGCCCCATTAACTGTGGGGAGCCGATGCAACTTGGGGCGATGTCCTCTCGTTCCCAGGAAAGGAAGAGAAGATTCTCTGAGGGGCTATGCCTTTATTGTGGTAAGGCTGACCATTTTATTAAGCAATGTGAAGGACGCATAAACAAGGAAAAAAAAAAAAAAAAAAAGGTCAATCAGAATAACCCTCCCTTTCGCATTGCATTTTTACGGTCGTCAGGAGTTTCTTTTTTTGGTAGTTCTACCTGTCGTGGTCAGTCGATTGATTTTCAAGTGATGGTGGACTGTAGTTCTGCACTTAATTTGATTGATCAACAATTTCTAGACAAGTATAAGATTGATTCTGTACCTTTATCATGCCCTTTTCCTGTGGTGGCGATTGTTAACACTCCTCTAGAGCATGGGTGCGGTTCTCGAAAGGTCACCGGGTTTCCACTTACTATCAATATGGAACACCAGGAATCTTTAGATTTGTTTTACTTGATAAATTGCCTTTTCCAGTTGTCCTGGGGTTACCCTGGTTAAAATCCTGTACTGGACTGGTCGTCAAGTACGATAAGATCCTGGGGTCAGGAGTGTTATGGGAAATGTTGTGATGTACACATTGGTGCTGTTGTGAAAAATGAGCTACCTGAAGCCATTCAGGAATTCTGGAAAGTATTTTCAGAGGTGGAGTCACAAGCTCTACCACCTCATAGAGATTACGATTGCGCTATTGAGTTTGTCCCAGGTGCTACTCTCCCTAAGAGTCGTTTATTTAATCTAACTATTCCCGAGAGGGAGGCCTTAAAGGAATACCTGCAGACTAGTCTTGCTGCAGGTCATATAAGACCCTCTAAGTCCCCTGTGGCTGTGAGGTTCTTTTTTGTAAAAAAAAAAAGATGGGAGGTCTTAGGCCGTGTCTGGATTTCATGGAGATTAATAAGATCACTGTGCGCAATCCTTACCACTTGCCGCTAATTCCAAATTTGTTTAACAAATTTGTTGGAGCCAAGTGGTACTCTAAGATCGATCTCCATGGGGCATATAACTTGCTGCGGGTTAAAGAAGGCGAGGAATGGAAGACAGCCTTTAATACCCCGGAAGGTCATTTTGAGTGTCTATTTATGCCTTTCGGCCTTACAAATTCTCCGGCGTTCTTTCAAAATTTCATTAACGACATCCTGAGGCCGTTGATCGGTAGAAGTGTGATTGTTTATTTGGATGATATTTTGATCTGTTCGCCCGATCTGGAGTTGCATTGGTCCGTGAGGTTCTTCAGATTCTGAGAGAAAACACACTCTTTGCTAAACTGGAGAAATGCGAGTTTGCGGTACAGAAAATTATTTTTTGGGGGTACTTTGTTTCCAGTGATGGTTTTGAGATGGACCCGGTGAAGGTTCAGGCGGTATTGGAGTGGCCTAGATATGAATGCTTGAAGTGTATTATTTGTGCAGTGCTGGTACCTCTGGTTCAGCTACCCTTAGTTTCTGTTTTCTATTGTTTTCTGCAGCCTTCTCTTTGTTTTCTGTTAGGAGCTGACCCGTTTTTGTACCCAGTCCTTAGTTCTTTTGGGGAACCCCTTCCCCTTATCTATAGGTCTTCGCTTGAGATTAACCTAGGATCGTCGGTTGGTCTATTCACAAGGAATGGGTCTCCCACTCCATCTTAGGGTTTCAGCCTAGTCATAGTGCAGGGTCAGTTTTCCCCCTTCTACATTAGTCCTGTGTTGCAGATCCGTAACAATCTCATTGTTACTAGTGATGAGTGAGTTTGCTTGTCACGGTTCACACCGTGCTGCCAACAATATATCACGGATCCCAACCATATGTCAGGGATCCCGAGAGGATATCTTTATCGTCCCCACTACTCACACCAATTTGTCATGAAGCAGGGTGGTTTGGTTGCCCCTGGTTCCTTCTGAATAGGATTTATCTATATCCCACTTCCGGTTTGGAACTTGCAGCTCTCTGGTGCCCCCTTGACCCTCAGGTGAGATTAGGTACTGCGAATATCAGAAAATAGAAAAAGCAGCACAGCCTGAAAGCAAGAGACAATCGTGGAATCACTAAAGGAACTACTGAGCTCAGAAAATCCAGGGAGGTGCTCACGTTAGAAAACACAGACAAAGTGTATCGATACAAAAATGAAGAAAAAAACGTGGCAACACTCACCGATCCTGTCAAGCAGATTGTGTCTTTTATTGAAGCAAAAGTGAGACCAGATTCACGGCTCGGGGGAGAAAAACAAACATGAGGTGAGCGGGGAGAGGACAACAGCCGTTTCGCGCCTGCACCGGCGCTTCTAAAGCTGGTTCTAAAATCGAACATACAAAATTATGAGACTGTCAATACTGAGATTATGAAGACACATTCGGAGCTCAAGAGTAGATTATCTGAGAGTCAATGGTCAGTGTTTAATAAAAAACTGGACACTAAATTAACTCTGATGCAGGTTGACATTAAAGCCAAAAAAACGTGACAAATTCCTACGGGATAAGAACGATTATGAGCAAGGAAGGATCTTCACCTGGAATAAAAATCAGAATAAAAGTAGAGAGTGCATGTCACACATTTTTGGCCTACTTACGCATTTTGTGCTTGAACCACATCTTCGAACTTCTCTTGCATCTTGTGTTCGGTCTATATCTATGGCCTTCTCTCACGTCTCGTACTCGACCCACGTCTTTAGCCTTCTCTAGCTTCTCATGCTCAGGCAACTTCTTTGGCCTTCTCTTGTACTCAGTCACATCTTTGACTTTTTCTCGCGTCTTCTGATTGGCCCATGTCTTTGGCATACTGACACGTTTTGTGAATGGACCACGTCTTTAGCCTTCTCTCGCATCTCGTGCTCGGCCCATGTCTTTGGCCTTCTCTCACGTCTCATGCTCGGCCCACGTCTATGGCCTTATCTCGCGTCTTGTGCTCGACCTGTGTCTTTAGCCTACTCTCGCGTCTCGTGCTCGGCCCACGTCTTTGGCCTCCTCTCGTGTCACATGCTTGGCCCGCATCTATGGCCTTCTCTCGCTTCTCGTGCTCGACCCACGTCTTTGGCCTTTTCGCACGTCTCATGTTTACCCACGTCTATGGCCTTCATTTGCATCTCGTGCTCGACCCACGTCTTTGGCCTACTCACGCGTTTTGTGCTTGAACCACGTCTTCTGAATTCTTTTGCATCTTGCAGCTTGGCCCACGTCTTTGGCCTTTTTTCACGTCTCATGCTTGGCACACATTTTAGGCCTACTCACACGTTTTGTACTTGAACAATGTCTTTGGCCTTCTCTAGCTTCTCATGCTCAGGCAACTTCTTTGGCCTTCTCTTGTACTCAGTCACATCTTTGACTTTTTCTCGCGTCTTCTGATTGGCCCATGTCTTTGGCATACTGACACGTTTTGTGAATGGACCACGTCTTTAGCCTTCTCTCGCATCTCGTGCTCGGCCCATGTCTTTGGCCTTCTCTCACGTCTCATGCTCGGCCCACGTCTATGGCCTTATCTCGCGTCTTGTGCTCGACCTGTGTCTTTAGCCTACTCTCGCGTCTCGTGCTCGGCCCACGTCTTTGGCCTCCTCTCGTGTCACATGCTTGGCCCGCATCTATGGCCTTCTCTCGCTTCTCGTGCTCGACCCACGTCTTTGGCCTTTTCGCACGTCTCATGTTTACCCACGTCTATGGCCTTCATTTGCATCTCGTGCTCGACCCACGTCTTTGGCCTACTCACGCGTTTTGTGCTTGAACCACGTCTTCTGAATTCTTTTGCATCTTGCAGCTTGGCCCACGTCTTTGGCCTTTTTTCACGTCTCATGCTTGGCACACATTTTAGGCCTACTCACACGTTTTGTACTTGAACAATGTCTTTGGCCTTCTCTTGCATCTCTTGCTCGACCCAGATCTCTGGCCTTCTCTCATGTCTTGTGCTCGACCCAGATCTCTGGCCTTCTCTCGTGTCTTGTGCTCGACCCACATCTTTGGCCTTCTCTCGCATCTCATGCTTACCCATGTCTATGGCCTTCTCTCGCGTCTCATGCTCAACCCACGTCTTTGGTCTTCTCTCGCGTCTTGTGCTCAGCATACATCTTTGGCCTTCTCTAGCATCTCGTGCTTGTCCTACGTCTATGGCATACTCTCGCATCTCATGCTTGACCCACGTCTTTGGCCTTCACTCGTTTCTTGTGCTCTGCCCTCGTCTTTGGCCTTCTCTCACGTATCGTGCTCGGCCCACATCTTTGGCCTTCTCTCACATCTCGTGCTCGGCCCACGTCTTTGGACTTCTCTCGCATGTCGTGCTTGGCCTATGTTTATGGCTTCTCACGTCTTGGGCTCGGCCCACATCTTTGGCCTCTCACATTTTGTGCTCTGCCCACGTCTTTGGACTTCTCTCGTATGTCGTGCTTGGCCTACGTTTATGGCCTCTCGCGTCTCGTGCTCGACTCATGTCCTTGGCCTTCTCTAGCATCTCATGCTCGGTCCACTTCTTTAGCCTTCTCTCGTACTCAGCCACGTCTTTTGCCTTCTTTCATGTCTCGTGCTCGGCCCATATTTTTGGTCTTCTCTTGCGTCTCATTCTCGGCCCACTTCTTTCGTCTTCTCTCGTGCTCGGCCCACTTCTTTGGCCGTCTCTCGCATGTCGTGTTTAGTGTTACGGAACTGCAACACAGAACAGAGACTAGGTACCGCAAACTCGCACTTCTCCAATTTAGCAAAGAGTGAGTTTTCGCTCAAAATCTGTAGAACTTCGCAGACTCTCTTCCAATGCGACTCCAGATGAGGTGAATGGATCAAAATATCATCCAAATAAACAATAACACTCCTACCGATCAACAACCTCTCCCCTCTGTACCAGTCTATCACTGTAAACCTGTTTACTGTAAACGATATCTATATCCTCTCTCCTCATGTACCAGTTGTGACTTGTATTGTTCAAGATTATTGTACCTGTTTTTATTATGTATACCCCTCCTCACATGTAAAGCGCCATGGAATAAATGGCACTATAATAATAAATAATAATAATAATAATGTCATTAAATTTTGAAAAAACGCAGGCGCATTAGTAAGGCCAAAAGGCATCACCAGACACTCGAAATGACCTTCCGGGGTATTAAAGACTGTTTTCCATTCATCGCCCTCCTTCACCGGCAGCAAATTATATGCCCCACGAAGGTCAATCTTAGAGAACCACTTCGCTGTGGTTAGTTGGTTAAACAATTCCAGAATCAGCGGCAACGGGTAAGGATTGCGCACAGTGATCTTATTAATCTCCCGAAAATCCAGACATGGCCTAAGGCCCCCATCCTTGTTTTTGACAAAAAAAGAATCCTACAGCCACAGGGGACTTAGAGGGTCTTATATGACCTGCAGCTAAACTAGTCTGTAGGTATTCCTTTAAGGCCTCCCTCTCGGGAATCGTCAGATTAAATAAACGACTCTGCAGGAAGTGTGGTGTTGTGAATTCTGTGGCAGAGCTCCCTCCTGTGGTCACAAGTGGTACTTCGGCTGATTCTCTCTGGGAGCTTCCGTTTGTGGAGGAAAGTGGTACTGCGGCTTCTGAGTTTCCTCCCTCAGGTGATCTGGTGAGGTCGTTAGGTGCTTCTCTACTTAACTCCACCTAATGCTTTGATCCATGCTTCCTGTCAATGTTCCAGTGTTGGACTTGTTTTTCCCTGGATCATTCCTGTGGCCTGCTGCTCTGCATAACTAAGTTCTTCTTTGCTATTTGTTTGCTATTTTTTCTGTCCAGCTTGTCTAATTGTTTTGCTGGAAGCTCTGGGACGCAAAGGGTGTACCTCCGTGCCGTTAGTTCTGTACGGAGGGTCTTTGTGCCCCCTTTGCGTGGTTTTCTTTAGGGTTTTGTGTAGACCGCAAAGTTATCTTTCCTATCCTCGCTCTGTTAAGAAAGTCGGGCCTCACTTTGCTGAATCTATTTCATCCCTACGTTTGTCTTTTCATCTTACCTCACAGTCATTATATGTGGGGGGCTGCCTTTTCCTTTGGGGTATTTCTCTGAGGCAAGGTAGGCTTATTTTCTATCTTCAGGCTAGTTAGTTTCTCAGGCTGTGCCGAGTTGCATAGGCAGAGTTAGGCGCAATCCACGGCTGCCTCTAGTGTTGTTTGGAGAGGATTAGGGATTGCGGTCTGCAGAGTTCCCACGTCTCAGAGCTCGTTCTATTTTTTGGGTTATTGTCAGATCACTGTATGTGCTCTGACCGCTATGTCCATTGTGATACTGAATTGCCTATCACAACAGTGTGGCACCTGGGACGAACTCAATAGCGCAGTTGTAATCTCTATGGGGTGGTAGAGCTTGCGACTCAACCTCCGAAAATACCCTCTAGAGATCCTGAATGGCTTCAGGTAGGTCCTTCTTCACAACATTACAACAATTACCATAACACTCCTGACCCCAGGACCTTATAGTACTAGACGACCAGTCCAACAAAGGATTGTGCATTTCTAACCAGGGTAAACCCAGGACGACTGGGCAAGGTAATTTAACAAGGACAAACAAGTCTATACACTCCTGATGTTCCATATTCATAAGTGGGAACGCGGTAACCTTTCGAGAAATACACGCATGTTCCAGAGGAGTGTTATCAATAGCCACAACAGGAATAGGAGATGACAATGGTTCAGAATCATACTTATATTTGTCTAGGAATTGTTGATCAATCAAATTAAGTGCAGGACCACAATCCACCATTACCTGAAAATCAATGGAATGACCATGATATGTGGAATTACCAGAAAAAAAAACTCCTGCAGACCGTAAAAACGCAATATGAACTGGAGTGTTACTCCTACTGACCTTTTTTTTTCTTTCCTTATGCGAACCTCACATTGCTTAATAAAATGGTTAGCTTTACCACAATACAAGCATAGCCCTTCAAAAAACCTCTTCTCCCTCTCCTGGGAATGAGAGGACATCGCCCCAAGTTGCATCGGTTCCTGCAGTCGACGGGGCTATACTGAGACGGGGTTCAGCATTATAAGAGCCTTCTCTTCATTCTGTCTACCTCTCAATCTTCTATCCACATGGATAGCTAACTGCATAGCAGTTTCCAAAGTATCAGGTGCAGGATATGCCATGAGCAAATCTTTAACTCTTTCACTCAAACGTGCTAAAAACTGACTCTTGAGCATTGGGTCATTCCACCTGACCTCTGTGGACCATCGTCTGAATTGGGTGCAATACCTCTCAGCATCAACAGAACCCTGTTTAAGCCATCTGAGCTCTGCCTCAGCTGATGTGACCCGATCAGGATCATCATTTAACAACCCCATATCAGAAAAAATGCTTCTACTGATGTCAAACAAGGATCATCAGGATATAATGAAAATGCCCAGATTTGGGGTTCATTTCGCAATAAAGACATAATAATCCCCACACGCTGTAATTCACTCCCAAAGGATCTGGGTATAAGCCGAAAATATAGTAAACATGCATTTTTAAACGTAAAAAATTCCTGCCATTTACAAGAAAGAAACTCATGTAATCCTACCTTAGGTTCTTCAGAGCGTGCTCCAGACGCAGACTCCAGCATGTGCTGTTGCAGGTCGGCTACTTCCTAAGATAGCCCTTGCAAGCGTTGAGCAAGTTCTTGGACGCTGCTCATATTGAAGGAATCTGGGAGAGAAATCTTTTTTCCTTTTTTATGTGTGGCTGGACAAACTGTACAGAACTGCAACACAGAACTAGAATAGAAGGGGGGAAAACTGAGACTAGGCTGATACCCTATGATGGAGTGGGCGACCCATTCCTTGCGAATAGACCCACTAACGATCCTAGGTTAAACTCAAGTGAAGACCTATAGACAGGGGGAAGGAGGTCCCTAAAAGATCTAAGGACTGGGTATAAAAACAGGTCACCTCCTAATAGAAAACACAGAGATGGTTGCAGAAACCAACTGAAAACAGAAACTGAGGATAGCAGAACCAGAGATCCCAGAACTGCACAATATCAAACACAGAAAGCTATCAAAGCACCTAGCCAGAACTCGTAGATTAACACTGTTGTCCAGCAAGGAATGGGAGGTAGGTGCTGGGTAATAAAGGGTGATAAAATCACCTGACCTAAGACAACCCAGCACCAGGGGAAAAAGACCAGCAGCCAGAAAACCACAACAAGATAGCGGATGGTCAAAAAATAGAACAGATTCTAACACTTAGCCCACATCTTTGGCCTTCTCTTGCATTTAGTGTTTACCGATGGCTATGGCCTTCTTTCGTGTCTTGTGCTCGACCCATGTCTTTGGCCTTCTCACGCGTCTCATCTTTGACCTACGTCTTTATTCTTCTCTCACATCTCGTGCTTACCCACATCTGAGACCTCTCGCATCTCTTGCTCGACCCACGTCTTTGGCCTTCTCTCGCGTCTCGTGCTCGGCCCACATCTTTGGCTTTCTCTCGCATCTCGTGTTCGGCCCACTTCTTTAGCCTTCTCTAGCATCTCGTGCTCAGTCCATGTATTTGGCCTTCCCTAGCATCTCATGCTCGGCCCACTGCTTTGGTCTTCTCTCATGCTCAGCCCACTTGTTTGGCCTTTTCTCATGTCTCGTCCTCGCCTTCTCTTGCTTTGCTCACTTCTTTGGCTTTTTCTTGCTTCTCCTGCTCGGCCCACTTTTTTGGCCTTCTTTCGCTTCTCGTTCTCGGCCCACATTGTTAGCCTTCTCTCGCATCTCGTGTTTACCGATGGCTATGGCCTTCTTTCACGTCTCGGGCTCCACCCACGTCTTTGGCCTAATCTCGCGTCTTGTGCTCGGCCTACGTCTTTGGCCTTCTCTCGTGTCTCGTGCTTGACCCACGTCCATGGCCTTCTCTCGCGTCTCGTGTTCGACCCACGTCTTTGTCCTTCTCTCACATCTCATGCTTACCCACATCTGTGACCTCTCACATCTCGTGCTCGACCCACGTCTTTGGCCTTCTCTCGCATCTCGTGCTTAGCACACATCTTTGGCTTGCTCACGCATTTTGAACTTGAACCACGTCTTTGGTCTTCTCTAGCATCTCGTGCTTGGCCCACTTCTTTGGCCTTCTCTCATGCTCAGCCCACTTCTTTGGCCTTCTCTCGTGTCTTGTGCTCGGCCCACTTCTTTGGCGTTCTCTTGTGTCTCATGCTCGGTCCACTTTTTGGCCTTCTCTCGCTTCTCGTGCTCGGCCCATGTCTTTGGCCATCTCTAGCATCTCATGCTTGGCCCACTTCTTTGGTCTTCTCTCGTGCTTAGCCCACATCTTTAGCCTTCTCTCGCTTACTGATGGCTATGGCCTTCTCTCGCGTCTCGTGCTCGACCCTTGTCTTTGACCTACTCTTGTGTCTTGTACTTGGCCCACGTCTTTAACCTTCTCTCTTGTCTCATGCTTGGCCCACATCTATGCCCTTCTCTCGCATCTCGTGCTCGACCCACATCTTTGACCTTCTCTCACATCTCACGCTTACCCACGTTTATGGCCTTCTGTCGCATCTCGTGCTCGGCACATATCTTTGGCCTACTCACACGTTTTGAACTTGAACCACGTCTTTGGCCTTCTCTTGCATCTCATGCTTGGCCCATTTCTTTGGCTTTCTCTCTTTTTTGGTGCTCGGCCCACTTCTTTAGCTTTCTCTTGCATCTCATGCTCGGCCCACATCTTTGGCCTTCTCTCGCATCTCGTGCTTACCCACGAATATGGCCTTCTCACGCGTCTCATGCTTGACACACGTCTTTGGCCTAATCTCGCGTCTTGTGCTCGGCCCACATCTTTGGCCTTCTCTCTTGTCTTGTTCTTGGTCCATGTCCATGGCCTTTTCTCGCATCTTTTGCTCGGCCCACATCTTTGGCCTTCTCTCGCTTCTCGTGCTCAGGCTATGTCTTTGGCCTTCTCTAGCATCTCATGGTTGGCCCACTTCTTTGCTCTTCTCTCGTGCTCGGCCCACTTCTCTGGCCTTTTCTCGCATCTCGTGCCTACCCACGGCTATTGCCTTCTCTCACGTCTCGTGCTCAGCCCACATCTTTGGACTTTTTTCGCATCTCGTGCTTGATCTATGGCTATGACCTTCTCGCGCATCTTGCGCTCGACCCACTTTTTGGGCCTTCTCTCGTACTCAGCAAAGTCTTTGGCCTTCTGTCATATCTAGTGCTTGGCCCACATCTTTGGCTTTCTCTTGTGTCTCGTGCTCGGCCCACTTCTTCGGCCTTCTTTTGCATCTTGTGCTCGGTCCATGCATTTGGCCCTCCCTAGCATCTCATGCTCGGCCCACTGCTTTGGTCTTCTCTCGTGCTCAGCCCACTTCTTTCGCCTTTTCTCACATCTCGTCCTCGGCCCACATCTTTGGCCTTCTCTTGCTTCTCTTGCTTGGCCCACTTTTTTGGCTTTCTCTTGCTTCTCCTGCTCGGCCCACTTGTTTGGCCTTCTCTCACTTCTCATACTCGGCCCACTTCTTTGGCCTTCTGTTGCTTCTCGTGCTCTGCCCATGTCTTTGGCTGTCTCTCACTTCTCATTCTCGGTCCACTTCTTTGGCTTTCTCTCACTTCTGGTGCTTGGCCCACTTCTTTGGCCTTCTCACGTCTTGTGCTCGGCCCACTCCTTTAACCCTCTCTTGCGTCTCGTGCTCGGCCCACATCTTTCGCCTTCTCTCGCTACTCGTGCTCGGCCCACTTCTTTGGCTTTCTCTCACTTCTGATGATTGGCCCACTTCCTTGGCTTTCTCTCGCTGCTTGTGCTTGGCCCATATCATTGGCCTTTTCTTACGTCTCGTGTAGCGGAGGCTATGAATTGTCAATCTTCTAAGATTCTATTCGGAGGAGTTCCTGTCTCCAGGCATGGAAGCCATGTTCTCTGAGATTCCAGTATCCCAGGTGTCCTGCACAATCTTGCAGCCCCTGATGATACTCTTTCTCAGTGTTTTCCAGCATCTATGGTGTAATTAGGAGTGTTGTCTGGGGGCACTTACCGGGAAGTTACCTGAAGGTTCAGGTGCAGGTGGCTGTTCCTATCAATAATACAGAAATGCTACAAAGTGCTGCAATCTGCGACCTGAGAGAGAACGGATTCACAATAACAGCACATGAATAATGCAGGAGCCGGTGACAAATGAACCAGCTGGAAGTGCTTGAGAATATATTGCCTGCATTGTTCTGCCTGTGCAGCAGGATGGCATTCCCCGCACATATTATTACTGCGCTCACAGGGTCGCTCCTTTTCTGCAGCCTGCGCCCGCTGCAGTCCTATCGCTCACGTCTGCTTTGCTGCCTCCTATCTTCCCTAGTTTCTTGGGTCTGTGAGTGGAGCCTAATGACTGGATGGAACTTAAAGGATCCTGGTTTGCTGTTGTAATCATCCGAAGGTTTCTGTGCAGAAGCTGAAATCTTGCAGTTGGGTCTGGAGAGGGATGAGGTCTCCTGTGCAGGTGTCTGGCAGTGCTGTGCATAGCCGCTCAGCTCATTGTGCGCCTCCTTCCTGGTTGATGCCTCATGTCTCATTGTGAGTTCACAATCTTTGTTACAAGGATTTTCACCTGCTCCTGTTTTCTTAAAGGGCCACTAACCAAAATGTCTCCAGTTATAAAAAGAGCTGATAATATAATTTCACGTGTGTAAGGCAGATAATCAGAGTGGTGTCAGGGTTGCATGAAATATTATTGCATCTTCATGGTGTGTGTCATCCTGTGGCTCCTGTGTCATCAGCCGGGTGATTGTATCCACTACAATGTGTGCGGAGCTCCTGTGTCATCAGCCGGGTAATTATATCCAGTACAATGTGTGCAGAGCTCCTGTGTCATCTGATCGGGTGATTATATCCATGACTATATGCGGAGCTCCTGTGTCATCAGCCGGGTAATTATATCCACTGCAATGTGTGCGGAGCTCCTGTGTCATCAGATTGAGTGATTATATCCATGACTATGTGCGGAGCTCCTGTGTCATCAGATTGAGTGATTATATCCATGACTATGTGCGGAGCTCCTGTGTCATCAGATCGGGTGATTGTATCCACTACAATGTGTGTGGAGCTCCTGTGTCATCAGATTGAGTGATTATATCCATGACTATGTGCGGAGCTCCTGTGTCATCAGATCGGGTGATTGTATCCACTACAATGTGTGTGGAGCTCCTGTGTCATCAGATCGGGTAATTATATCCATGATTATGTGCGGAGCTCCTGTGTCATCAGCCGGGTAATTATATCCACTGCAATGTGTGCAGAGCTCCTGTGTGATCAGATATAATGCTCATATCCACTGTGGAAGGGCTGTTGGCCGGAGGAGTGAACTATAAGCCATACGTTTTGTGACATGTTGTCACGATTCACACCGTGACTGTCACCCCTACGTCACGGATCGGGGTGACTTTAGGGCAACAGATGGCTATGACATGTGCAGGGGGCTTATCTTAGTTTTTCCCCACTGTTAACAATGTGATGAAAACACACACAAGGCTATTGGCCAGTTTACAGCAGGGGCTTATTTTAGTTATCCCACTGCTCTACAATTCACCACGAACTGCAGGAATTTATGTATATCCCGCTTTACAGTTCCACTTGAGACCTTGCAGCTCTCTGGCACCCCCTTATCCTCAGGTCAGACTAGTTACTGCACCTAGGGTAATTAGTCGCCAGAAAGGCTGCCTGCTATGTACTGGCTATTGGGCACACTGCAGCGAGGCGATATAACTACTCCCACACAGGCAGGAACAATAACTAACAACGACTCCCAAAGGCACAGGACAAGGTATGCTGCCACCAGCTTCGATTAAACGGATCCGACGCTAACCCAAAACAGTAGTGTAATTCCCTTCAGAAGACTTAGGGTACGTTTTAGAACAGGAGAACGAAACTAGTATTTTGATATTTTACTCCGTAAAAGATTAAGGCAGTGTTTATAAAAAGGCATATAAAGATGTTACAATATGAGACAATTGAAAATATGTACAAGGTAATTATAAAAATAACAGGGGTTAAATGAGAAATTAACACTTACATGTGTTCAGGACATTGCAGGCAACCAGGCTAATGGGCAGAGTTCTCAAATATCCCAGTTCATCAGGGCTAGCAGTCAGGGCTCCTCAGGTAAGACTAAGACTGCTGGGTGCCTGGCATAACACTTATAGCTCAGCCTTGTGACATCACTAAAAGGGTTGGGTTATCCAGACCCTCCCCTCTCATCAGATTTACCAAATTTAACACAAAGTTTTATAATGCTCGTATCTCCACTCCAGAACATGTCAGTATCATAACACACCCAGCATTCTTCTTATTTTAACATTGGCTTTCTAATCGGACCAAATTTGTCCTAGCTGGGACACACAGTTCCGGAGAAATCCGTACTCTGTCCCTGTTGGAATTAGAGGCTCATGCTTACAGTGGCTGATAGATCCGCTGATGGAGGTTAGCAATATATACTTATTATTTTTCTAGCCCAAATCGGTGGCCCAATATCTTACTATAACATACAAAGAACCGCATGTCTTTGAGAGGGATATCAGACAAGTTTCAGCTGGAGGGAGATTTGTGCCGCTACAAGCGCAATAAACCTTCCTGGTTTGGGGGCAGGGTAGAGCATTGAGAAGAATAGCTTCACACACACATAGAAGCAAAGAGAGAAGGGTCTTTTACAGCTGCCATGTGCTTCCATGACCATGGTCAGAAGTGCAAAAATCCCTCAGCTAAACACAGAGTGAATGGGGGTCAACGCCCACCCTATATGTGCTGGCAAGAGAAACTAAAACTTATACATTTTCCTCACACACATGTTCAATACCAGGAGTTTACGTCAGGAGCAAAAAGAGAATGCAAGCGAGGGGTCCAAATAGAATCTGAGATCAGAAAATATAAATGATGGCAATAGCAATGTTTCAGAGTGACCAGGTCCAACTGAACTAACAACTGGCTGTCAGAGAGGTTTGTTGGGGGTTCATATAGAAGCAATGACTGTGGTATTAGTGCGTCGCCGCCTAGTGACCAGGGCAGGAGTTACACCAGCAGTTTGAGACACGGATGTGACTTCCATGTTTTGATGGAGAATGTGAGCTGTCCGTGTGCGGTCATTACATGGCTGTAGCAATGTCCTCGCTTTCTCATGTTATTATGCATTTTCTTGGTGAAAGAAGAACCCACTCACTTCTTAAACAGCTATTTGGCCTGAAACTATCTGAAAGCCGGGACTCTTAATGCACTAAAGAGAAATTAGTCAGAGGAGCATAATATCCGCTGATATTGTGCTGCCATTTACATTAATACCTTCCTCCTCCACTGGATACACGCGAGGCCGTGTTTTGCTCAAATGAACATAATCACTATTATTACAGAATATAGTCCAAGTCTCCCTGCTTTATATCTTCTGCCTTCCCTGCACGAGGCTCATTAATAGCTGCACCATCAGCCTTCCCCTCATGGGATGTATAGAGGCCGTAGTATTATACGGTATTCGGAAGCTACGTGTACTGTGATGGTGCAGGATGTACGTAACATAGGAGGCCGACATCAGTGATACCATGTACAAGGCAGAAAGAGGAAGCTGTGTCAGGCTGCCACCAGATTCCTGGCGAGGATGTCTACTGGGGAGAGAGATCACTTTGTGGACGCACATAATCTGCCTATGCACAGCTTCTTTGTGACAGGAGTATGGAGAGGAGCTTTGACTGTACAGCTGTGTATTTGCAGCAGGCAGAGCTCAGAACATCAGGCTCGCATTGGAGGCATGACTTGAAATTCCCAGCATGACAAGGCTGTTATTAGGAGCATGACTTGTGTTAGAAGCCAGGAGCAGACCACCCCCCTTATCTGTGATGTAACTTCCCAGAAGAGGAGGCTGTGAGTTGCTTCAGTGTGAGGAGCATCACAGAAGTAGCTGAGGACATCAGACCTATTACTACATCTAAGTATTGTTAGTGTAGCATAGAAGACATTGTCAGCGCCATCACGTAAGACAGATGAAGTGTCACATGACCATCGTGGTGACTCGCCAATGCCTACAGAGAAGCATGGTGGTGACTTGGAGATGCCTACAGAGAAACATTGTGGTGACTTGGAGATGCCTACAGAGAAGCATGGTGGTGACTTGCTGATGTCTACAGAGAGGCATGGTGCTGACTCAAAGATTGCCTACAGAGAAGCATTGTGGTGATTCGCCAATGCATACAGAGAAATATTGTGGTGACATGTCAATGCCTACAGAGAAGCATGGTGGTTACTTGCCGATGCCTACAGAGAAGTACATCTGGAGTTTGATGAAACTCTGGTACTGGAAACTTGCAGTATGTGGAAGATAAGATGTATTCCATCACATATCAGGAAATCCTAAGAAAACACATCCTACCTTCTGTGAGGAGCAGAACTTATTGCACCTTCCAACAAGACAATGACCCCAGCATCGCACAGTCCACCAGAGCTTGGTCCTAGAAAATTGCCAGACCTGAACCCTATACAAAATCTTTGGTGGGACGTGAAGCCTTGTAGCCAACACAAGAATGTCAGTGACCTGGAGGGCATTGCCCAAGAAGAGTGGGCTAACATTCTTCAAATCCACTATCTGACCATGATTCGTGACTGCAGCGGGTTATTATAACAGCCAAGGAGGCTCTACTAAGTAATAAAGACGCGGGTCATGACGGGGAATTATTCTGCGACCATGCGGCATTGTGTGGTGAATCTGGAGAATCTGGCTTCATTGCCTACAGACAGCAGAAGGTTTACAGATTGTACAATGGCGATTCTGATTGCTGATTGGTATGAGTAATGGTGCTGGACGTCTGTAATGAAGTGCGGCATGTGATTCTCTTGGGCTTGCTCTATGTGTGGACAGTCGAGGGTGACCAACGTTGTGTCATGAGGGATCTATAGGGGTATATTGGCCATTTGATTGGTGCTCGAGATCTCACTGCTATGAAAGGCTTGTGTCTGAGTTTTGGCCCAGTGGTATCATTACGTTCCTGCAGAGCACTAAGGTTTTGGCTTTTGCTCTGGATAAAACGCTTTGAACGATGGAAAAGTTCTGCATTTTCCTTCTCTCAGATTTTTGATTATGAAAGAATCTAGTCTTGAAATTATCTCCTGGAGCCCTCTGTGGACTCTGGAGGGGTCTGGGGTGAGTCAGTGAGAAGAGACGTCCATGGATCAGGGCACCTTGAAGTCAGTAAGATGTTCAGACTGCAGAGTGGCAGCTCTTCTGCGGCAGCAGAGGGATGGTGCCTCACTTCTCTCTACCTCGCGCCTCGTTTAGATCGTCACACTGGGGAGTCCCTGCGGGAATGCGTCTTTCTGAAGCTCCCGGCTTTTCTTACTCAGCTGTATAATTGAAAATAAATTCTAATAAATCTCATCTTGGAAAGCCCGAGGGACCTGGAACAGCGAAGGGGCGGATGAAGCCATGTCGTCTGCTCCTCGGTGCATTTTCACATTTGTATCGCTTCCTCTGCTAGAATAAACAGTCAAGGGCCGTTCCTCAATAATTGACTTGTAGAACCAAGGTTCTGAGACATTGGCAGATGTTGCCCAGAGTTATAGTGTAACCGTCGGCAGAGTAATTACATGGAAGAGTCGCAGTCTTTGCCGTGGTGCAGAATTTCTGGAGACGGCCATCAGAAGTTGTCATCTGATGGCAATGAAAGTTGTTCCTGAACCCTGTGCCAGTCGTTGCACTGGTTACCCATCCGCTATAGGGTTCAATATAAACGTATCAGTCTCAGCCACACTCTTCACACCTCCATGTCCCCCTGTGTCGAACACATACTGGCTGGTGACCGGTTCATGCAGCATTACATGACCACCTGATACATTAGTGGTCGGACCGTACAATAGAAGCAATTGTTACCACTCACCGCTTGAGTCCCCCCTATTTCCTCATAGATTGTAGCCCGTGAGCAGCTGGACCCTCACTCCTGTAACTGAGTCGTGTGATTATTGTTACTCTGTAATGTCTTTATTGTCTGTATAACTCCCCTCTAAAATGTACAGTGCTGCGGAATATGTCAGCGCCATAGAAATAAAATAATTATTATTTCAGCAGTGCCCGGGGATGCAGTGGTGTCACCCCATCATCACACTATTAGATACTAGAAGAGTCTCTTATTCATTCCAAATATTTATTTTCAGAAAATAATGGTGAATTTCCAAGATATTTTTAAGAATTTCTTATTTTTCAAAACAATGATGGGATTTCCAAAAAATACATTTCTCATACTCCGTATAGACATATAATCAAATCCTTCTAATCTCAACGTTTCGGCTGTGAGGCCTTTTTCAAGAGATTCAATGTCCTTGAAAATGGGAAGAGAGCCGGTTAGGGAAATCCACTTATAATAGATACCGCCGTATAGGTGCTGCTGCGACCATGACCGTGAGCGGTTCTCCTTATGGTCGCAGCAGCACCTATACGGCGGTATCTATTATAAGTGGATTTCCCTAACCGGCTCTCTTCCCATTTTCAAGGACATTGAATCTCTTGAAAAAGGCTTCACAGCCGAAACGTTGAGATTAGAAGGATTTGATTATATGTCTATACGGAGTATGAGAAATGTATTTTTTGGAAATCCCATCATTGTTTTGAAAAATAAGAAATTCTTAAAAATATCTTGGAAATTCACCATTATTTTCTGAATATAAATATTTGGAATGAATAAGAGACTCTTCTAGTATCTAATAGTGTGCCGGAGTTTTTTTCATATTATTGATTTTTTCCAGAGCACCTCTTACTCAGTGAGCACCTTCCGCATCGTTATATTTACCCCATCATCACAGTCACACCTTGACTTTTCCCTTGTGGAGGTATTGAAGTGGAAGAAATTCTCAAAGGAGGTTTTTTCGACCGTTCAGCGTTCTAGAAAATCTTACATTAGTGCAGTTTTCCCACGCTCTGTAATCTCTGTGCACGGTTCTGACGCGTTACAGGGATGTTTTGGAAGTTGTGGGGTTCCTCAGTGATGTAGGTGATGCATATCCCATAGATGGACAGGAAGAGCAATACATGGTGCCACCATTTTATGTTCTGCTCTACTTTTCTATGCCAGAATATTTTTACAATGAGTTTTGATCATTTGTCATTTACTTCAGACAATTACATACAATTCATGGAGTGAAATCTCCAATGATGGCCGACCATGCTGTTCATCACTCTCATCATCTTGTCTTTTCCAGACATTGTTATAATCAATGATCCTGTGTTGGTTTCTGTGGCTCCTGCTACACACGATATCGCTGATAAATAAACATGTAGTATCATCCTCAATAATTCTCAAAGTTCATATTACACAGTTACCAACATCTCCCACCAAGGGACTGTTCACAACTCCTACCCCCAAGACTGCCCTCCCAGACTGTGCTCAACTCCTACCCACGAGACTGCCTTTCGAGACCGTGCTCAGCTCCTAACCCTGACACTCCCAGGCCGTGCTCTACTCCTATCCCCGAGACTGCCCTCCCAGACTGTACTCAACTTCTATCCCTGAGACTGCTCTCCCAGACTGTACTCAACTCCTATCCCTGAGACTGCCCTCCAAGACTGTGCTTAACTCCTGCCCCCGACACTGCTCTCTCGGACCGTGCTCAACTCCTACCTCCAACAGTGCTCTCCCAGACCGTGCTCAACTCCTACCTGTCACGATCCCACCCGAGGGTCGGTCAGCGGATGGCACAACAAACACTCAACGGGATGGAAATGGCGGGAGGAATAGGGAATGAGGGATGTGCAAGGACACCTCCTGCTCCAACCTGAGCCTGTCCCTACACTCCCCAAACGCCATAAGCAGGTCCTTCCCCCCACCACCATCGTAAACCTCATCACTCGCTGTCACCTCACACTGCACTGGCTAGTGCACTGGCCAGCAAGGGTACTAGCCTCACCACTGAAGATGGTACAAACAGGGGACAGTGACAAACACAAGACGAAAAGGAACAAACACAACACTTAGCTTCCAGACTTCGCTGCCAAGCTCTACACCGCAGATGACACAGAAACAGGACTCCAAACTTCAGAAGTAGCTGACACCAGACAGCTATAACTGCAAGGGAGGTCTCCATAGAGAAACTATCACCAACAGTCAGCTGATGCATCAGGTGACTATTTAAAGTATGGTGAGAGTGGTCACCACCCATATCAGCTGACCTAGCAACTCTGCAGTTGCAGCTGGATGTCAGTAAGGGAAACTGACATTAACCCGCTCTGGCCTGAAAGGAAAATAGCTACATTTAAAACATATTGGAGCCAGAGCTGCCACAAATCCAAAAATGGATTGTAACACTACCGCTGAGACTGCCCTCCCAGGCCGTACTCAACTCCTATCCCTGAGACTGAAATATACAATGTCTTCCCTGAAACTGACATTGTCTGGATGGAGCAGATGTTGCTCTATCACCTCTATATAATGCCGAGCTTTGATGGCACTTCTCATGTGTGTGGTGCCCATGTCATAAGCATTAATGCCCCCCATACATCAGAGATGTAAACTGTTTACTGATAAAAAGCTGGATGTATGAGGGGACAGGCATTAGTGCCTATGACACTTGATAACAAGTTGAACGATCCCTCTCCTTGATAACAAGCTGAATGATTCCTCTCCTCCATAACAAGCTAGATGGTCCTTCTCCTATATAACAAGCTGTATGGTCCTTCTCCCCATAACAAGCTGGATGGTCCTTCTCAATAACCAGCTGGATGGTCCCTCTCCTCAATAACCAGCTGGATGGTCCCTCTCCTCGATAACAAGCTGGATGGTCCTTTCATTGATTACAAGATGGATGGTCCATCTCAATGAGAAGCTGAATGGTCCCTCCTTGATAAGAAGCTGGAGGGTCCCTTTCCTTGATAACAAGCTGGATGGTCCCTCTCCTTGATAGCAACCCGTATGGTCCTCCTCGATGAGCTGGATGATCCTTCTTGATGACAAGCTAGATGGTCCCTCTCCTCGATGACAAGCTGGATGGTCCCTCTCCTCTATAGCAAGCCAGATGGTTCCTCTCTATTTCAAGCTGGATGGAACCTCTCCTCGATAGCAAGCTGGATGGTCCCTCTCCAAAGCAAGCTGGATGGTCCCTCTCCTCCATAGCAAGCTAGATGGTCCCTCTCCTCCATAACGAGCTGGATGGTCTTTCTCCTCAATGTGCTGGATGGTCACTCTCCTTGATAACAAGCTGGATGGTCCCTCTCCTCGATAACAAGCTGGATGGTCCCTCTCCTTCTGAGGCCGCAGGACACTGCATCCGAGGTTTCAATAAAGAATTTCACATTCTGATTCTTCTCGCCACACAACAGTTTTCCATTTTGCCTCTGTCATTTATAAATGGTCTGTGGTCTATTGAAGACGGCAGCTTTTCTAGATTGTGCTGATATATGGCTGCTTCTTTACACGATAGAGCTGTAACTTGCATTTTTAGATTGTTCATAGAACATGATTTCTGGACTATTCCTGAGGCCATGCAATGATTCATCCCTGGATTTAGTTCAGTGCCACTTGAGGACCATTAGATCACAAGCTTCCAATATTGACCATTGGCCCCATTGTCACGGATGTGCCAGGTGCAATGAGACAGTCATTTTGGATCCGGCTGTTGAAGGTCATTGCGCTTGGCTTCTTGATTTTCATGTCTAATGGAGTGATATCCTTCTCCCTTTAGGACCTAATAGCGACCTTCTGCTGCTTATTGACACACCTTTGCTTTGCTGGATATTTAAATACTCTGAATCCCTTCAGCAAGGCCCTGGTATTAAAAGCCTCTTAGAGGTTTGCCGGCGTGAGCTCTTTTGTGTCGCCTCAAGCCAAGTGTATTCCCTTGTTTGTTGTCTTTAGTTCTATTGGGGGCTGACTAACGCCACCTCATCCCCTCACTATCCAGGGCCTATCGCTAGGGACAGTCAGGGATTAGGTTCCTGCTCAGCGATAGGTGCAGAACCTATTTAAGGACATTAGGGCATACAGGGTGTTGTCAGATCTGCCTAGTAGTATCCATCCCCCCTTTCCTAGTGTTTGGGCTCCCCCACCCTCTTCCCGTTGTGCACCTAGCTTCTTCCTCACCCAGCGTGACACTCATCCCTCGTGCACATGGATTTCTCCAGAATCTTTGAATGTTTTGTGGATATTATGTGCTGTAGATGGGCATATTCACTTTCATAAAATCGTTGAACAGTGTTTAGACATAGTTCACAGATCGGTAATCTCTGACCATCTTTGCTTCGGAGAGACTCTGCCTCTCTCACATATACAGTCAGATGACTCTCTGGCTGTTTTTCATTAGCGCCACTTACTTTTCCAACTTTTGTTATCCTTGTCACAACCGTGCTGGGCCATGTATTGGTTTTGCTGTTACAGCTCCCCAGTCTGTGTATTGGTTGCCACTGCTCCAGCTGCTGTGTTTTATAAAAAATAGCCTCTTTGGTTGACTACATGGGTTCCCAGCGCTGTGTCTTTGTGGAGGCAGGATTGTTGCTACTTTTCAGGACTTGCTGTGTGGCAGCATCCTAGTTCTCCCAGCTGAGCAGCCATTTTGCTTGTATCCATGGTAAGGACAGCACTGTGCCTTGATTATTCTGTGCTGACACAGCGGCTCCAGCACGGAGGACACTAGCTACTCCTGTACATCTAGTAAGTCCGGTCTAGTCCATTACTGACGATATTGTTTCTTTCGCTGACAGCAAGTGCAAGTATAGAAAATCCTGATGATTTGATAGAGACATGTGAGTGTTGTCCTGAGTGCTGCCGAGTGTTGTGGTGCTGCGCTAAGCTTAGTCGTTGCAGGTGGGGAGGAGGCCGGGACCTTTCCTGCAGCTGACAGACAGTCATCCTGGATCCAGCTGTAGAAGGTATTTGCGTTTAGCTCAAGCAACTTCTTGATTTTTGCATCTCTGTTATGGAGCGATATCTTTCTCCCTCTAGGACCCAACAGTTACTTCCACCTTCTGCTGCTCATCACACACCTGTGCTGAAATTTTAAATACATTCAATTGCTGCAGCATGGTGCGGGTGTTAGCTCATACTTGCCTCAGTGTTGTTGAAAGTTCTAACAGTCGGTTCGTGTCTTTCCCTGAGGACCTTTGGAGGATTGCTGGCGTGACATCTTGGTTGTCTTCTCAAGCTAAGTGTTTTCCCCATCTGTCTTCCCTCTCTGTCTTTAGTTGTAGTGGGGACTGATTATGCTCAGCCCACAACTCCCTTACCAGGGCCTATCTCGGGGGTCAGGCAGGGAAAAGGTTCCTGCTCGGCGATAGGTGTAGAACCTTTATAGGGACGTTTATGGCAGACAGGGTGATTTTAGATCTGCCTAGGGGTCTCTACTCCCAACTTCTCTAATGTTTCGGCTCCCCCTTCCCTCTTCTGGTCATTGTGCAGTTACTTAGCCTTCACCCAGCATGACAGTTGTCCTGAGTGTTGCAGAGTGTTGTGGTGCTTCACTAAACTTAGACGTTGTTGGAGGAAAGGACACCGGGGCCTTTCCTGCACCTCGTGTGAATGTTGTCCTGAGTGCTGCCGAGTGTTGTGGTGCTACGTTAAGCTTAGCTTCTGCTTTCGTGGAGGACACAAGGGCCTTTCTTGCAGCTCATTAAACCTCTATTACTTCTGGAAGATGGCACCAGCCCTTCACCATGGACCAGTCACTTGGAATTACCTCGTGATACCCGGTTCTGACGTTGTTTTATTGCGCCTTGATCTCGGCATGCAATCATTATTAATGGTGGCTCCTCTCTGCCTTGGTAATTAAACTCCCATCATTCCCTGTGTTTGCACTGCATGTTCCATCTGTCCATTAGGGCTGTGCAGCCCCTTCCTCTGACCTCACAGGTTTGGAGCTGAGCTTCTGGCACAGTGTATCTGCATCCATCATATTTCTGCTCTTCTGATTCCTTTTTCTTTTCTCTGTTGTTCGGACGCCCCGGGTGCAGCGCTCCCAGATTTCTGCTTTATCTCTTTGTGAATCAGACGAGATCTAGTGGGATGAAGCTGAGCAGGTGGAGGGCCTCAGGGTGAGGGTCTGGGGTCTTCAGCAGACACTGTGGTTGTGTTTGGGGTGGGCACCATCATCAGGGAGGCTAGGAGCCACTACATCCCGGCAGTGTCACCTCCATATTCCCCACATACCCCCCCTATTGTGGCAGCAGGGGATACTGAAGCCATACATTGTAATGTACAGGACGCTGTGAGCAGGACTAGGTCAGGACAGAACTCGTGGTCACTAGCCGAAAGTAGCCACATCGGCTTCTTAGGAGCTCCACAACTTTCCATTAAACGAAACTTCAAGAAAAGATTTCGGCTTTCATTCTGTGAGCAGTGGACGGCCACTGACTACAAGCCATCAGGCTCAGTGATTGGCTGCAGCGGTGATGTATAGGCCCTGGTTTTGTTTTATAACAATCTGATCAGTTGGGGTCCACGTCTCTAATAAGGGTACCGTCACACAGTGGCACTTTGATCGCTACGACGGCACGATTCGTGACGTTCCAGCGATATAGTTACGATCTCGCAGTGTCTGACACGCTTCTGCGATCAGGGACCCCGCTGAGAATCGTACGTCGTAGCAGATCGTTTGAAACTTTCTTTCGTCGTCTAGTGTCCCGCTGTGGCGGCATGATCGCATGGTGTAACAAAGGTGTGCACGATATTGTATACGATGTGCGCATAGTAACCAACGGCTTCTACATCGCACATACGTCATGAAATTATCGCTCCAGCGTCGTACATTGCAAAGTGTGACAGCAGTCTACGACGCTGGAGCGATATTGTTACGATGCTGGAGCGTCACGGATCGTACCGTCGTAGCGATCAAAATGCCACTGTGTGACGGTACCCTAGACTCTTTAAGTGTTAATTGAATTAGCCTGGCGCGGGAGCGCCGCTATACACGCCGTACACGTCAGGGAGCAAACCACGGCTGGCTATATAGCGCCGCACCACCGGCTCGCACCACTATATTTCTATAGGTGCTTACGTATCACTGCTATACCAAGCAATGATATGGCGTAGGGGATGTGCACACGTGGCGGATTCTCTGCGGATCCGCAGTGTTTTTTGCAGTGCAGAAATGCTGCAGATCTGCAGTTGATTTACAGTACAATGTAAATCAATGAGAAAAAAAAATGCTGTGCACACTTAGCGGAAAATCCGCTGCGGAAACGCTGAGGTTTAAAAGACGTATCATGTCACTTCTTTTTTGTGAATCTACATTCCATTATAGAAAACCGCAGGGGTAAAAAAACGCAGCAAATCCGCAAGAAAACCGCAGCAAAAACGCAAAAAAAACGCTGCGGAACCGCACAAAAAACACGACAAATCCGCAGGTGCGTTTTCTGCCAGAAATTCCTAAGCCTAATCCGCAACGTGTGCACAGAGCCTTAGGCTCGGGAGAGTCGAAACGTCAGTGTTACTATTGTATATTGCTCCATGTGTTACTAATCTTCAGTTATGTTTAACAAACTATTTTTCATAAGCAATAATTAGAGAGTGCGGTGTCTTCCAAATATTATTTAATTTAATCCTATGCATTATAATCTTTATTGTGATAATCTATGAAGGGCGGCATCTGCACAGGGTATAATGTCTGCAGGGGCGCACTAAGCACGGTCGGGGCCAGGCAGCTTACAGGGCCCACCAGCACCCGATATATCAAGTGACAAGTCATATGATTCTTCTGAAAAATCATGTGATAGATCGCGTGATGCACACACAGATGCTCTGGTGCAGATCTGCTGATGCAAAATGACAGACAGTGGTGTAAGGAGGACTTTTTTTCCTTTTGTACAGCACTATACATAATAGAGGATACTATGTAATAAGAGATGGTGCTATACATAATAGAGGATACTATGTAATAAGAGATGGTGCTATACATAATAGAGGATACTATGTAATAAGAGATGGTGCTATACATAATAGAGGATACTATGTAATAAGAGATGGTGCTATACATAATAGAGCATACTATGTAATAAGAGATGGTGCTATACATAATAGAGGCTACTATGTAATAAGAGATGGTGCTATACATAATAGAGGATACTATGTAATAAGAGATGGTGCTATACATAATAGAGGATACTATGTAATAAGAGATGGTGCTATACATAATAGAGGATACTATGCAATAAGAGATGGTGCTATACATAATAGAGGATACTATGTAATAAGAGATGGTGCTATACATAATAGAGGATACTATGCAATAAGAGATGGTGCTATACATAATAGAAGATACTATGTAATAAGAGATTGTGCTATACATAATAGAGGATACTATGTAATAAGAGATGGTGCTATACATAATAGAGGATACTATGTAATAAGAGATGGTGCTATACATAATAGAGGATACTATGTAATAAGAGATGGTGCTATACATAATAGAGGATACTATGTAATAAGAGATGGTGCTATACATAATAGAGGATACTATGTAATAAGAGATGGTGCTATACATAATAGAGGATACTATGTAATAAGAGATGGTGCTATACATAATAGAGGATACTATGTAATAAGAGATGGTGCTATACATAATAGAGGATACTATGTAATAAGAGATGGTGCTATACATAATAGAGGGTGCTATACATAATGGAGGATACTATGTAATAAGAGATGGTGCTATACATAATAGAGGATACTATGCAATAAGAGATGGTGCTATACATAATAGAGGATACTATGTAATAAGAGATGGTGCTATACATAATAGAGGATACTATGTAATAAGAGATGGTGCTATACATAATAGAGGATACTATGTAATAAGAGATTGTGCTATACATAATAGAGGATACTATGTAATAAGAGAAGGTGCTATACATAATAGAGGATACTATGTAATAAGAGATGGTGCTATACATAATAGAGGATACTATGTAATAAGAGATGGTGCTATACATAATAGAGGATACTATGTAATAAGAGATGGTGCTATACATTATAGAGGATACTATGCAATAAGAGATGGTGCTATACATAATAGAGGATACTATGTAATAAGAGATGGTGCTATACATAATACAGGATACTATGTAATAAGAGATGGTGCTATACATAATAGAGGATACTATGTAATAAGAGATGGTGCTATGCATAATACAGGATACTATGTAATAAGAGATGGTGCTATACATAATAGAGGATACTATGTAATAAGAGATGGTGCTATACATAATAGAGGATACTATGTAATAAGAGATGGTGCTATACATAATAGAGGATACTATGCAATAAGAGATGGTGCTATACATAATAGAGGATACTATGTAATAAGAGATGGTGCTATACATAATAGAGGATACTATGTAATAAGACGACACTATACATGAGAAGATACTATATAATAAAGGACAGTGCTATACATAATAGAGAATACCATGTAAAAGGAAAACCACCTATGCCAAAACATGGTATCCATCCACATAGGTGGTTTTCCTTTTTGGATGCTGCCCTTCCCGTGGTTGTTCCTTCCCGGTGAAAGACCTGGCTATTTATTGCTTGCGTTGAGAAACACGTGATGGTGTCTCCGCGGCTTTTCTACATGCATTTGCATATTTCCCATAAGGGATGGGGGCAGTGTTCTGGATCACTGCGTTGAGAAACACGTGATGGTGTCTCCGCGGTGTTGGATGTTTTGATCTCCCCGAGGTCGGTCATCCTTGGGGTATGTGCACACGTCAGGATTTCTGGCAGAAATTTTCCTGACAAAAACCTGACGTTTCTGCCAGAAATCCGCATGTGTTTTTTTCGCTTTTTTTTTTTCTGTTTTGATGCGTTTTTTGCAAGTTTTCTTATGCGTTTTTGATGCGTTTTTCCAAATGCATAGAATAGCGGGAAAAACGCAGAAAATCCGCAAAATTAATGAACATGCTGCTTTTTTTACCGCAATGCGTTTTTTTTTTGCGGAAAAAAACGCATCATGTGCACAAAAATTGCAGAATGCATTCTAAATAATAGGATGCATATGTAGGCGTTTTCTAATGCGTTTTAATCGCGAAAAAAACGCGATAAAACCTGATCGTATGCACATACCCTTATGTTTATAGTCTCTGATTTAAGTGACATAAAGTGACAGTGGTCAGAATTATAAAAATTGGCTTGGTCATTAAGCAACAAATTAGCTCTATCACTAAGGGGTTAATGCAGTTCCTTCACAGCATTAAGGTCCAATTCACACAACTGCTTAGCAATAATGTTCAGTTCGCACAAGTGCATAGCGTTGATGTCCAGTTCATAGAAATACATACTTCACGGCTTCCTTCCCTATACACAGTCACTAAACACGCCGGACCTCTTTAATGACTGGTTGCCATGGGTGACTGTACTGCCGTGTTAATGTCTCTTACTCACAGCTTCACATAGCGCACGATATCCTTTAGACTGCAGTCACTACACACGCTGGCCTTCCCTTTGACCAGTAGCCGTGGGTGACTGCACCGCCGTGTCAATATCTCTTTACTCACAGCATAACACAGCCCATGATATCCTCCTGTTTGCAGGTACTACACACGCCAGTCCTCCTTTGACCAGTTGCCATTGGCGTCTGGACCGCTGTGTACGCTGGAGTGCCAGACCTTTCAGCTGCCTTGGCTGTTTGGCTCCTCTTGCCTGTGTCGCTTCAGTGTCTGCACACCTGCCGAACACCAGACTCATACTGACCTCAAACCTGACACTGACACACTCAAACCCTTTACTGCAGGGCTTTTTAACAAAGAAACCTGTGGCCTTCAGCCACATGGAGAACCCCACCTGGAATGAATCAGACTGCACGACTACCATCCTGCAGTCTGTTTAATAACACAACATCCAAGAGCAGGTTTCCCCTATACCTGCCTTGGGCACTAGCATGTCCAATACTAAACTTATTTTTATTATTTCTAGTTTGCATTGCAGTCACTGCTACACCCATGACTGCCATGCACTCCTATGGCCTTCATACGCCTCCGTGCATAACCTGGGGAGAACACAAAGTGACCCCTACCTGTGACATCAGTCACTGCTTCACCATTGTAATCACAGCTACACCTGCGACTGCAATACGCCCTCATGGCCTCACTACCCCTCCGTGCGCATCCTTGGGAGAACAAATAGCGACCCCTACCTGTGACACCGGTCAATGCCTCACTATATATATTTATATATATGCAGCCTTGAAGCTCTAGGGTCCTTGGTTCAAATCCCACCAATGACAACATCTGCAAGGAGTTTGTATGTTCTCCCCATGTTTGCTTCGGTTTCCTCTGGGTTCTCTGGTTTCCTCACACTCTCCAAAGACATACAGAATCTAAAGTGTGAGCCCCAATGGGGACCGTGCCAAAAATGTCTGTGAAGGGCTGTGGAATTAATGACGCTAAATAAGTGAGTAAAATAAGTAAACTTGACTAAATAAACAAATATATATCAAGTGAAGATGCTATATAATACAGGATGGCAATACAGATAAAGAGATGACGCTATGTAATATGGGGCGACAATATAAGTAACGACAGGACACTATATAAAACAGGACAGCACTATAAATTATAAAAGGGAATGCTATGTAATAAGGCATCTGATTACTGGAGGATCCTGTCCACTCTGGCAGTGTCATGGAGTGCAGTACTGAGTTCTTTGTCCTGGTGTCACCTCATAACTATCTCACGCTTCAGCAGTGTCATGGAGATCAGTACTGAGCTCCTTGTCCTGGTGTCACCTCCTCATGACAATCTCCCACTCCGGCAGTATTGAGGAGTTCAGTACTGAGCTCCTTGTTCTGGTGTCACCTCATTTCGATCTTCCGCTCTGGCAGTGTCGTGGAGTTCAGTACTGAGCTCCTTGTTCTGGTGTCACCTCCTCATTACGATCTCCCACTCCGACAGTGTCGTGGCATTCAGTATTGAGCTCCTTGTTCTGGTGTCACCTCCTCATGACGATCTCCCACTCCGGCAGTGTCGTGGAGTTCAGTACTGAGCTCTTTGTTCTGGTGTCACCTCCTCATGACGATCTCCCACTCCGGCAGTGTCATCTAGTTCAGTACTGAGCTCCTTGTTCTGGTGTCACTTCCTCATGACGATCTCCCACTCCGGCAGTGTCGTGGAGTTCAGTACTGAGCTCCTTGTTCTGGTGTCACCTCCTCATTACGATCTTCCGCTCTGGCAGTGTCATGGAGTTCAGTACTGAGCTCCTTGTTCTGGTGTCACTTCCTCATGACGATCTCCCACTCCAGCAGTGTCGTGGAGTTCAGTACTGAGCTCTTTGTTCTGGTGTCACCTCCTCATAACGATCTCCCACTCCGGCAGTGTCGTGGAGTTCAGTACTGAGCTCTTTTTCCTGGTGTGACCTCTTCATGATGATCTCCCACTCCAGCAGTGTCGTGGCATTCAGTACTGAGCTCCTTGTTCTGGTGTCACCTCCTCATGACGATCTCCCACTCCGGCAGTGTCGTGGAGTTCAGTACTGAGCTCTTTGTTCTGGTGTCACCTCCTCATGACGATCTCCCACTCCGGCAGTGTCATCTAGTTCAGTACTGAGCTCCTTGTTCTGGTGTCACTTCCTCATGACGATCTCCCACTCCGGCAGTGTCGTGGAGTTCAGTACTGAGCTCTTTGTTCTGGTGTCACCTCCTCATGACGATCTCCCACTCCGGCAGTGTCATGGAGTTCAGTACTGAGCTCCTTGTTCTGGTGTCACTTCCTCATGACGATCTCCCACTCTGGCAGTGTCGTGGAGTTCAGTACTGAGCTCCTTGTTCTGCTGTCACCTCCTCATTACGATCTTCCGCTCTGGCAGTGTCATGGAGTTCAGTACTGAGCTCCTTGTTCTGGTGTCACCTCCTCATGATGATTTCCCACTCCGGCAGTGTCGTGGAGTTCAGTACTGAGCTCCTTGTTCTGGTGTCACTTCCTCATGACGATTTCCCACTCCGGCAGTGTCGTGGAGTTCAGTACTGAGCTCCTTGTTCTGGTGTCACTTCCTCATGACAATCTCCCACTCCGGCAGTGTCGTGGAGTTCAGTACTGAGCTCCTTGTTCTGGTGTCACCTCCTCATGACGATCTCCCACTCCGGCAGTGTCGTGGCGTTCAGTACTGAGCTCCTTGTTCTGGTGTCACCTCCTCATGACGATCTCCCACTCCGGCAGTGTCGTGGCGTTCAGTACTGAGCTCCTTGTTCTGGTGTCACTTCCTCATGACGATCTCCCACTCCGGCAGTGTCGTGGAGTTCAGTACTGAGCTCCTTGTTCTGGTGTCACCTCCTCATGACGATCTCCCACTCCGGCAGTGTCGTGGAGTTCAGTACTGGGCTCCTTTTTCTGGTGTCACCTCCTCATGACGATCTCCCACTCCGGCAGTGTCGTGGAGTTAAGTACTGAGCTCCTTGTTCTGGTGTCACCTCCTCATGACGATCTCCCACTCCAGCAGTGTCGTGGAGTTCAGTTCTGAGCTCCTTGTTGTGGTGTCACCTCCTCATGACGATCTTCCGCTCCGGCAGTGTCGTGGCGTTCAGTACTGGGCTCCTTGTTCTGGTGTCACTTCCTCATGACGATCTCCCACTCCGGCAGTGTCGTGGAGTTCAGTTCTGAGCTCCTTGTTCTGGTGTCACCTTCTCATGACGATCTCCCACTCCGGCAGTGTCGTGGCGTTCAATACTGAGCTCCTTGTTCTGGTGTCACCTCTTCATGACGATCTCCCACTCCGGCAGTGTCGTGGAGTTCAGTTCTGAGCTCCTTGTTCTGGTGTCACTTCCTCATGACGATCTCCCACTCCGGCAGTGTCGTGGAGTTCAGTTCTGAGCTCCTTGTTCTGGTGTCACCTCCTCATGACGATCTCCCACTTCGGTAGTGTCGTGGCATTCAGTTCTGAGCTCCTTGTTCTGGTGTCACCTCCTCATGACGATCTCCCACTTCGGTAGTGTCGTGGCGTTCAGTACTGAGCTCCTTGTTCTGGTGTCACCTCCTCATGATGATCTCCCACTCCGACAGTGTCGTGGAGTAAAGTTCTGAGCTCCTTGTTCTGGTGTCACCTCCTCATGACGATCTCCCACTCCGGCAGTGTCATGGAGTTCAGTTCTGAGCTCCTTGTTCTGGTGTCACCTCCTCATGACGATCTCCCACTCCGGCAGTGTTGTGGCATTCAGTACTGAGCTCCTTGTTCTGGTGTCACTTCCTCATGACGATCTCCCACTCTGGCAGTGTCATGGAGTTCAGTTCTGAGCTCCTTGTTCTGGTGTCACCTCCTCATGACGATCTCCCACTTCGGTAGTGTCGTGGCGTTCAGTACTGAGCTCCTTGTTCTGGTGTCACTTCTTCATGACGATCTCCCACTCCGGCAGTGTCATGGAGTTCAGTACTGAGCTCCTTGTTCTGGTGTCACCTCCTCATGACGATCTCCCACTCCGGCAGTGTCGTGGAGTTCAGTACTGAGCTCCTTGTTCTGGTGTCACCTCCTCATGACGATCTCCCACTCCGGCAGTGTCGTGGAGTTCAGTACTGAGCTCCTTGTTCTGGTGTCACCTCCTCATGACGATCTCCCACTCCGGCAGTGTCGTGGAGTTCAGTACTGAGCTCCTTTTTCTGGTGTCACCTCCTCATGACGATCTCCCACTCCGGCAGTGTCGTGGAGTTCAGTACTGAGCTCCTTGTTCTGGTGTCACCTCCTCATGACGATCTTCCACTCCGGCAGTGTCGTGGAGTTCAGTTCTGAGCTCCTTGTTCTGGTGTCACCTCCTCATGACGATCTCCCACTCCGGCAGTGTCATGGAGTTCAGTACTGAGCTCCTTGTTCTGGTGTCACCTCCTCATGACGATTTCCCACTCCGGCAGTGTCGTGGAGTTTAGTACTGAGCTCCTTGTTCTGGTGTCACCTCCTCATGACGATTTCCCACTCCGGCAGTGTCGTGGAGTTCAGTACTGAGCTCCTTGTTCTGGTGTCACCTCCTCATGACGATCTCCCACTCCGGCAGTGTCGTGGAGTTCAGTACTGAGCTCCTTGTTCTGGTGTCACCTCCTCATGACGATCTCCCACTCCGGCAGTGTCATGGAGTTCAGTACTGAGCTCCTTGTTCTGGTGTCACCTCCTCATGACGATTTCCCACTCCGGCAGTGTCGTGGAGTTTAGTACTGAGCTCCTTGTTCTGGTGTCACCTCCTCATGACGATTTCCCACTCCGGCAGTGTCGTGGAGTTCAGTACTGAGCTCCTTGTTCTGGTGTCACCTCCTCATGACGATCTCCCACTCCGGCAGTGTCGTGGAGTTCAGTTCTGAGCTCCTTGTTCTGGTGTCACCTTCTCATGACGATCTCCCACTCCGGCAGTGTCGTGGCGTTCAATACTGAGCTCCTTGTTCTGGTGTCACCTCTTCATGACGATCTCCCACTCCGGCAGTGTCGTGGAGTTCAGTTCTGAGCTCCTTGTTCTGGTGTCACTTCCTCATGACGATCTCCCACTCCGGCAGTGTCGTGGAGTTCAGTTCTGAGCTCCTTGTTCTGGTGTCACCTCCTCATGACGATCTCCCACTTCGGTAGTGTCGTGGCATTCAGTTCTGAGCTCCTTGTTCTGGTGTCACCTCCTCATGACGATCTCCCACTTCGGTAGTGTCGTGGCGTTCAGTACTGAGCTCCTTGTTCTGGTGTCACCTCCTCATGACGATCTCCCACTCCGACAGTGTCGTGGAGTAAAGTTCTGAGCTCCTTGTTCTGGTGTCACCTCCTCATGACGATCTCCCACTCCGGCAGTGTCATGGAGTTCAGTTCTGAGCTCCTTGTTCTGGTGTCACCTCCTCATGACGATCTCCCACTCCGGCAGTGTTGTGGCATTCAGTACTGAGCTCCTTGTTCTGGTGTCACTTCCTCATGACGATCTCCCACTCTGGCAGTGTCATGGAGTTCAGTTCTGAGCTCCTTGTTCTGGTGTCACCTCCTCATGACGATCTCCCACTTCGGTAGTGTCGTGGCGTTCAGTACTGAGCTCCTTGTTCTGGTGTCACTTCTTCATGACGATCTCCCACTCCGGCAGTGTCGTGGAGTTCAGTACTGAGCTCCTTGTTCTGGTGTCACCTCCTCATGACGATCTCCCACTCCGGCAGTGTCGTGGAGTTCAGTACTGAGCTCCTTGTTCTGGTGTCACCTCCTCATGACGATCTCCCACTCCGGCAGTGTCGTGGAGTTCAGTACTGAGCTCCTTGTTCTGGTGTCACCTCCTCATGACGATCTCCCACTCCGGCAGTGTCGTGGAGTTCAGTACTGAGCTCCTTTTTCTGGTGTCACCTCCTCATGACGATCTCCCACTCCGGCAGTGTCGTGGAGTTCAGTACTGAGCTCCTTGTTCTGGTGTCACCTCCTCATGACGATCTCCCACTCCGGCAGTGTCGTGGAGTTCAGTTCTGAGCTCCTTGTTCTGGTGTCACCTCCTCATGACGATCTCCCACTCCGGCAGTGTCGTGGAGTTAAGTACTGAGCTCCTTGTTCTGGTGTCACCTCCTCATGACGATCTCCCACACCGGCAGTGTCGTGGCGTTCAGTACTGAGCTCCTTGTTCTGGTGTCACCTCCTCATGACGATCTCCCACTCCGGCAGTGTCGTGGAGTTCAGTACTGAGCTCCTTGTTCTGGTGTCACCTCCTCATGACGATCTCCCACTCCGGCAGTGTCATGGAGTTCAGTACTGAGCTCCTTGTTCTGGTGTCACCTCCTCATGACGATTTCCCACTCCGGCAGTGTCGTGGAGTTCAGTACTGAGCTCCTTGTTCTGGTGTCACTTCCTCATGACGATTTCCCACTCCGGCAGTGTCGTGGAGTTCAGTTCTGAGCTCCTTGTTCTGGTGTCACCTCCTCATGACGATCTCCCACTCCGGCAGTGTTGTGGCATTCAGTACTGAGCTCCTTGTTCTGGTGTCACTTCCTCATGACGATCTCCCACTCCGGCAGTGTCATGGAGTTCAGTTCTGAGCTCCTTGTTCTGGTGTCACCTCCTCATGACGATCTCCCACTTCGGTAGTGTCGTGGCGTTCAGTACTGAGCTCCTTGTTCTGGTGTCACTTCTTCATGACGATCTCCCACTCCGGCAGTGTCATGGAGTTCAGTACTGAGCTCCTTGTTCTGGTGTCACCTCCTCATGACGATCTCCCACTCCGGCAGTGTCATGGAGTTCAGTACTGAGCTCCTTGTTCTGGTGTCACCTCCTCATGACGATTTCCCACTCCGGCAGTGTCGTGGAGTTCAGTACTGAGCTCCTTGTTCTGGTGTCACTTCCTCATGACGATCTCCCACTCCGGCAGTGTCGTGGAGTTCAGTACTGAGCTCCTTGTTCTGGTGTCACCTCCTCATGACGATCTCCCACTCCGGCAGTGTCGTGGCGTTCAGTACTGAGCTCCTTGTTCTGGTGTCACCTCCTCATGACGATCTCCCACTCCGGCAGTGTCGTGGCGTTCAGTACTGAGCTCCTTGTTCTGGTGTCACTTCCTCATGACGATCTCCCACTCCGGCAGTGTCGTGGAGTTCAGTACTGAGCTCCTTGTTCTGGTGTCACCTCCTCATGACGATCTCCCACTCTGGCAGTGTCGTGGAGTTCAGTACTGAGCTCCTTTTTCTGGTGTCACCTCATAGTAACATAGTAACATAGTTAGTAAGGCCGAAAAAAGACATTTGTCCATCCAGTTCAGCCTATATTCCATCATAATAAATACCCAGATCTACGTCCTTCTACAGAACCTAATAATTGTATGATACAATATTGTTCTGCTCCAGGAAGACATCCAGGCCTCTCTTGAACCCCTCATGACGATCTCCCACTCCGGCAGTGTCGTGGAGTTCAGTACTGAGCTCCTGGTTCTGGTGTCACCTCCTCATGACGATCTCCCACTCCGGCAGTGTCGTGGAGTTCAGTACTGAGCTCCTTGTTCTGGTGTCACCTCTTCATGACGATCTCCCACTCCGGCAGTGTCGTGGAATTCAGTTCTGAGCTCCTTGTTCTGGTGTCACTTCCTCATGACGATCTCCCACTCCGGCAGTGTCGTGGAGTTCGGTACTGAGCTCCTTGTTCTGGTGTCACCTCCTCATGACGATCTCCCACTCCGGCAGTGTCGTGGAGTTCAGTACTGAGCTCCTTGTTCTGGTGTCACCTCCTCATGACGATCTCCCACTCCGGCAGTGTCGTGGAGTTCAGTTCTGAGCTCCTTGTTCTGGTGTCACCTTCTCATGACGATCTCCCACTCCGGCAGTGTCGTGGCGTTCAATACTGAGCTCCTTGTTCTGGTGTCACCTCTTCATGACGATCTCCCACTCCGGCAGTGTCGTGGAGTTCAGTTCTGAGCTCCTTGTTCTGGTGTCACTTCCTCATGACGATCTCCCACTCCGGCAGTGTCGTGGAATTCAGTTCTGAGCTCCTTGTTCTGGTGTCACTTCCTCATGACGATCTCCCACTCCGGCAGTGTCGTGGAGTTCAGTTCTGAGCTCCTTGTTCTGGTGTCACTTCCTCATGACGATCTCCCACTCCGGCAGTGTCGTGGAATTCAGTTCTGAGCTCCTTGTTCTGGTGTCACTTCCTCATGACGATCTCCCACTCCGGCAGTGTCGTGGAGTTCAGTTCTGAGCTCCTTGTTCTGGTGTCACCTCCTCATGACGATCTCCCACTTCGGTAGTGTCGTGGCATTCAGTTCTGAGCTCCTTGTTCTGGTGTCACCTCCTCATGACGATCTCCCACTTCGGTAGTGTCGTGGCGTTCAGTACTGAGCTCCTTGTTCTGGTGTCACCTCCTCATGACGATCTCCCACTCCGACAGTGTCGTGGAGTTCAGTTCTGAGCTCCTTGTTCTGGTGTCACTTCCTCATGACGATCTCCCACTCCGGCAGTGTCATGGAGTTCAGTTCTGAGCTCCTTGTTCTGGTGTCACCTCCTCATGACGATCTCCCACTTCGGTAGTGTCGTGGCGTTCAGTACTGAGCTCCTTGTTCTGGTGTCAACTCCTCATGACGATCTCCCACTCCGGCAGTGTCGTGGAATTCAGTTCTGAGCTCCTTGTTCTGGTGTCACCTCCTCATGACGATCTCCCACTCCGGCAGTGTCGTGGAGTTTAGTTCTGAGCTCCTTGTTCTGGTGTCACTTCCTCATGACGATCTCCCACTCCGGCAGTGTCGTGGAGTTCAGTACTGAGCTCCTTGTTCTGGTGTCACCTCCTCATGACGATCTCCCACTCCGGCAGTGTCATGGAGTTCGGTATTGAGCTCCTTGTTCTGGTGTCACCTCCTCATGACGATCTCCCACTCCGGCAGTGTCGTGGAGTTCAGTACTGAGCTCCTTGTTCTGGTGTCACCTCCTCATGACGATCTCCCACTCCGGCAGTGTCGTGGAGTTCAGTACTGAGCTCCTTGTTCTGGTGTCACCTCTTCATGACGATCTCCCACTCCGGCAGTGTCGTGGAATTCAGTTCTGAGCTCCTTGTTCTGGTGTCACTTCCTCATGACGATCTCCCACTCCGGCAGTGTCGTGGAGTTCGGTACTGAGCTCCTTGTTCTGGTATCACCTCCTCATGACGATCTCCCACTCCGGCAGTGTCGTGGAGTTCAGTACTGAGCTCCTGGTTCTGGTGTCACCTCCTCATGACGATCTCCCACTCCGGCAGTGTCGTGGAGTTCAGTACTGAGCTCCTTGTTCTGGTGTCACCTCTTCATGACGATCTCCCACTCCGGCAGTGTCGTGGAATTCAGTTCTGAGCTCCTTGTTCTGGTGTCACTTCCTCATGACGATCTCCCACTCCGGCAGTGTCGTGGAGTTCGGTACTGAGCTCCTTGTTCTGGTGTCACCTCCTCATGACGATCTCCCACTCCGGCAGTGTCGTGGAGTTCAGTACTGAGCTCCTTGTTCTGGTGTCACCTCCTCATGACGATCTCCCACTCCGGCAGTGTCGTGGAGTTCAGTACTGAGCTCCTTGTTCTGGTGTCACCTCTTCATGACAATCTCCCACTCCGGCAGTGTCGTGGAATTCAGTTCTGAGCTCCTTGTTCTGGTGTCACTTCCTCATGACGATCTCCCACTCCGGCAGTGTCGTGGAGTTCGGTACTGAGCTCCTTGTTCTGGTGTCACCTCCTCATGACGATCTCCCACTCCGGCAGTGTCGTGGAGTTCAGTACTGAGCTCCTTGTTCTGGTGTCACCTCCTCATGACGATCTCCCACTCCGGCAGTGTCGTGGAGTTCAGTACTGAGCTCCTTGTTCTGGTGTCACCTCCTCATGACGATCTCCCACTCCGGCAGTGTCATGGAGTTCAGTTCTGAGCTCCTTGTTCTGGTGTCACCTCTTCATGACGATCTCCCACTCCGGCAGTGTCGTGGAGTTCAGTTCTGAGCTCCTTGTTCTGGTGTCACTTCCTCATGACGATCTCCCACTCCGGCAGTGTCGTGGCGTTCAGTACTGAGCTCCTTGTTCTGGTGTCACTTCCTCATGACGATCTCCCACTCCGGCAGTGTCATGGAGTTCAGTTCTGAGCTCCTTGTTCTGGTGTCACCTCCTCATGACGATCTCCCACTCCGGCAGTGTCGTGGAGTTCAGTACTGAGCTCCTTGTTCTGGTGTCACCTCCTCATGACGATCTCCCGATCCGACAGTGTCGTGGCATTTAGTACTGAGCTCCTTGTTCTGGTGTCACCTCCTCATGACGATCTCCCACTCCGGCAGTGTCGTGGAGTTCAGTACTGAGCTCCTTGTTCTGGTGTCACCTCTTCATGACGATCTCCCACTCCGACAGTGTCGTGGAGTTCAGTACTGAGCTCCTTGTTCTGGTGTCACCTCTTCATGACGATCTCCCACTCCGGCAGTGTCGTGGAGTTCAGTTCTGAGCTCCTTGTTCTGGTGTCACCTCCTCATGACGATCTCCCGATCCGACAGTGTCGTGGAGTTCAGTACTGAGCTCCTTGTTCTGGTGTCACCTCCTCATGACGATCTCCCACTCCGGCAGTGTCGTGGAGTTCAGTTCTGAGCTCTTTGTTCTGGTGTCACCTCCTCATGACGATCTCCCAATCCGACAGTGTCGTGGCATTTAGTACTGAGCTCCTTGTTCTGGTGTCACCTCCTCATGACGATCTCCCACTCCGGCAGTGTCGTGGCGTTCAGTACTGAGCTCCTTGTTCTGGTGTCACTTCCTCATGACGATCTCCCACTCCGGCAGTGTCGTGGAGTTCAGTACTGAGCTCCTTGTTCTGGTGTCACCTTTTCATGACGATCTCCCACTCCGACAGTGTCGTGGAGTTCAGTACTGAGCTCCTTGTTCTGGTGTCACCTCTTCATGACGATCTCCCACTCCGGTAGTGTCATGGAGTTCAGTTCTGAGCTCCTTGTTCTGGTGTCACCTCCTCATGACGATCTCCCACTCCGGCAGTGTCGTGGAGTTCAGTACTGAGCTCCTTGTTCTGGTGTCACCTCCTCATGACGATCTCCCACTCCGGCAGTGTCGTGGAGTTCAGTTCTGAGCTCCTTGTTCTGATGTCACCTCTTCATGACGATCTCCCACTCCCGCAGTGTCGTGGAGTTCAGTTCTGAGCTCCTTGTTCTGGTGTCACCTCCTCATGACGATCTCCCGATCCGACAGTGTCGTGGCATTTAGTACTGAGCTCCTTGTTCTGGTGTCACCTCCTCATGACGATCTCCCACTCTGGCAGTGTCGTGGCGTTCAGTACTGAGCTCCTTGTTCTGGTGTCACTTCCTCATGACGATCTCCCACTCCGGCAGTGTCATGGAGTTCAGTTCTGAGCTCCTTGTTCTGGTGTCACCTCCTCATGACGATCTCCCACTCCGGCAGTGTCGTGGAGTTCAGTTCTGAGCTCCTTGTTCTGGTGTCACTTCCTCATGACGATCTCCCACTCCGGCAGTGTCGTGGCGTTCAGTACTGAGCTCCTTGTTCTGGTGTCACTTCCTCATGACGATCTCCCACTCCGGCAGTGTCATGGAGTTCAGTTCTGAGCTCCTTGTTCTGGTGTCACCTCCTCATGACGATCTCCCACTCCGGCAGTGTCGTGGAGTTCAGTACTGAGCTCCTTGTTCTGGTGTCACCTCCTCATGACGATCTCCCGATCCGACAGTGTCGTGGCATTTAGTACTGAGCTCCTTGTTCTGGTGTCACCTCCTCATGACGATCTCCCACTCCGGCAGTGTCGTGGAGTTCAGTACTGAGCTCCTTGTTCTGGTGTCACCTCTTCATGACGATCTCCCACTCCGACAGTGTCGTGGAGTTCAGTACTGAGCTCCTTGTTCTGGTGTCACCTCTTCATGACGATCTCCCACTCCGGCAGTGTCGTGGAGTTCAGTTCTGAGCTCCTTGTTCTGGTGTCACCTCCTCATGACGATCTCCCGATCCGACAGTGTCGTGGAGTTCAGTACTGAGCTCCTTGTTCTGGTGTCACCTCCTCATGACGATCTCCCACTCCGGCAGTGTCGTGGAGTTCAGTTCTGAGCTCTTTGTTCTGGTGTCACCTCCTCATGACGATCTCCCAATCCGACAGTGTCGTGGCATTTAGTACTGAGCTCCTTGTTCTGGTGTCACCTCCTCATGACGATCTCCCACTCCGGCAGTGTCGTGGCGTTCAGTACTGAGCTCCTTGTTCTGGTGTCACTTCCTCATGACGATCTCCCACTCCGGCAGTGTCGTGGAGTTCAGTACTGAGCTCCTTGTTCTGGTGTCACCTTTTCATGACGATCTCCCACTCCGACAGTGTCGTGGAGTTCAGTACTGAGCTCCTTGTTCTGGTGTCACCTCTTCATGACGATCTCCCACTCCGGTAGTGTCATGGAGTTCAGTTCTGAGCTCCTTGTTCTGGTGTCACCTCCTCATGACGATCTCCCACTCCGGCAGTGTCGTGGAGTTCAGTACTGAGCTCCTTGTTCTGGTGTCACCTCCTCATGACGATCTCCCACTCCGGCAGTGTCGTGGAGTTCAGTTCTGAGCTCCTTGTTCTGATGTCACCTCTTCATGACGATCTCCCACTCCCGCAGTGTCGTGGAGTTCAGTTCTGAGCTCCTTGTTCTGGTGTCACCTCCTCATGACGATCTCCCGATCCGACAGTGTCGTGGCATTTAGTACTGAGCTCCTTGTTCTGGTGTCACCTCCTCATGACGATCTCCCACTCTGGCAGTGTCGTGGCGTTCAGTACTGAGCTCCTTGTTCTGGTGTCACTTCCTCATGACGATCTCCCACTCCGGCAGTGTCGTGGAGTTCAGTACTGAGCTCCTTGTTCTGGTGTCACCTCTTCATGACGATCTCCCACTCCGGCAGTGTCGTGGAGTTCAGTTCTGAGCTCCTTGTTCTGGTGTCACCTCCTCATGACGATCTCCCGATCCGGCAGTGTCGTGGAGTTCAGTACTGAGCTCCTTGTTCTGGTGTCACCTCCTCATGACGATCTCCCACTCCGGCAGTGTCGTGGAGTTCAGTACTGAGCTCCTTGTTCTGGTGTCACCTCCTCATGACGATCTCCCGATCCGACAGTGTCGTGGCATTTAGTACTGAGCTCCTTGTTCTGGTGTCACCTCCTCATGACGATCTCCCACTCCGGCAGTGTCGTGGCGTTCAGTACTGAGCTCCTTGTTCTGGTGTCACCTCTTCATGACGATCTCCCACTCCGGCAGTGTCGTGGAGTTCAGTTCTGAGCTCCTTGTTCTGGTGTCACCTCCTCATGACGATCTCCCGATCCGACAGTGTCGTGGAGTTCAGTACTGAGCTCCTTGTTCTGGTGTCACCTCCTCATGACGATCTCCCACTCCGGCAGTGTCGTGGAGTTCAGTTCTGAGCTCTTTGTTCTGGTGTCACCTCCTCATGACGATCTCCCGATACGACAGTGTCGTGGCATTTAGTACTGAGCTCCTTGTTCTGGTGTCACCTCCTCATGACGATCTCCCACTCCGGCAGTGTCGTGGCGTTCAGTACTGAGCTCCTTGTTCTGGTGTCACTTCCTCATGACGATCTCCCACTCCGGCAGTGTCGTGGAGTTCAGTACTGAGCTCCTTGTTCTGGTGTCACCTCTTCATGACGATCTCCCACTCCGACAGTGTCGTGGAGTTCAGTACTGAGCTCCTTGTTCTGGTGTCACCTCTTCATGACGATCTCCCACTCCGGCAGTGTCGTGGAGTTCAGTTCTGAGCTCCTTGTTCTGGTGTCACCTCCTCATGACGATCTCCCGATCCGACAGTGTCGTGGAGTTCAGTACTGAGCTCCTTGTTCTGGTGTCACCTCCTCATGACGATCTCCCACTCCGGCAGTGTCGTGGAGTTCAGTTCTGAGCTCCTTGTTCTGGTGTCACCTCCTCATGACGATCTCCCGATCCGACAGTGTCGTGGAGTTCAGTACTGAGCTCCTTGTTCTGGTGTCACCTCCTCATGACGATCTCCCGATCCGACAGTGTCGTGGAGTTCAGTACTGAGCTCCTTGTTCTGGTGTCACCTCCTCATGATGATCTCCCACTCCAGCAGTGTCGTGGCGTTCAGTTCTGAGCTCCTTGTTCTGGTGTCACCTCCTCATGACGATCTCCCACTCCGGCAGTGTCGTGGAGTTCAGTACTGAGCTCCTTGTTCTGGTGTCACCTCTTCATGACGATCTCCCACTCCGGCAGTGTCATGGAGTTCAGTTCTGAGCTCCTTGTTCTGGTGTCACCTCTTCATGACGATCTCCCACTCCGGCAGTGTCGTGGAGTTCAGTTCTGAGCTCCTTGTTCTGGTGTCACTTCCTCATGACGATCTCCCACTCCGGCAGTGTCGTGGCGTTCAGTACTGAGCTCCTTGTTCTGGTGTCACTTCCTCATGACGATCTCCCACTCCGGCAGTGTCATGGAGTTCAGTTCTGAGCTCCTTGTTCTGGTGTCACCTCCTCATGACGATCTCCCACTCCGGCAGTGTCGTGGAGTTCAGTACTGAGCTCCTTGTTCTGGTGTCACCTCCTCATGACGATCTCCCACTCCGGCAGTGTCGTGGAGTTCAGTTCTGAGCTCCTTGTTCTGGTGTCACCTCTTCATGACGATCTCCCACTCCCGCAGTGTCGTGGAGTTCAGTTCTGAGCTCCTTGTTCTGGTGTCACCTCCTCATGACGATCTCCCGATCCGACAGTGTCGTGGCATTTAGTACTGAGCTCCTTGTTCTGGTGTCACCTCCTCATGACGATCTCCCACTCTGGCAGTGTCGTGGCGTTCAGTACTGAGCTCCTTGTTCTGGTGTCACTTCCTCATGACGATCTCCCACTCCGGCAGTGTCGTGGAGTTCAGTACTGAGCTCCTTGTTCTGGTGTCACCTCTTCATGACGATCTCCCACTCCGGCAGTGTCGTGGAGTTCAGTTCTGAGCTCCTTGTTCTGGTGTCACCTCCTCATGACGATCTCCCACTCCGGCAGTGTCGTGGAGTTCAGTACTGAGCTCTTTGTTCTGGTGTCACCTCCTCATGACGATCTCCCGATCCGACAGTGTCGTGGCATTTAGTACTGAGCTCCTTGTTCTGGTTTCTCCTCCTCATGACGATCTCCCACTCCGGCAGTGTCGTGGCGTTCAGTACTGAGCTCCTTGTTCTGGTGTCACTTCCTCATGACGATCTCCCACTCCGGCAGTGTCGTGGAGTTCAGTACTGAGCTCCTTGTTCTGGTGTCACCTCTTCATGACGATCTCCCACTCCGACAGTGTCGTGGAGTTCAGTACTGAGCTCCTTGTTCTGGTGTCACCTCTTCATGACGATCTCCCGATCCGGCAGTGTCGTGGAGTTCAGTTCTGAGCTCCTTGTTCTGGTGTCACCTCCTCATGACGATCTCCCGATCCGACAGTGTCGTGGAGTTCAGTACTGAGCTCCTTGTTCTGGTGTCACCTCCTCATGACGATCTCCCACTCCGGCAGTGTCGTGGAGTTCAGTTCTGAGCTCTTTGTTCTGGTGTCACCTCCTCATGACGATCTCCCGATCCGACAGTGTCGTGGCATTTAGTACTGAGCTCCTTGTTCTGGTGTCACCTCCTCATGACGATCTCCCACTCCGGCAGTGTCGTGGCGTTCAGTACTGAGCTCCTTGTTCTGGTGTCACTTCCTCATGACGATCTCCCACTCCGGCAGTGTCGTGGAATTCAGTACTGAGCTCCTTGTTCTGGTGTCACCTCTTCATGACGATCTCCCACTCCGACAGTGTCGTGGAGTTCAGTACTGAGTTCCTTGTTCTGGTGTCACCTCTTCATGACGATCTCCCACTCCGGTAGTGTCATGGAGTTCAGTTCTGAGCTCCTTGTTCTGGTGTCACCTCCTCATGACGATCTCCCACTCCGGCAGTGTCGTGGAGTTTAGTACTGAGCTCCTTGTTCTGGTGTCACCTCCTCATGACGATCTCCCACTCCGGCAGTGTCGTGGAGTTCAGTTCTGAGCTCCTTGTTCTGGTGTCACCTCTTCATGACGATCTCCCACTCCCGCAGTGTCGTGGAGTTCAGTTCTGAGCTCCTTGTTCTGGTGTCACCTCCTCATGACGATCTCCCGATCCGACAGTGTCGTGGCATTTAGTACTGAGCTCCTTGTTCTGGTGTCACCTCCTCATGACGATCTCCCACTCTGGCAGTGTCGTGGCGTTCAGTACTAAGCTCCTTGTTCTGGTGTCACTTCCTCATGACGATCTCCCACTCCGGCAGTGTCGTGGAGTTCAGTACTGAGCTCCTTGTTCTGGTGTCACCTCTTCATGACGATCTCCCACTCCGGCAGTGTCGTGGAGTTCAGTTCTGAGCTCCTTGTTCTGGTGTCACCTCCTCATGACGATCTCCCGATCCGGCAGTGTCGTGGAGTTCAGTACTGAGCTCCTTGTTCTGGTGTCACCTCCTCATGACGATCTCCCACTCCGGCAGTGTCGTGGAGTTCAGTACTGAGCTCCTTGTTCTGGTGTCACCTCCTCATGACGATCTCCCGATCCGACAGTGTCGTGGCATTTAGTACTGAGCTCCTTGTTCTGGTGTCACCTCCTCATGACGATCTCCCACTCCGGCAGTGTCGTGGCGTTCAGTACTGAGCTCCTTGTTCTGGTGTCACCTCTTCATGACGATCTCCCACTCCGGCAGTGTCGTGGAGTTCAGTTCTGAGCTCCTTGTTCTGGTGTCACCTCCTCATGACGATCTCCCACTCCGGCAGTGTCGTGGAGTTTAGTTCTGAGCTCCTTGTTCTGGTGTCACTTCCTCATGACGATCTCCCACTCCGGCAGTGTCGTGGAGTTCAGTACTGAGCTCCTTGTTCTGGTGTCACCTCCTCATGACGATCTCCCACTCCGGCAGTGTCATGGAGTTCGGTACTGAGCTCCTTGTTCTGGTGTCACCTCCTCATGACGATCTCCCACTCCGGCAGTGTCGTGGAGTTCAGTACTGAGCTCCTTGTTCTGGTGTCACCTCCTCATGACGATCTCCCACTCCGGCAGTGTCGTGGAGTTCAGTACTGAGCTCCTTGTTCTGGTGTCACCTCTTCATGACGATCTCCCACTCCGGCAGTGTCGTGGAATTCAGTTCTGAGCTCCTTGTTCTGGTGTCACCTCCTCATGACGATCTCCCACTCCGACAGTGTCGTGGAGTTCAGTACTGAGCTCCTTGTTCTGGTGTCACCTCCTCATGACGATCTCCCACTCCGGCAGTGTCGTGGAGTTCAGTTCTGAGCTCTTTGTTCTGGTGTCACCTCCTCATGACGATCTCCCGATCCGACAGTGTCGTGGCATTTAGTACTGAGCTCCTTGTTCTGGTGTCACCTCCTCATGACGATCTCCCACTCCGGCAGTGTCGTGGCGTTCAGTACTGAGCTCCTTGTTCTGGTGTCACTTCCTCATGACGATCTCCCACTCCGGCAGTGTCGTGGAGTTCAGTACTGAGCTCCTTGTTCTGGTGTCACCTCTTCTTGACGATCTCCCACTCCGACAGTGTCGTGGAGTTCAGTACTGAGCTCCTTGTTCTGGTGTCACCTCTTCATGACGATCTCCCACTCCGGCAGTGTCGTGGAGTTCAGTTCTGAGCTCCTTGTTCTGGTGTCACCTCCTCATGACGATCTCCTGATCCGACAGTGTCGTGGAGTTCAGTACTGAGCTCCTTGTTCTGGTGTCACCTCCTCATGACGATCTCCCACTCCGGCAGTGTCGTGGAGTTCAGTTCTGAGCTCCTTGTTCTGGTGTCACCTCCTCATGACGATCTCCCGATCCGACAGTGTCGTGGAGTTCAGTACTGAGCTCCTTGTTCTGGTGTCACCTCCTCATGACGATCTCCCGATCCGACAGTGTCGTGGAGTTCAGTACTGAGCTCCTTGTTCTGGTGTCACCTCCTCATGACGATCTCCCACTCCAGCAGTGTCGTGGCGTTCAGTTCTGAGCTCCTTGTTCTGGTGTCACCTCCTCATGACGATCTCCCACTCCGGCAGTGTCGTGGAGTTCAGTACTGAGCTCCTTGTTCTGGTGTCACCTCCTCATGACGATCTCCCACTTCGGTAGTGTCGTGGAGTTCAGTTCTGAGCTCCTTGTTCTGGTGTCACCTCCTCATGACGATCTCCCACTCCGGCAGTGTCGTGGCGTTCAGTTCTGAGCTCCTTGTTCTGGTGTCACCTCCTCATGACGATCTCCCACTCCGGCAGTGTCGTGGAGTTCAGTACTGAGCTCCTTGTTCTGGTGTCACCTCCTCATGACGATCTCCCACTTCGGTAGTGTCGTGGAGTTCAGTACTGAGCTCCTTGTTCTGGTGTCACCTCCTCATGACGATCTCCCACTCCGGCAGTGTCGTGGAGTTCAGTACTGAGCTCCTTGTTCTGGTGTCACCTCCTCATGACGATCTCCCACTTCGGTAGTGTCGTGGAGTTCAGTACTGAGCTCCTTGTTCTGGTGTCACCTTCTCATGACGATCTCCCACTCCGGCAGTGTCGTGGAGTTCAGTACTGAGCTCCTTGTTCTGGTGTCACCTCCTCATGACGATCTCCCACTCCGGCAGTGTCGTGGAGTTCAGTACTGAGCTCCTTGTTCTGGTGTCACTTCCTCATGACGATCTCCCACTTCGGTAGTGTCGTGGAGTTCAGTACTGAGCTCCTTGTTCTGGTGTCACCTCCTCATGACGATCTCCCACTCCGGCAGTGTCGTGGAGTTCAGTACTGAGCTCCTTGTTCTGGTGTCACCTCCTCATGACGATCTCCCACTTCGGTAGTGTCGTGGAGTTCAGTACTGAGCTCCTTGTTCTGGTGTCACCTTCTCATGACGATCTCCCACTCCGGCAGTGTCGTGGAGTTCAGTACTGAGCTCCTTGTTCTGGTGTCACCTCCTCATGACGATCTCCCACTCCGGCAGTGTCGTGGAGTTCAGTACTGAGCTCCTTGTTCTGGTGTCACCTCCTCATGACGATCTCCCACTTCGGTAGTGTCGTGGAGTTCAGTACTGAGCTCCTTGTTCTGGTGTCACCTCCTCATGACGATCTCCCACTCCGGCAGTGTCGTGGCGTTCAGTTCTGAGCTACTTGTTCTGGTGTCACCTCCTCATGACGATCTGCCACTCCGGCAGTGTCGTGGAGTTCAGTACTGAGCTCCTTGTTCTGGTGTCACCTCCTCATGACGATCTCCCACTCCGGCAGTGTCGTGGCATTTAGTACTGAGCTCCCTGTAACTTGAACTCCCCTGGTGCTGATGATTCTGATCTGTTATTTTTTTCATTATCCTTCAGGAGGATTAAGGCTATGTGCACACGTAGGAAATGTGGTGCAGAATTTTCTGCACTAAATCTGCATCTGCAGATTTGATGCAGTTTCTGTGCAGTTTCTGTGCAGTTTCTATGCAGTTTCTGTGCAGTTTCTATGCAGTTTCTGTGCAGTTTCTGTGCAGTTTCTGTGCAGTTTTTGTGCAGTTTTTGTGCAGTTTCTATGCAGTACAATGTAAATCAATGAGAAAAGAAAAAAGCTGTGCACATGGTGCAGAAAAATCTGCGCAGAAACGCTGCAGAACTGCACAAAAGAAGCGACGTGCACTTCTTTGAAATCTGCAGCGTTTCTGCGCAGATTTTTCTGCACCATGTGCACAGCTTTTTTCTTTTCTCATTGATTTACATTGTACTGTAAATCACAGTGCAGTTCTGCACCAATTCTGCACTAAATCTGCATCGTGTGCACATACCCTTAATCTGTAAAAGTCAGAAGTGATTAAGTAGACATTAGAGGTGATGGAGGCAGCGGTTTGGCTGCTTCGTTCCAGGAGATGGCTAACTTCATTGGCTCTTATAGAGTGGAGAAACGGGCTGATGATCCAGCAGCCGGAGTGTGGCTGCACCGCTCGTCTCTGTTGAGCCAGCCATTTGTCCGAGTCGGTTATCACTTTTTGCTTTAATTTTCTACAGTGGTGGAGCGATGCTCTGCAGACAATCATGTGTAGCGATGCCCTGCCTGCTGCTTGCTCATGAATGCTGTTCCTCCATAGATTGATGCTCTGCGGGGTCGGAGGGGAATAATTGCCACCTGAGATCTTCTTGAGCAAAAACAAGAGAAAGCCTACATGATTAAAAAATTTGTAGAGAGTGGGGCCTTTGATATTTCTGGGTATTTCATCCCTTCACGTCCCCTTCATCCGTCCTCTGTGATTTCTTCGTTCCTGTTCTTCTTGATCTTATCAGTAAATGTGGCTTCCAGAAGCCTATCGGCCAAGGATGCAGGGAAGTGACCTTCCCAGAGCTGGAGGGGCTGGCGGCTGTGGGGGAATGAAGGGTGTTAGGGTTAAACTCTAGGTGCCCCAATGTTTGATATCCCAACACGTGGGCAGTAGAAGCGATGGGTCTCACCTTCCGCTCGTTTATCTCTCTGTCTTCTCTCTTTCTCTCCCTAGGTAAGTGCCCGGTTCACTTCTTCATTGTTGCTTACTTATGCAAAAAGTGGGAGACTGAAATGTGCCATGTTCAACGTGTTTGGATGAAAAGATGTGCATGCCCCCTGATGCAGGCAGTTACTGCAGAGAGTCGCAAAACACCTGGAATGTCACCAAAAGATAAGTGAATACGGCAAATGCCATCTGCAGCTTACACAATCTACCCCTATAATAATGTATATATGTGCCCCGCATGTAACGCTGGCAGAGAGGGGATCCGTGCCCTGTGAGTAACACCAGCAGAGAGCAGCTGTACCCTGTGTGTAATGTCGGCAGAGGGGGGCTATGCCCCATATGTAACGCCGGCAGAGGGGGGCTATGCACTTTGTGTTACGCTGGCAGAGGGGGCTATGCCCCATGTGTAACGCTGGCAGAGGGGGCTATGCCCCATGTGTAATGCTGGCAGAGAGCAGCTGTACCCTGTGTGTAATGTCGGCAGAGGGGGGCTATGCCCCATATGTAACGCCGGCAGAGGGGGGCTATGCACTTTGTGTTACGCTGGCAGAGGGGGGCTATGCCCCATATGTAACGCTGGCAGAGGGGGGCTATGCCCCGTGTGTAACGCCGGCAGAGGGTGGCCGTGCCTCATGTGTAACGCCGGCGGAGATCACGCATGGACAGTGTTGTTAGTCTTTTCTGGTAAAGTAAAAACCCCCACAGGTCACTGAAATAACTCAACACCGACAGAAGTGATTTTCACTGTGGATTTCCTGAATATTAATATTGAGGATCAGACTTTGTTCTTTTGCTTGTGAATTTTGGTTCAACAGAGGGAAAAAAAAAAAGGAGCTAGTGAAAATGTCCTGGATAAAAAAAAATTATAGTTTCCTGAAGTTAAAGACGTCTCCTGCTGGTTTTTCGTTCATTAAATGTGTGAGTGTTAATATCCTCGTCTGCCGCTGTCTTCTCTGGGAATCAGCGCCTCTCCGCTCCTCTTCTCAGTGACGTCACCGCTTTTCTCCCTCTATCAATGAGACGGTCTTCTCTTTAAGTCTTTGGAGTTTTGTTCTCAGCTTTGCTCTGACACTTCATAGACTTACATTGTACAAGAGACATCCAGGTCACATGCAGAGAGTGGTAAGAGCAGTGATGTCACTGAGAAGAGGAGCAGATGGATTCCCAGAGATATTAATACACTCCATGTGCATGTATGATTACTGTAGAGAGGAGTTGTAACATCTGTGTATGTTGTAATCTGCCATGTCTGTCATGCATACTAGGCGGCACAGCACGGTGTCAATGCCACGGTTGCTTGTGGGCAGCACAAGCTTGGTGGAATTAAACCACAGGACTGCTAGGACTTGTGTCCATTCAGCTTCTTCTGTTTTTGTTCTGGCAACTCATTAGTTAATTGTAATTATCACTCTGCTGGATCTGGGTAGCTCTTTCCTGTTTACTCCTTAGTGGTCGGTTGGTTGCTGGTCGGTCGCTCCATGGCTGCCACTGACAGCCTCACTCATCTGCGAAGGTTAAACTCTTAGGTGCCCCAATGTTTGATACCCAGACACGTGAACACTAAAAGCGATGATTCTCCCCTTCAGCAGTCGGTCTGTCTGTCCATGGCTGCCACTGACAGCCTCACTCATCTGCGAGGGTTAAACTCTTAGGTGCCCCGATGTTTGATATCCCGACACGTAAACACTAGAGGCGATGGTTCTCACCTTCAGCAGTCGGTCTGTCTGTCCATGGCTGCCACTGACAGCCTCACTCATCTGCGAGGGTTAAACTCTTGGGCGCCCCAATGTTTGATATCCCGACACATAAACACTAGAGGCGATGGTTCTCACCTTCAGCAGTCGGTCTGTCTGTCCATGGCTGCCACTGACAGCCTCACTCATCTGCGAGGGTTAAACTCTTGGGCGCCCCAATGTTTGATACCCAGACACGTGAACACTAGAGGCGATGGTTCTCACCTTCAGCAGTCGGTCTGTCTGTCCATGGCTGCCACTGACAGCCTCACTCATCTGCGAGGGTTAAACTCTTAGGTGCCCCAATGTTTGATATCCCGACACATAAACACTAGAGGCGATGGTTCTCACCTTCAGCAGTCGGTCTGTCTGTCCATGGCTGCCACTGACAGCCTCACTCATCTGCGAGGGTTAAACTCTTGGGCGCCCCAATGTTTGATATCCCGACACGTGAACACTAGAGGCGATGGTTCTCACCTTCAGCAGTCGGTCTGTCTGTCCATGGCTGCCACTGACAGCCTCACTCATCTGCGAGGGTTAAACTCTTGGGCGCCCCAATGTTTGATATCCCGACACGTAAACACTAGAGGCGATGGTTCTCACCTTCAGCAGTCGGTCTGTCTGTCCATGGCTGCCACTGACAGCCTCACTCATCTGCGAGGGTTAAACTCTTGGGCGCCCCAATGTTTGATATCCCGACACGTAAACACTAGAGGCGATGGTTCTCACCTTCAGCAGTCGGTCTGTCTGTCCATGGCTGCCACTGACAGCCTCACTCATCTGCGAGGGTTAAACTCTTGGGCGCCCCAATGTTTGATATCCCGACACGTAAAGACTAGAGGCGATGGTTCTCACCTTCAGCGGTCGGTCACTCCGTGGCTGACGCTGACAGCCTCACTCATCTGCTCCTTACTTATTCCCAGAGAATGAGGAATAACTTGTGTTCTCTATTTGTTATTGTAAGTATTGTATTTTTTCTGAAATAACTAAACTAAGAAGGGGGCTAATATGATCAACTGGAAGCCGGAGACAATCGGGGCTCTCTCTGAGTTATAGGAACATTTCTCATCTGACCCAAAGTTGGTTCAGCCTGACCCCTACATCCTTTTGTGAAAGTGTTCGATGCCTGTGAGGTTGGCCAGGGAACGCAGTTGTTACAGACCAGGATTAACACTGTATAAGTCGAAACGCATCGGTCAGGTTTACGGGTATCCAGTGGTACGCCAGAATGCTCATTTTAATGAAGATGGAATAAATGTGAAGTTTTAAGCATTTACTGACGTTGAAGAATCTGATTTCTCATTCGTACTTTTGAAGTGTCACACACCAGGATGGCTCCGTGCGGAGTCTTCCTGTCACGGGGCTACCGCGACAGAGAGGTTCCAGAGAACCGCAGCGCTCTGGGCCTCGTTCACATACAGTGAACAGAAGCTCTTCTCCTGTATTCTGACCTGGCTGCTTTGTGCCAGCAGTGCAGGAGTTAACCTTATTGCTGAGTTGCTGTGAGCTGGGTCTCTCAGCTGAAGTGGATTTTTGTAATCTCCTCCTCTATATAGACCCAGCCTTGACTACAGCTAGTGTCAGTGATCAGTTCTGCTGCCTGGCTTGGAGGTTGAAGGAGCATAGTATTTGGAGCTTGGAGGTTTATTACAGAGATTGGTGTCTGCTGTTTTGGTTGCATGTTAAACCTGTTTTCCTTCCTAGTTTTCTCCTTCTCTTCCCTTCTATGTGTACCCTCTGTGGTTGTGTGAGCATTTGGTGAGTTTGAGACTTTTAGTTACCTTGTCTGTATACCCTGTTTATTGTTGTGTTTATACACTAGTGCAGTCCTTCTCCCTGGGGGGAGAGGGGGCCACTGATAGGGCCTGCACACGAGACAGGGATACACTGGCGGCTCAGGCCTCCTAACCATCATAGGTACCCCTGAGATAAGGGAAAGTCAGGGCCCCATTATAGTGGCAGGGACAGGTGCGGGTCCCAGTGCGCCGTCCTGCCCCTTTATCGCCGCTAACGGTGTGACACTTCCATTGGTGCAGGGGATAGCTGTGAGTGGACCTCTCTCCCCTCTCCCCGATTCTGTGTCGTCTCAGGGTACAGCGTTTCTCCCTCAGCTCCGTCCATCTGCCTTGTTATCACAAATGTTTTCTTCTCCCGAACAGAATTAAGATGTCGGTAATGGTGAACTCCTTTCATTCAGGTGGGCCTTTGAGGAATGGCACCACCTCCAAGAAGGAGTCAAACATAAAGTTATGGTTATCACAGATACGAAAAGCTTGTGTAGCTCAAATTCGACAAAAGACTGAACTGTGAGTGAGCTCAATCTCTAGGATTCATTTTGGAGTGACATTTAGACCCAGTACCAATAATCTTACAGCAGGTGCTCTGTTCCAAACTGAGGACTCCTGACCAATTCCTATTCTGGCTGAGGGCATAGTTGTGTCTTCTGTATCCCTGAACCTAGTGAAGGAAATATGTAAATCTAAAGAGAGAGCCCCTGACAATATCCAAGCCAAAATTTTGTCCCACCCTCTAGTTTTGGCAGATTCCTACTGGAATCCCATGAATCAATGCTCATGGGTCACCCGGGGTTAATAGTGGTAGCCGACTGATGACCAAGAATTTTTGGTGGCCTACTATTGTCAGGGCTTACAAGTGATGTGTGTGCCCTGAGCCCGTCCAGCTAGACTTCTTCAGTCCCTGCCCATCAGTAAAGGTCTATGTACCCATTCCCATTGCTCTGTGGACTTCATTATGGACCTGTAATCCTCTGAAGGAAAGGCTGCTTTTTGGGTGGTGGTGAAGAGATACAGTAAACAGTTTCACTTCGTTCCCCTTTGTTGCCAAACTCACAAATCTTAAGATGTTCGTTAAACACATTATGCGTCTAATAATATAATAATAATAATTTTTATTTATATAGCGCCAACATATTCCACAGCGCTTTACAAATTATAGAGGGGACTTGTACAGACAATAGACATTACAGCATAACAGAAATACAGTTCAAAACAGATACCAGGAGGAATGAGGGCCCTGCTGCTCGCAAGCTACAAACTATGAGGAAAAGGGGAGACACGAGAGGTGGATGGTAACAATTGCTTTAGTTATTCGGACCGGCCATAGTGTAAAGCTCAGGTGTTCATGTAAAGCTGCATGAACCAGTTACCTGCCTAAGTATGTAGCAGTACAGACACAGAGGGCTATTAACTGCATAAAGTGTATGAGAACATGATGCGAGGAACCTGATTGTTTTTTTTTTAAATAGGCCACACAGGGATCGTTAGGTTAATGCATTGAGGCGGTAGGCCAGTCTGAACAAATGAGTTTTTAGGGTACGCTTAAAACTGTGGGGATTGGGGATTAATCGTATTATCCTGGGTAGTGCATTCCAAAGAATCGGCGCAGCACGTGTAAAGTCTTGGAGACGGGAGTGGGAGGTTCTGATTATTGAGGATGCTAACCTGAGGTCATTAGCGGAGCGGAGGGCACGGGTAGGGTGGTAGACCGAGACCAGAGAGGAGATGTAGGGTGGTGCTGAGCCATGGAGTGCTTTGTGGATGAGGGTAGTAGTTTTATACTGGATTCTGGAGTGGATGGGTAGCCAGTGTAATGACTGGCACAAGGTAGAGGCATCGGTGTAACGGATGGTGAGGAATATGATCCTGGCAGCAGCATTCAGGACAGATTGGAGAGGGGAGAGTTTGGTAAGAGGGAGGCCGATTAGTAGAGAGTTACAATAGTCCAGACGAGAATGAATAAGTGAAACAGTAAGAGTTTTTGCAGAGTCGAAAGTAAGAAAAGGGCGAATTCTAGAAATGTTTTTGAGATGCAGATAAGAAGAGCGAGCCAGTGATCGGATGTAGGGGGTGAATGAAAGGTCAGAATCAAGGATGACCCCAAGGCAGCGGGCATGTTGCTTTGGAGTAATGGTGGAACCGCACACGGAGATGGCAATGTCAAGCAAAGGTAGGTTAGTAGAGGGAGAGAACACGAGGAGTTCAGTTTTTGACAGGTTTAGTTTCAGATAGAGGGAGGACATGATGTTAGAGACAGCAGTAAGACAATCACTGGTGTTTTCTAAAAAGGTCGGCGTGACAACAGGAGAAGAGGTGTATAATTGGGTGTCGTCAGCATAGAGATGGTACTGGAAACCAAATCTACTGATTGTTTGTCCAATAGGGGCAGTATACAAAGAGAAGAGGAGGGGGCCTAGGACTGATCCTTGAGGAACCCCAACAGTAAGGGGAAGGTGAGAGGAGGAGGAACCAGCAAAACATACAGTGAAGGATCGGCCAGAGAGATAGGAGGAGAACCAGGAGAGAACGGTGTCCTTGAGGCCGATGGAGCGGAGCATAGTGAGGAGGAGCTGATGATCCAGAGTATCGAATGCTGCAGAGAGATCCAAGAGAATTAGCATGGAGTAGTGACCATTAGATTTAGCTGTTAGTAGGTCATTAGAGACTTTAGTGAGGGCAGTTTCAGTAGAGTGTAAAGAGCGGAAGCCAGATTGAAGAGGGTCGAGAAGAGAGTTATCTGAGAGATAGCGGGTAAGACGGGAGTGGACCAGGCGTTCAAGGAGTTTAGAGATGAAGGGAAGATTAGAGACAGGTCTATAATTAGCGGCACAGTTTTGATCGAGGGATGGTTTTTTAAGTAATGGATGTATGATGGCATGCTTAAATGAGGAGGGAAAAATACCGGAAGCGAGGGAAAGGTTGAATATTTTTGTTAGGTGAGAGGTGACAGCCGGGGAAAGGGACTGGAGGAGATGTGACGGAATGGGGTCACTGGTGCAAGTGGTCGGGCGAGAAGATGCAAGGAGCAAGCTTACTTCTTCTGTAACTGCTTCAAAGTCAGAGAGTGAACTAGATGCAGTGGGGGAGGGAGGACAGTGCATGTTATGAAGAGATTGGGAGATGATTTCCTGTCGAATGTGGTCAATTTTTTCTTTGAAGTAATTGGCCAGATCGTCAGCACGGAGATCCGTGGTTGGGGCCTGCTCTCTTGGGTTGAGTAGGGACTGGAACGTGTCAAAGAGACGTTTAGGGTTATTGGACAGGGAGGTGATGAGGGTGTTGAAGTAGGTTTGTTTGGAGAGGTGAAGGGCAGAATTGTATGTCTTTAGCATGAACTTATAATGGATGAAATCTTCGGGTAGATTAGATTTTCTCCACAGACGTTCTGCGCACCTGGAGCACCGCTGCAGGAAACGTGTTTGCAGCGTGTGCCACGGTTGTTGCCGTCTGTGCCGAGTTGTTTTATGTATAGGAGGAGCAGCTTCATCCAGAGCACTTTGCAGGGTTTCATTGTAATGCTTCAGAGCAGAATCAGGACATGAGATGGAGAAGATTGGGGGCAATGAGGACTGCAAGCCTGTATGTTTCTATAAGTGTGGAAAGTGGGGGTGACCTGAGCGGGATGGCAGTTCTTGATAGAGAATGAAAGAAGGTTGTGGTCAGAGAGCGGGAGAGGGGAGTTTGTGAAATCATCCACTGAGCAAAGGCGGGAGAAGACCAAGTCAAGGGAGTTTCCATCTTCATGTGTTGGAGAGTTAGTATGCTGCGAGAGGCCGAAAGAGGAGGATAGAGATAAAAGGTGAGAAGCAGATGGGGAGAGGGGAGAGGCAATGGGGATGTTGAAATCACCCATGATAAGGGTGGGGGTGTCACAGGAGAGAAAGTGTGGAAGCCAGGTGGCAAAGTGATCCAGGAACTGATGAGAGGGGCCGGGAGGACGATACACCACCGCCACTCGCATGGAGAAGGGGACGTAGAGTCTGACCACATGGACCTCAAAGGAAGGGAAGACAATTGAGGGTACTTGGGGGATAACTTGGAAAGTACATTTGGGTGAAAGGAGCAGACCAATGCCTCCACCTGCTCTGTTGTCTGATCTTGGGGTCTATACGTGATTCCACAAAATATTGTCTCCGACAGAGGAAGTTTGTTTCCAGATTCTGGAGGACGTTCTGTAATAAGATTAATATTAAGTTGTCCTGTTTACCACCCAGAGACCAATGGTCAGTCTAAGTGTGCCAACCAGATACTCGAACAGTTTCTCTGGTGTTTTATCTCCGACTGCCAATCTCACTTAGTGGAACATCTGCCTGCAGCTGAATTTGCTATTAATGATCAGTTTCAAGAGTCCATTAAGGCTTCTCTGGTAACCTCATGTATCACCTTCGCTTTGGTTCCTTCTCGCCCTCCGAACTAGATACCCCAGAGGCAGAAAATCTGTAGATAAGCTGAAAAGTATCTTGTCCAAGGTTAGTTAAACCTGAGGAGAGCACAGGGAAGACTGACTGCCGAGAGGGGCCAGAGGCGCAGTGGTTGATATCCACCACAATATCATGGTCCCTGGCACGAAGTCGGGTTCTAGGTCCATTTTACTATATGACATCATTGAGGTCATTAACCCTATAGATTTTCATTTACAACTTCCCCTTCATTCAGGATACCTAATGTATTTCACAAGTCCCTGCTAGTGTCACGGGTGTGTCAGAGGCTGCAGACAGTCGCACAGCATCTGGCTGCAGAAGGTCTCAGCGGTTGGCTTTGCAGACTCCTTCCTTGTCCTTCTGACTCTTGGACCCAGTGACAACCTCCCCCGACTCTAATTGACACACCTGGACCTGAGTGTTTATAGACTTCCTGTCTGCTTCTGGGAATCGACTGTCATATTTCCATTTTACCCTGTTGAGGCTTGAAGATGTAGCAGTCGGCTCTCTTCCTCTTTGGTGCTGTTGGAGGTTGTCTGTTTTTCTCTCGGAGTCTCCTCAACATAAGTGTTCCCCTTGTTTGTGTACCCCATCTGTCTTTAGTGGTAGTGTGGATTGACTAATTCTCAATACATCCTTCCCTATGCAGGGCTTATTGCCAGGGTCAGGCAGGGAATATGTTCCTGCTCGGCGAACTTTTATAGGATGTTTAGGGCAGACAGGGTGACTTTAGATCTGACTAGGGATCCTCACTCCCCCTTCCCCTCATCCCTTCATGTTGCACTTAGTCTTCCCACACTATGTCTGACAGCTAGAGGTTCATATTCTCCTGCTCAGTATGTCAGAGACCTTCCTCCACCATTATAATCAAGAACAACTTGGAGTACAAGATACAGAAAATTATGGCCTCTTTTGTGGTCAGGGGATCCTTGCAGTATCTCGTACACTGGAGAGACCATGGGCTAGAGGAAAAATCATGGGTCTCGGCTAGTAGCATCAATGTTGACAAGCTGATCAGGAAATTACGTCTCATTTCCTGACAAGCCTGGTTCTAATGGTCCTGCGGCCACTATTAAAAGCGGGTACTGTAACATTTGTGTCACGATAATGTAAAAATGTCATATTGTGAGTTTAGTTTCAGAAGGTTTTATGGCTTTTCGGACACACGCTGTGGGCCTGTCCGACCTCCCTCTTCCTACTCTGCCTGTGTGTGTGAATTCTAAGCCACTCTTTCTTCCCTCCTCCAACAAGAATTTTTATGGTTCTATGCTGCAGGCAGACCAGTCTCCCTAAAACTACTCATTCCCTCCTTCCGCATAATACCAGCCGAAACTGGTATAGCCACTTCCAAGCTGCATGAGCTTCTATTGTTCTATTGAAGTGATATATAGGGACATCGATCCGGGCTGGTGTATAATCTCCAGCCCCCTGGTGTATAACCTCCAGCCCCCTGGTGTATAATCTCCAGCCCCCTGGTGTATAACCTCCGGCCCCCTGGTGTATAATCTCCAGCCCCCTGGTGTATAACTTCCAGCCACCTGGTGTATAATCTCTGGTGTGGCCCCCAGGTGTATAACCTCCGGCCCCCTGGTGTATAACCTCCGGCCCCCTGGTGTATAATCTCCAGCCCCCTGGTGTATAACCTCCGGCCCCCTGGTGTATAATCTCCAGCCCCCTGGTGTATAACCTCCGGCCCCCTGGTGTATAATCTCCAGCCCCCTGGTGTATAACTTCCAGCCACCTGGTGTATAATCTCTGGTGTGGCCCCCAGGTGTATAACCTCCGGCCCCCTGGTGTATAACCTCCGGCCCCCTGGTGTATAACCTCCGGCCCCCTGGTGTATAAACTCCAGCCCCCTGGTGTATAACCTCCGGCCCCCTGGTGTATAATCTCCAGCCCCCTGGTGTATAACCTCCGGCCACCTGGTGTATAACCTCCGGCCACCTGGTGTATAATCTCTGGCCCCCTGGTGTATAATCTCTGGCCCCCTGGTGTATAACCTCCGGCCCCCTGGTGTATAATCTCTGGCCCCCTGGTGTATAACCTCCGGCCACCTGGTGTATAACCTCCGGCCCCCTGGTGTATAACCTCCGGCCCCCTGGTGTATAATCTCTGGCCCCCTGGTGTATAACCTCCGGCCCCCTGGTGTATAATCTCTGGCCCCCTGGTGTATAACCTCCGGCCCCCTGGTGTATAACCTCCGGCCCCCTGGTGTATAACCTCCGGCCCCTGGTGTATTACCTCCGGCCCCCTGGTGTATAACCTCCGGCCCCCTGGTGTATAACCTCCGGCCCCCTGGTGTATAACCTCCGGCCCCTGGTGTATTACCTCTGGCCCCCTGGTGTATAATCTCTCGCCCCCTGGTGTATAACCTCCGGCCCCCTGGTGTATAACTTCCAGCCCCCTACGGACACGAGCCAGAGGAAGCCAGGCTGGGAAAGCCTGCGGTGCTTGTTAGTCAGGTAAACCAGAGCCTGGTGCAATAACTGGAGGAAAGACTAATGCGTATGTAGAAAGTGCACACCCCTGAGGTACAGAAAATATCAAAAACTACTTTATTATCACCAAAGCACAAACTTGATTAAAAACATTTAAAAACAACAATGATAACACCCCCATCCATGTCCAATAATACATCTATGTGACCCTAGGACATGATACCATAGCAACATAGGCACTCATAATGGAAGTGCAATATGCATGAATAATGGAAACACCAAAAAGTTATCATCAGGTCATAACAATCCAGCCGTAAATAATAAAAATAATAATTAAGTCAATATCGTTGGCTGAGTGCACATACCATGGACCCTGGAGTGTGGGCGTCCCCACAGGTGTGAGAAAGATAAAGCAATTGTCCAAAGAAGGGGCCACATACTGTGACAGGAAGCCATCCTAAATCCCTCATGGGTGCAAAATAGCCCTATACAGATTGGAACAAGAGCGCAGAAAAAGCGTATTATAGTGGAGAACGTTATCATCCAATATTAAATGCCTGCAATGTCAGATATGCTGCGCTGCACCAGAACCAGGTGGTGATCACAGGGGAGAGCCCATGTAAATAGCTAGAGGGTCCCCAAGACAATAGAGATAATGGCAGCAGGGAGCCCCTGGATGGAGGGAGGGAGATGGATGGCGTGGGAGAGCCCCACGCGTTTCGCTGCCGTGCAGCTTCGTCAGGGGAAGTAACCCAGAGCCTGGGGCATGGAGTCCTGACGGACGTCAGGCATTTGAAGTGTGTATACTAAACCAGACTGGAAAGGACTGTTTGTGGGTTCTGTATGGGTCATGTGCCCTACCATGCGGTATGGAGTGGTTTATGATGCTATAATAAACCAGAAAGGGGACTTGGTTAAACGAGAATCTGCTCTTGTATAGTTGAACATTGCGAGTATGCCCCAACCCGCTAGTGATCACTACATCACATGTGGTGGAGAATGCTAAGGGCACTCTTGTAGCCATGTTGCTAGGGGCAATGGACAAGGCCTACATATTTGGTTGCTGGGGGCAACGGGCAAGGAGCACGTCTTCTCGATTGTGCAGCAGTGCAGCCTGGTTGCTAAGGGCAACGATACTACTGCAACAGCACATGCAGAAGCAGGCATCTGGCTGTGGCTCGGGCAGGACCATGAAGATTAAAGCTTCTGGCGGTAACTCGGCAGGGTTATGAAGGTTTCAACACTGTCAACCCAGGTTTGTAGTGGCTTGGAGGAGAGTGCCAGGGCCAAGAGCGACCGTAGCAGGAGCCCTGCTAATTACCTGTTGTGGAGGTCCGCAGAGCCATCGGGAGGTTCCCAGGGCTGATGGGGTGTCCACGGAAAGTTGCCCAAAAGGGGGAAGTTGCCCAAAAGGGGGCGGTGACCCAAAAGGGTAGCGGTGTCCCAAAAGGGAGCAGCTGCCCAAAAGGGGATGGAGTCCCAAAGGGGGCGGTGTCTCAAAAGGGGCGGTGTCCCAAAACGGGGCAGAGTCCCACGAGGGAGTGGTGGCCCTAAAGGGGATAATGACCCAAAAGGAGATGAAGTCCCAGAAAGTGGGAGGTGCCCAAAAGGGTTTGGAACATCCCAGAGTAAAAGGGGTGACACAGGCGGACTGTTGCCAGGGACAATTGTACTATATGTGCCCAGTCTGCCATATGAACTGCCGACCTGGCCTGGGGCTATGTGAGTGTGCCCTGCAAATGAACGCAGAGGGCTTGTGCGGACTTGTTGACTCTGAGAGCTCAGAGACCCTGGTGAAGGCTGCGCCCGAGGTCTTTGAGATACGAAAAAGAAGATCGGGGTCACCTGTATCCATAAGGGCACTAAAGACTACCCGGTATCCAGGGTGATCCTTGAGACGGCCAGTGACATCTCAAGTCATGATGTCGCCATGGTCCCTAACTTAGCTAATCCAGTGATAGTAGGCCCGGACTCTGGGCTGCTCTCGGACTTATGAAAGAAGGGAGCTCCTCTACAGCTGGAGGAAGAAGGACCCTGTTTATTAGTCCTGAGACAATTGTGTGTACTGGTAATTATCCCCTCCCTTTCTCTTTGTTTTTCTGTCCTATCTTTTATTTGGCAACCATGGTTGTGCTGGGAGAAACCTTTTATGATCAGCAGATCAGAGACACCCTTAAGGTACCGTCACACTCAGCGACGCTGCAGCGATATAGACAACGAGCCGACCTAAACTAGATCGTTGGAGTGTCGCTGTTTAGGTCGCTGTAGAGACGTCAAACACAGCAACTCCAGAACGATGCAGGAGCGATCCAGTGACGTAACGGCGACTCACTTCTCGTTCTCGCTGGTTGTTAGCTCCACGTCAAACAGCCGGAGTGTACCGATCCAACACACATGTAGAGGCCCTATGCTCGTTGCTGGCGTTGTTGCTTTTGATGTCAAACATGACGATACACGCTGACCTGGTGACTAAATAAAGTTCTGGCCTTCTAGCTCCGACCAGCGATGGCACAGCGGGATCCAGATCGCTGCTGCGTGTCAAACACAACGAGATCGCTATCCAGGACGCTGCAACGTCACGGATTGTTGTCGTTCTCTTTGCAAAGTTGCTGAGTGTGACGGTACCTTTATTGCCTTATGCAAGTCACAGCACATTGACTTTGCAGGCAAAAACAAAGCCCAACTGGTCGCAGATCTGGTGCAATGGGAAGCCACTCTAGACCACTCTCAGAGCCCAGTGGCCGCAGAAGCCAGCACAAGCGAACATGGTGCTGCAGCAGAGGTCCAACCACTGAATACGAGCCCGACTAGCAACCAGGGCGAATTGGACCCCCACCTGCTGGCGGCCTTGAAAGAATTCCCCACTGACGACCATGAGGGACGTCGGCAGCTGATTCAGCAATACCGGCAGGAGGCCGAGGCCCGAGCCGAGCGAGAGGCCCAGGCCAAGCGAGCCGAGCGGGAGGCTGAGAGAGCCGAGCGGGAGTACCAGCTTCAGATAGCCCGACTGCCAATGCAGGGGTCGTCCCAGTCCAACCGTGAGTCCAGCAGTGCTCAGATGCCGAAGCCCCGGCCCGATCACTTTCCTGTTATGGAAAAGGACGGGGACTTGAACACTTTTCTGCGGGCCTTTGAGAAAGCCTGCAGGCAGTACCAGCTGCCTACTCAAGAATGGGCACGATACCTGACCCCTAGGCTGAGAGGCAAAGCTCTGGAGGCGTTTGCTGCCCTCCCTCAAGAACAGGATGGTGACTATGGGGCCATCAAGCAGGCCCTGATAGCAAAGTACCAGCTTACACCCTAGGTTTACTGTAGAAAGTTCCGGAACCTCCAACGTGACCCACACGACAGTTACAGTGATGTGGCATATGGACTGGGGACCAACTTTGACCAGTGGACCCAAGGACTGTCAGTGACTACCTTTGCACAGCTGCGAGACCTGATGATCAAAGACCAGTTCTTACATCTTTGCCCAGCTGAGGTGCGACAGTTCGTGATGGACAGAGAACCCAAAGACGTGACGAAAGCAGCACAGATTGCCGATGCCTATGAGGCCAACCGTAGATCGGAAGTGCGGAAGCCAGTCACCACCAGCTGGAGAGGGGGTAAGCCTGCATCCAACTCCAGTACCCCTGTCAGCCAACACACCAGAGGTCCTGTCCCCGTGGCCAACTACACCAGACCAACCACCGAACCTCGCCAGTGTTTCCACTGCAAGCGGACTGGCCATATCAGTCCCTACTGCCCAGACAAGCCGAAGATCCCCCAGCCAAGGCCCCAGGGCCTAATACAGCAGTTCTTTTGGTGGGTGGTGTGGTTGGGAGGGTGTGTGACAACGTACAGCACGTCACTGTGGGAGGCCATGTTGCTACAGGCCTCAAGGACACCGGGGCTGAACGAACCCTCATCCAACCCGAACTGATGGACCCTGAAGAAATCATTCCGGGGAAGACCCTAACTGTCACTGGGATTGGGGGCATCAGCTGTCCCTTACCGATGGCCCGGGTTTATGTTGATTGGGGTGCCGGGAGCGGGGTGAAGGAAGTGGGGCTGTCTGATAATTTGCCCACTGATGTTTTGTTGGGGACTGATTTGGGGAGGATGGTTGCATACTACATCTTTGACACCCCTCCCCAATCTGCTAATAAGGGTAACGTTAACCCTGATGATGATGATGATGATGATGATGATGGGAAATCGCATGTGTTACCTGACCATGCTTTATCTTGTACTGATGCTTCTGATAACCATTTTTTCCCTAGGATTGATGGAGGAAATGTTGTACCTGTGCCATCGGAGCCTGATAATGATTTTTCTGTGAAAGTTGATGTGTCCATAGGTACAGGAGTACTCAGCCACGTCGCTCTGCGGAGTGAGACGGCTGAGGAACCCCTAGCAGGGGCAAGTGTCGGTGCTACAGGAAATGGGGAGATGCATGGGAACTGTGAGGAAGGTGATGCCATGCAATTGACCAGTGCCAACGAGGAAGGTAACTGGCCTATAAGTAGCACTGCTCCTGAGGTAATGGGGGTGGATGGGAAGGTAGAGCCCATAGCAGCGCTGGCTGATAGGTCTGTAGAAATCCCCGGGGAGACAGCCTACGTAGCTGCTGTCATCCGCAGTCAGAGTGCCCGGAACGCAGATAACTGCCTGCCTTCCGGACCCTCCTCAGTCATCATTGTGACTGAACCAGAGGTGGACCCAGAGCAGGTCCAAGAGGGTTCCCGCGGGGAAGGGACCCTGACATCGCTTCTGGCTTCCCCTAGCCAGGAGTTTCAGGCCGCTCTGCGCACAGATGCGAGCCTAGAGAGTTTGAGACAACTCGCCGAGACGCCCACCTCCATGACTGAGAAGGAGAGGGTGTCCTGGGAACGAGGAAGGTTATACCGGGAGACAGTACCCGGAGAATCACAAAAGGAGTGGTTGAGGGAAAGACAGCTGGTCGTCCCGCAGCAATTCCGGGGTGAGTTGTTACGGATTGCCCATGAGATCCCGCTAGCTGGACACTTGGGGATCAGCAAAACTAAGGCCCAGCTGTCTCAACACTTCTATTGGCCTAAGATGGGGACAGATGTGTCAAACTACTGCCGCTCCTGTATCACTTGTCAAAGAGTGGGGAAGGTGGGGCCTGCTCTTAAGGCTCCCCTGATCCCTTTGCCAGTGATAGAGGAGCCTTTCCAGAGAATTGCGGTGGACATTGTGGGCCCGCTGGCCGTCCCCAGCAGCTCTGGAAAGCAATACACCCTTACTGTGGTAGACTGCACTACCCGGTACCCAGAGGCAGTAGCTCTGTTGTCAACTAGGGCAGATAAGGTGGCAGGTGCCCTCTTGGCCATCTTTTCACGTATAGGATTTCCCAGAGAGATGCTTACTGATCAAGGAACCCAATTTATGTCTCGCCTAATGGAGACTCTCTGTAAGAGAATGCAGGTGAAGCACCTGGTATCGAGTGCGTATCACCCACAGACCAAAGGCTTGTGTGAACGCTTCAATGGTACCCTCAAACAGATGCTACGCATGCTGATTGAGACCCAAGGGTGCGACTGGGAGTGGTACCTCCCACACCTGCTATTAGCTTACCGAGAGGTTCCGCAGGCCTCGACGGGGTTCTCCCACTTTGAGCTCCTGTATGGCAGGCGAGTCCGGGGACCCCTTGGGTTGGTAAGAGAATCCTGGGAAGAGGAGCCGAACCCTTCTGAAGTGTCCATAGTGGAGTATGTCATGCGCTTCCGTGACAAGATGCACACCTTGACGCAGTTGGTGCATGACAACATGACGTAGGCTCAGGCTGACCAGAAGCACTGGTACGACCAGAACGCCCGGGAGCAGACTTACCACGTGGGTCAAAAGGTGTGGGTGCTGGCCCCCGTACCAAAGGATAAGCTTCAGGCAGCCTGGGAGGGCCCGTATGTCGTCCACCAACAGCTCAACCCGGGGACCTACGTGGTCACTCTTGACCACGCTCGGGGTAGGCGAAAGGCATTTCACATCAACATGATGAAGGCTCATCACGAACGTGAACCTTTCATCCCACCGGTCTGCAGCTTACCCGAAGACGGGGAGGAAGACACCCTCCTGGACATGCTGGCCCAAGCCAAGGCCGGTGGGTCCATCGAGGACGTGGAGGTAAGCGCCTTGTTAAATGAATCCCAGCGGATGCAGTTGCAAACCACACTTGAACCCTTCTGGATCGTGTTCTCCAACCGACCTGGGAGGACTGAGTTAGCAGTCCATGAGGTGGACACCGGGAATCACACCCCACTACGGCGAACACCCTATCGAATCTCTGACCAGGTGCAGCAGGTTATGCACCAGGAGATCGATGAGATGTTACAGCTGGGGGTGATTCGACGGTCAAAGAGCGCGTGGGCCTCACCTGTAGTTCTCGTGCCAAAGAAGGACCGGACCACCCGGTTCTGCGTGGACTACAGGGGGCTCAACGCCATCACAGCCTCTGACGCGCACCCAATGCCGTGCATTGAGGAGCTACTTGAGAGGTTAGCTGGCGCAAAATACCTGACAATAATGGATCTAAGTCAAGGATACTGGCAGATTCACCTGAGCCCCAAGGCGCAGGAGAAGTCCACCTTTATCACACCCTTTGGACTGTACGAGTCCACGGTGATGCCCTTCGGCATGAAGAATGCCCCTGCCACTTTTTAGCAGATAGTCAACCTCCTGCTTCAGGGACTGGAGAAGTACGCAGTGGCGTACTTGGATGACATTGCCATCTTCAGTCCCTCCTGGGATGAACACCTGCAGCATCTTGAGGAGGTGCTCAGGCGAATTCACCGAGCAGGACTGACTATCAAGCCGGGAAAGTGCCAGATGGGCATGAGGGAGACCCACTACCTGGGGCACCTGGTAGGCGGAGGCACCCTAAAGCCAGAGCCTGAGAAAGTGGGAGCGATCGTGAACTGGCCCACCCCTAGGACCAAGAAACAGGTGATGTCCTTCCTGGGCACTGCAGGGTGCTATAGGCGCTTCGTACATCACTTTAGTAGCATGGCAAAACCCTTGATGGACTTCACCAGGAAGAAGCTACCCCACATCGTCAACTGGACCGATGGCTGTGAGGGGGCCTTCCAGGCATTGAAAACAGCACTGTGCAACGCCCCTGTGTTGAAAGCAGTCGATAGCAGTCGACCGTTCTTGGTGCAGGCCGATGCCAGTGAGTTTCGCCTTGGTGCTGTGCTCAGCCAGGTTGACTCGGATGACCAAGAGTACCCCGTGTTATACCTGAGCCGGAAACTTTTGCCGAGGGAAGTGGCCTACTCCACCATCAAGAAGGAGTGCCTGGCCATAGTCTGGGCCCTGCAGCGCTTGCAGCCCTACTTGTACGGTCGCATCTTCACTGTGGTGACCGACCACAACCCTCTGCGCTGGCTAAACGCCATGTGTGGAACCAACGGCAGGTTGCTACGCTGGAGCCTTGCCCTTCAGCAGTTTGACGTCAACATTGAACACAAAACGGGCAGGGAGCATGGCAATGCAGATGGACTGTCCTGCCAGGGTGAACCTACTGAGGTGCGCATGGAGGCATACCAAGGGTTTCTGCCTCCGTAGCACACACCAAATGGGGGAGGTGTCACGATATTGTATGAAATATCATATAAGTTTAGTTTCTCTTGTTAGCCCAGGTTGTGGGCTAAAACCCCCCTTCCCTTTCACTCAGGCAAGAGCTTGCCTTGTCAATGTATGTGGGGGAGTTTTATTGAAGAAAGGTATTTACGACTGGCATAGCTGCAGTGGAAAGTTGTGCTAGCTAAAACCGGTCTGATTCCCTTCTGTAAATGCAAGAAGTCCTTTGTTCCATTATTGTAAGATATTGGGCTAACGATTTAGGCTAGAAAAAGGAAAAGTACGTATTGTTAACATTCGTCAGTGGTTCTGTCAGCCACTCTAAACATGAGCTTCTAAATCCATCAGGTAAAAAGTCGGGAATTCTATGTAATTATGCATCACAAATAGGACATATTTGATCTCATTAGAATGCCAATGTTAATACGAGATGAATGCTGGGTTTGTTATGACTATGACATGTTCTGTAGCGGAGTTACAGGCATTAGACAAATTTAGGTTAAATTTAGTTAAACTGAAGAGAGAGGAGGGTCTGGGTAAGCCAGCCCTGTTGGTGATGTCACAGGCTGCGGTTTATACGTTTTTGCCAGGCCCCAGCAGTTAGTCTGTCTGCTGGAGCCTATGTGAGCCTGACTTGAAAAGCTGTTCCTAACCAGAGTCCTAATGCACTGGGACAGATGGAAACTCCACCAACTAGCCTGGTTGCCTGCAATGCTCTGAACACATGTAAGTGTTGATTTCTCATTTAACCCCTCTTATTTTTATAATTACCTTGTACATATTTTCAATTGTCTCATATTGTAACATCTTTATATGACTTTTTTTAAACACTGCCTTAAACCTTTGACGGAGTATAATATTTAATACTAGAGTCGTTCTTCCTGCTCTAAAACGTACCCTAAGTCTTCTGAAGGGAATTACACTACTGTTTTGGGTTAGCTTCGGACCCGTTTAATCGAAGCTGGTGGCAGCATACTGTGTGCGGGCCTTTGGGTGACGATGTAGCGACTGCGGCGTTGATCATTATTGTTCCTGCCTGAGTAGTTAATCGCGTCGCTGCAGCGTACCCAATAGCCAGTACATAGCAGGCAGCCTTTCTAGCGACTAATTACCCTAGGTGCAGTACCTAATCTGACCTGAGAGTAAGGGGGCACCAGAGAGCTGCAAGTTTCAAGTGGAACTGTAAGTGGAATATACATAAATCCCTGCAGTTTGTGGTATATTGAAGAGCAGTGGGATAACTAAAATAAGCCCCTGCTGTAAACGAAGAGGTCAATAGCCTTGTGTGTGTCTTTTTCATCACATTATGGAGTGGAGGGATAACTAAGATAAGCCCCCCTGCACATGTGATAGCCGTCTGTTGGCCTAAAGTCACCCCGATCTGTGACGTGGGGGTGACGGTCACGGTGTGAATCGTGACCACTCCTCCTGTATATATACACTGCACAGTACAACTTCTCCTGTCCTGTATATATACACTGCACAATACCACTCCTCCTGTCCTGTATATATACACTGCACAGTACCACTCCTCCTGTATATATATACACTGCACAGTACCACTCCTCCTGACCTGTATATACACTGCACAGTACCACTCCTCCTGTCCTGTATATATACACTGCACAGTACCACTCCTCCTGTATATATACACTGCACAGTACCACTCCTCCTGTATATATACACTGCACAGTACCACTCCTGTATATATACACTGCACAGTACCACTCCTCTTGTCCTGTATATATACACAGCACAGTACCACTCCTCCTGTATATATACACTGCACAGTACCACTCCTCCTGTATATATATACACTGCACAGTACCACTCCTGTATATATACACTGCACAGTACCACTCCTCTTGTCCTGTATATATACACTGCACAGTACCACTCCTCCTGTATATATATACACTGCACAGTACCACTCCTGTATATATACACTGCACAGTACCACTCCTCTTGTCCTGTATATATACACTGCACAGTACCACTCCTCCTGTATATATACACTGCACAGTACCACTCCTCCTGTATATATACACTGCACAGTACCACTCCTCCTGTATATATACACTGCACAGTACCACTCTATATATACACTGCACAGTACCACTCCTTCTGTATATATATACACTGCACAGTACCACTCCTCCTGTATATATACACTGCACAGTACCACTCTATATATACACTGCACAGTACCACTCCTCCTGTATATATATACACTGCACAGTACCACTCCTGTATATATACACTGCACAGTACCACTCCCCCTGTCCTGTATATATACACTGCACAGTACCACTCCTCCTGTATATATACACTGCACAGTACCACTCCTCCTGTATATATACACTGCACAGTACCACTCTATATATACACTGCACAGTACCACTCCTGTATATATACACTGCACAGTACCACTCCTGTATATATACACTGCACAGTACCACTCCTCCTGTATATATACACTGCACAGTACCACTCTATATATACACTGCACAGTACCACTCCTGTATATATACACTGCACAGTACCACTCTATATATACACTGCACAGTACCACTCCTGTATATATACAGTGCACAGTACCACTCTATATATACACTGCACAGTACCACTCCTGTATATATACACTGCACAGTACCACTCCTCCTGTATATATACACTGCACAGTACCACTCTATATATACACTGCACAGTACCACTCCTGTATATATACACTGCACAGTACCACTCTATATATACACTGCACAGTACCACTCCTCCTGTATATATACACTGCACAGTACTGCTCCTCCTGTATATATACACTGCACAGTACCACTCCTCCTGTTATATATACACTGCACAGTACCACTCCTCCTGTTATATATACACTGCACAGTACAGCTCCTCCTGTATATATATACACTGCACAGTACCACTCTATATATACACTGCACAGTAGCACTCTTGTATATATACACTGCACAGCACCACTCCTCCTCTATATATACACTGCACAGCACCGCTCCTCCTCTATATATACACTGCACAGTACCACTCCTCCTGTATATATACACTGCACAGTACCACTCCTCCTGTATATATACACTGCACAGTACCACTGCTCCTGTATATATACACTGCACAGTACCACTCCTCCTGTCCTGTATATATACACTGCACAGTAGCACTCCTGTATATATACACTGCACAGCACCACTCCTCCTCTATATATACACTGCACAGCACCGCTCCTCCTCTATATATACACTGCACAGTACCACTCCTCCTGTATATATACACTGCACAGTACCACTCCTCCTCTATATATACACTGCACAGCACCGCTCCTCCTCTATATATACACTGCACAGTAGCACTTCCTCGTGTTCTGGGTGTATCTGTGTATTAGACCCATATTGTGTTGGCGGTCTCGCAGTCCTTCTTCCGTGGCCCCTGGGGTCTGTGCCCGGTGCCGGTGGATGGCGGCTGTTCGCACGTCGGCTGCGGTTTCTTTTCCTTTTCTTTGCTGGATCTCCGACTAATGAAAGGAGAAAACAATTAGTGTGAAATGAATTTTAATGAGGTTCTTTGCTTGTTGCTGATAACGAGTCCTGGTGTCAGATCGCTCCACGCGCCGGCAAAGGAGAAGAACAAAACTCTGTTTCTTTTGGCTGTAAATCCCGCAGGCACTCCAAGAAAAAGGAAATAAAACTGTGCGGGACGCGGCGGACGAGGAGCGCAGCTCTGCCTCTGAATTATTAACGCCATGCGACAACTCCGCTCCTCGTCTTCATTATTCTGTCACTTTGTGTCACCACAGCGTTTACTAACTTAGAGGAAATTTGTCCATCTGCAACATGTCTTATCCTCCAGTCACCTCCAGAGCTGCAGTCACTATTCTGCTGTTACATCATGTCTTATCCTCCATTCACCCCCAGAGCTGCAGTCACTATTCTGCTGTTACATCATGTCTTATCCTCCATTCACCCCCAGAGCTGCAGTCACTATTCTGCTGTTACATCGTGTCTTATCCTTCCTCTTGGTCTTCCTTTCCTGGGGCGGTCCTCATGTGAGCCAGTTTCTTTGTAGCGCTTGATGGTTTTTGTCACTGCACTTGGGGACACTTTCAAAGTTTTCCCAATTTTTCAGACTGACCTTCATTTCTTAAAGTAATGATGGCCACTCGTTTTTCTTAGCTGCTTTTTTCTTGCCATAATACAAATTCTAACAGTCTGTTCAGTAGAACTATCAGCTGTGTATCCACCAGACTTCTGCTCAACACAACTGATGGTCCCAACCCCATTTATAAGGCAAGAAATCCCACTTATTAAACCTGACAGGGCACACCTGTGAAGTGAAAACCATTCCCGGTGACTACCTCTTGAAGCTCATCAAGAGAATGCCAAGAGTGTGCAAAGCAGTCATCAAAGCAAAAGGTGGCTTGTGACGGGGTCTACCAAGCTGGGGTACCTCTTTCAGTACCACCCCGTGTTTTCGGAGGTCCACTCTGCTTTGGCTGGAGTCTGAATGAAGGACGCTGGCTGGAATTCCTTGGTTACATGGGCACATATAAAAGATCACTGCTTCTCCACGTATTTCCAGTCTGACAACACTTTACTCACAGGACACAGAATATATAACACAGATACACAGGGTAGGCCAATAGAAAAGCGGCAGGCCAGACATACATTACAATAGCCGCAGGGGGCCGGAGCCTGCCGATATTTACTGTGGGAATTACAAAGGTGGGGGGCGGACAAAAGGGGAATATCGTGTCCCCTCTGCCCAGGGGCGCAGCCTGTGGACTGATGCTTTAGGGACATGCATCTCACATGGAACCTATTATACAGTACATACATATAACTGCACAACATATTCTGGGTGCTGAGTGGTTCCGTAACACGTTACATGGCTACTTTGAAGAGCCTAGAATATAAGACATAATTTCAGTTGTTTCACACTTTTTTGTTAAGTATATAATTCCACATGTGTTAATTCATAATTTTGATGCCTTCAGTGTGAATGTACAATGTTCTTAGTCATGAAAATACAGAAAAATCTTTAAATGAATCGTGTCCAAACTTTTGGTCTGTACTGTAGATAAATTCCCTACAGAAAGAACCAGGGGTAACCAAACGACCCCGCTTCATGACAAATTGGTGTGAGTGGTGTGGATGATAAAGGTATCTTCCCGGTGAACCATGACATAGTGGTGGGATTCCTGACATATCCAGTGGGATCCGTGAAATATTGGTGGCAGCACGGTGGGATCCGTGACACTGCTCCTCTGGTGGGATGGCTGGTTTCTGTCGCTGCGCCTCTGGCAGGGGGGGCCAATTTCAGTCATCGCTGCTCCTTTGGGGTGGCCAGTTTCTGTCGCTTTGCCTCTGGGATTTCCAGTTTCTGTCACTGCGCCTCTGGCAGGGGGTAGGGGGAGGCCGTTTCTGTCGCTGAGTCTCCACCGTCGTGTTTTATAATCCGCCATCATCTCCTATAATCTGCCGTCTTCTCCTATAATCTGCCATCATCTCCTATAATCTGCCGTCATCTCCTATAATCCACCGTCATCTCCTATAATCCGCCGTCTTCTCCTATAATCCGCCGTCTTCTCCTATAATCTGCCGTCATCTCCTATAATCTGCCATCATCTCCTATAATCCGCCGTCATCTCCTATAATCCACCGTCATCTCCTATAATCCACCGTCATCTCCTATAATCCGCCGTCTTCTCCTATAATCCACCGTCTTCTCCTATAATCTGCCATCTTCTCCTGTAATCCACCATTATCTCCTATAATCTGCTGTCATCTCCTATAATCTGCCGTCATCTCCTATAATCCACCGTCATCTCCTATAATCCGCCGTCTTCTCCTGTAATCCACCATTATCTCCTATCAACCGCCGTCATCTCCTATAATCTGCCATCATCTCCTATATTCTGCCGTCATCTCCTATAATCCACCGTCATCTCCTATAATCCACCATTATCTCCTATAATCCGCCGTCTTCTCCTATAATCCGCCGTCTTCTCCTATAAGGCCTCTTTCACATGTCAGTGGCTCCGGTACGTCAGGTGACAGTCTCCTCACGTACCGGAGCCACTGACACACGTAGACACATAAAAATCAATGCATCTGTGCAGATGTCATTGATTTTTTGCGGACCGTGTCTCCGTGTGCCAAACACGGAGACATGTCAGTGTTCGAGGGAGCGCACGGATTACACGGACACATTAAAGTCAATGGGTCCGTGTAAAACACGTACCGCACACGGACATTGTCCGTGTGCAGTCCGTGTGCCGTGCAGGAGACAGCGCTACTGTAAGCGCTGTCCCCCCCCACTGGTGCTGAAGCCGCGATTCATATCTTCCCTGCAGCAGCATTTGCTGTAGAGAAGATATGAATAATCGTGCGCCCCCCCGCTGTTATTAAAATACTCACCCGGCTCCCTCGCTGGCTGGCGCTGCTTCCTGTCCTGGCCGCACCTTCTACTGTATGAGCGGTCACGTGGGGCCGCCCATTACAATCATGAATATGCGGCACCACCTCCCATAGGGGTGGAGCCACATATTCATTACTGTAAATGAGCGGCCCCACGTGACCGCTCATACAGGAGAAGGTGCGGCCAGGACAGGAAGCAGCGCCAGCAGCCAGCGAGGGAGCCGGGTGAGTATTTTAATAACAGCGGGGGGGGCGCACGATTATTCATATCTTCTCTACAGCAAATGCTGCTGCAGGGAAGATATGAATCGCGGCTTCAGCACCAGATGCAGGGGACAGCGATAAACTTTAGCGCTGTCTCCTGCACGGTGCGTGTGGTACCCAGTGGGCACACGGACACAGAAACGCACCGGCACACGGACATGGATAATTCCGGTACCTATTTTTCCGGTACCGGAATTATCTGGACGTGTGAGACTGCCGTAATCCACCATTATCTCCTATAAACCGCTGTCTTCTATAATCCGCCGTCTTCTCCTATAATCTGCCCCATCATCTCCTATAATCTGCCGTCATCTCCTATAATCCACCATCATCTGCTATAATCCGCCGTCTTCTCCTATAATCCACCATTATCTCTTATAAACCGTCGTCATCTCCTATAATCTGCCGTCATCTCCTATAATCCAACGTCATCTCCTATAATCCGCCGTCTTCTCCTATAATCCACCATCATCTCCTATAATCTGCCTTCATCTCCTATAATCTGCCTTCATCTCCTATAATCCGCCGTCTTCTCCTATAATCCACCATTATCTCCTATAAACCGTCGTCATTTCCTATAATCTGCCGTCATCTCCTATAATCCAACGTCATCTCCTATAATCCGCCGTCTTCTCCTATAATCCACCATTATCTCCTATAAACCATCGTCATCTCCTATAATCCGCCGTCTTCTCCTATAATCCACCATCATCTCCTATAATCTGCCTTCATCTCCTATAATCTGCCGTCTTCTCCTATAAACCATCGTCATCTCCTATAATCCGTCGTCATCTCCTATAATCCACCATCATCTCCTATAATCTGCCTTCTTCTTCGATAATCCGCCATCATCTCCTATAAACCGCTGTCTTCTATAATCCGCCGTCATCTCTTGTAATCCGCGGCATGTTTTATAATCTGCCGTCGTCTCCTGTAATCCGCCGTCATCTCCTATAATCCGCCGTCGTCTCCTGTAATCCGCCGTCGTCTCCTATAATCCGCCGTCGTCTCCTGTAATCCGCCGTCGTCTCCTATAATCCGCCGTCGTCTCCTGTAATCCGCCGTCATCTCCTATAATCCGCCGTCGTCTCCTGTAATCCGCCGTCGTCTCCTGTAATCCGCCGTCGTCTCCTGTAATCCGCCATAGTCTCCTGTAATCCGCCGTCGTCTCCTATAATCCGCCGTCATCTCCTGTAATCCGCCGTCATCTCCTATAATCCGCCGTCGTCTCCTGTAATCCGCCGTCGTCTCCTGTAATCCGCCGTCGTCTCCTATAATCCGCCGTCGTCTCCTGTAATCCGCCGTCGTCTCCTATAATCCGCCGTCGTCTCCTGTAATCCGCCGTCATCTCCTATAATCCGCCGTCGTCTCCTGTAATCCGCCCCGTCGTCTCCTGTAATCTGGTCTGATGGAGATGACGCCGCCACGTTCTGTATTTATGTAAACGTGGCGCACCACAGGTGAATCTCCGGCACTGAGGATGATTCTCCAGCAGGAGTCGCCCTCGCATAGCACAGAATCGTCAGCAGTCATCCCTCTCATCAACGAAAGCCGCGGCCTTCAGCGCTGGATGAGAACAGCTGAAAATCCGCAAAGAGCCGAGGATTCATCTCCGTTTATTGGTGTCACACAACCTGATGTATCCATGCTGGTGAAGAGCCAACACCATGAATGTCCCCCTGTGATGAGCCCCGGTCTGATTCGTCTCCCTCCTCCATGATGAGCCCCCGACACTGGGGTCACCCGGTCTGATGCGTCTCGCCCCACTCATGATGAGCCCCCGACACTGATGTCACCCGGTCTGATACGTCTCCCTCCCCCATGATGAGCCCCCGACACTGGGGTCACCTGGTCTGATGCATCTCGCCCCACCCGTGATGAGCCCCCGGCACTGATGTCACCCGGTCTGATACGTCTCCCTCCTCCATGATGAGCCCCCGGCACTGGGGTCACCTGATCTGATACGTCTCGCCCCACTCATGATGAGCCCCCGACACTGATGTCACCCGGTCTGATGCGTCTCGCCCCACTCATGATGAGCCCCCGACACTGATGTCACCCGGTCTGATACGTCTCCCTCCCCCATGATGAGCCCCCGGCGCTGGTGTCACCCGGTCTGATACGTCTCCCTCCTCCATGATGAGCCCCCGGCACTGGGGTCACCCGGTCTGATACGTCTCGCCCCACTCATGATGAGCCCCCGACACTGATGTCACCCGGTCTGATACGTCTCCCTCCTCCATGATGAGCCCCCGACACTGGGGTCACCTGGTCTGATGCGTCTCGCCCCACTCATGATGAGCCCCCGGCACTGATGTCACCCGGTCTGATACGTCTCCCTCCTCCATGATGAGCCCCCGACACTGGGGTCACCTGGTCTGATGCGTCTCGCCCCACTCATGATGAGCCCCCGGCACTGATGTCACCCGGTCTGATACGTCTCCCTCCTGCATGATGAGCCCCCGACACTGGGGTCACCTGGTCTGATTCGTCTCGCCCCACTCATGATGAGCCCCCGACACTGATGTCACCCGGTCTGATGCGTCTCGCCCCACTCATGATGAGCCCCCGGCACTGATGTCACCCGGTCTGATACGTCTCCCTCCTGCATGATGAGCCCCCGACACTGGGGTCACCTGGTCTGATGCGTCTCGCCCCACTCATGATGAGCCCCCGGCACTGATGTCACCCGATGTGATGTTGTAAATGTGAGATTATTTTTGGCGGGATGACTATAAAGCTTTTTGTGTCGGAGTCTGCCGTGTGGGTGATGAGATTTTCCGCTGACCCCTGTCTCTCTGCAGTCATGTTTTGTGATGACCAGTGTAATGGGTTACTCCACACTGAGGGCCACGGGCTCGCTGAGAGCTCTCACTGGCCTCACTCTTATCATACAGGTCAGTACATTGATGTCTCGCTGATGAGATTGTCGCCGTGTTTCTGGCATTCTATTAATGGCTGTATGGCTCTTCTGGAGCCACAGCTACTGAACCAGAACTGAGATTTCTCTTCAGCTTCGGCTGTTTGTTGCTTCTGCCTGTGAGGAGATCCGAGTGGGTGTGCGGCATCCACTTGCGGGAAGGTGTGAGACCTCTTCTGGGAGGGTGTGAGGCCTCTGCCTCCAGGAGCATGTGTGACACCACCCCCGGAGGGTGTGCAACCTCATCTGGGAGTGTGTGTAGCCTACACCTCCGGGAGGGTGTGTGGCCGCATCTGAGATGCTGTGTGGACTACACCTCTGGCAGAGTGAGCGACCTCGTCTCGGAGGGTGTGCAGCATACGCCTTCAGGAGGATGTGCGACCTCATCTGGGAGGGTGTGCGTCCATGTCTGGGGAAGGTGTTAGGCCACGACTTGCTCATCGGCCTTGTCATGTCAGGTGTTTCACCAGTTCGGTACTTCCTTCGAGGGGCAGCAGATATGATCAGCGCCCTGTGACTTTGGGTCTGGCTCCATTAGTCATGCTGTTCAGTAAGTGACCAATCCCCTGGTCCCGGCCATTGTCTCATATAGGGGTAGTTGTATGTAGCTGTAAGGGGCTGGACCAGGGCCATAGTCATGGCCGAACAGTCTGGTGTATCTATAGCTTGGTCTCCCAATACATGAAAACATTGTCCATTACTTTGTGTACCTGTGGCTCCACTCTCTGCACCGTCCGGGTCACCTCTGTTTCGCTGTAGGTTCCCATCAGTCGGTGTAATAAAGATTGAGACACAGTCCTTTTCAACTTTCACATAAACAACTTTACTGTTAGCTTTATGCAGCACATCCAGATTCCTCACAGCATTTACAACAGGATTAGCATTGCACATCTGCTCTTCTTTCCCTGCACCTTCCTTCCTGTCACACAACACATACCAGGGTCAAACGGTACCGCTCGTTCCTCAGCGTCCTCTCAATTCAGCTCTGCTATGGTTAGGCCTTCCTTAGTCTGTTTCGCGCCAAACAAGAGAATTTCCATCTCCGAAGCTAGTTGCCACCTGGCGAGCGACTGCGCTTTGCCCTTCAGTACTGTGCTTTGTGGTGACCCAACGTCCTCCTGTTCCAAGCTCGCTGCTTCTGGGAGCTCCCCAAGCAACCGTTTTGCCCCGGTACTGAGGGCATCTGCCCAAGCTATAAGCTGCCACATCTTAGGGCTACCTGTGCCCCCGTACTGTGTTGTTTTCTCCTTTCCTGCTGCTTTACTGGCCTCTGCTGTTCCGGCCCGTTGCTGTGGATGGCTGGGCTTTTTCTCTTAATAAAAGAACGTTCTTGGTAGCTGCTATTGTCCTGGGCACTTAACCCCGTGTGGACTGTCTCGCGCCCTGGCTTCTGCCTTGAATCAGGAAATACTCCTTCTCTTAGCTGCAGCTGACCCCTCCTACATTAACTAGTTCCTAACCATGTGAATCTCCCATATAGTACTATGTACACTATTCTAAGGTACTCCATCTAGTGGGCGAACTTCAGTACTACACTTTCCCCATGTAACAAGTACAAGCAATATAACTGTGGTGACACCTAAGATGTCACTGGCGCTGCCTAGGTGGCGCTATTGGGGCACGCGAATCAACGTACGGAATGCAGAGGCAAATCACGCCGAGCTCAAGGACCTTAAACTAATGCAGCGAACAGGACTTGGCACAGAGCAGTCACGTGACCGGGGGCAGAGCCACCGCACAAGAGCACAGGGAAGGGCAGTAAACTCACAGGGTGCAGGACAAAGACATAAAAGGTAGTCAAACAGAGCTGAGGGTCAAAGCCAGGCGGGAGCGAAGTATCTGCAGATAAGACAAAGATTGAATAGGGACAAGCAACGGGGTGTTATTACCAGGAGGAACAGAACAGTACAAAGCCAGAAGTCAGGGCACACAACCGGGTCATACAAAGCAAGGCATACAATCACAGAGGCACAACGTTTACGGACGAGTGAAACTGGGTCAGCAACCACAAGCCGAGTATACGGAAGTATCTCCGACACATAATCCAGGAACTGCCAACAATAAGGCCTCCATATAGTATAATACACTCCTCAGTTCTCCATATAGTATAATACACTCCTCAGGCCTCCATATAGTATAATACACTCCTCAGGCCTCCATATAGTATAATACACTCCTCAAGCCTCCATATAGTATAATACACTCCTCAGGCCTCCAAATAGTATAATACACTCCTCATAGTCCTCCATATAGTATAATACACTCCTCAGGCCTCCATATAGTATAATACACTCCTCAGGCCTCCATATAGTATAATACACTCCTCAAGCCTCCATATAGTATAATACACTCCTCAGGCCTCCAAATAGTATAATACACTCCTCATAGTCCTCCACGTAGTATAATGTGCACCTCAGTCCTCCATATAGTATAATACACTCCTCAGTTCTCCATATAGTATAATACACTCCTCAGTCCTCCATATAGTATAATACACTCCTCACTCCTCCTTATAGTATAATACACTCCTCAGTCCTCCATATAGTATAATACACTCTTCAGTCCTCCATATAGTATAATGTACTGCCACAGTCCTCCAAATAGTATAATACACTCCTCATAGTAGTCCATATAGTAAAATGCACCGCCAAGTTGAGTGCCAAGTTTTTTATTTTACAACTGCACACTGAGCACGCAACGCCGCTGATAGGTGATACCTCTGCTCTTCGCAGGACCTATAATACACAGTGGGGTGACGAGTGGTGATAGTACAGGAGTGGGTGATAGCACAGGAGTGGGTGATAGTACAGGAGGAGGTGATAGCACAGGAGGAGGTGATAGTACAGGAGGAGGTGATAGCACAGGAGGAGGTGATAGTACAGGGGGAGGTGATAGTACAGGAGTGGGTGATAGCACAGGAGGAGGTGATAGTACAGGAGGAGGTGATGGTACAGGAGTGAGTGATAGTACAGGAGGAGGTGATAGTATAGGAGGAGGTGATAGTACAGGAGTGGGTGATAGTACCAGGAGGAGGTGATAGTACAGGAGAAGGTAATAGTACAGGAGGAGGTGATAGTACAGGAGTGGGTGATAGTACCAGGAGGAGGTGATAATACAGGAGGAGGTGATAGTACAGGAGTGATAGTACAGCAGGAGGTGATAGTACAGGAGTGGGTGATAGTACCAGGAGGAGGTGATAGTACAGGAGTGGTGATAGTACAGGAGGCGGTAATAGTACAGGAGGAGGTGATAGTACAGGAGTGGGTGATAGTATAGGAGGAGGTGATAGTACAGGAGTGGGTGATAGTACGGGGGAGGTGATAGTACCGGAGGAGGTGATAGTACAGGGGGAGGTAATAGTACAGGAGTGGGTGATAGTACAGGAGGAGGTGATAGTACAGGAGTGGGTGATAGTACAGGAGGAGGTGATAGTACAGGAGTGGGTGATAGTACAGGAGGTGATAGTACCAGAAGGAGGTGATAGTACAGGAGTGGTGATAGTACAGGAGGAGGTGATAGTACAAGAGGAAGTGATAGTACAGGAGTGGTGATAGTACAGGAGTGGGTGATTGTCACGATATTGTGTGAAATATCATATAAGTTTAGCTTCTTATGTTAGCCCAGGCTGTGGGCTAAACCCCCCCCCCCCTTCCCTTTCACTCAGGCAAGAGCTTGCCTTGTCAATGCATGTGGGGGAGTTTTATTGAATAAAGGTATTTGCGACTGGTATAGCTGCAGTGGAAAGTTGTGCTAGCTAAAACCGGTCTGATTCCCTTCTGTAAATGCAAGAGTCTTTGTTCTAATATTGTAAGATATTGGGCCAACGATTTAGGCTAGAAAAAGGGAAAATACATATTGTTATCATTCGTCGGCAGTTCTATCAGCCACTCTAGACATGAGCTCCTAACTCCATCAGGTAAAAGTAGGTATTTCTCTGTAATTATGCATCACAAATAGGACATATTTGATCTCATTAGAATGCCAATGTTAACCCCTTCATGACCCAGCCTATTTTGACCTTAAAGACCTTGCCGTTTTTTGCAATTCTGACCAGTGTCCCTTTATGAGGTAATAACTCAGGAACGCTTCAACGGATCCTAGCGGTTCTGAGATTGTTTTTTCGTGACATATTGGGCTTCATGTTAGTGGTAAATTTAGGTCAATAAATTATGCGTTTATTTGTGATAAAAACAGAAATTTGGCGAAAATTTTGAAAATTTCGCAATTTTCACATTTTTAATTTTTATTCTGTTAAACCAGAGAGTTATGTGACACAAAATAGTTAATAAATAACATTTCCCACATGTTTACTTTACATCAGCACAATTTTGGAAACAAAATTTTTTTTTGCTAGGAAGTTATAAGGGTTAAAATTTGACCAGCGATTTCTCATGTTTACAACGAAATTTACAAAACCATTTTTTTAGGGACCACCTCACATTTGAAGTCAGTTTGAGGGGTCTATATGGCTGAAAATACCCAAAAGTGACACCATTCTAAAAACTGCACCCCTCAAGGTACTCAAAACCACATTCAAGAAGTTTATTAACCCTTCAGGTGCTTCACAGCAGCAGAAGCAACATGGAAGGAAAAAATGAACATTTAACTTTTTAGTCACAAAAATTATCTTTTAGCAACAATTTTTTTATTTTCCCAATGGTAAAAGGAGAAACTGAACCACGTATGTTGTTGTCCAATTTGTCCTGAGTACGCTGATACCTCATATGTGGGGGTAAACCACTGTTTGGGCGCACGGCAGGGCTTGGAAGGGAAGGAGCGCCATTTGACTTTTTGAATCAAAAATTGGCTCCACTCTTTAGCGGACACCATGTCACGTTTGGAGAGCCCCCGTGTGCCTAAAAATTGGAGCTCCCCCACAAGTGACCCCATTTTGGAAACTAGACGCCCCAGGGAACTTATCTAGATGCATAGTGAGCACTTTGAACCCCCAGGTGCTTCACAAATTGATCCGTAAAAATGAAAAAGTACTTTTTTTTCACAAAAAAATTCTTTTAGCCTCAATTTTTTCATTTTCACATGGGCAACAGGATAAAATGGATCCTAAAATTTGTTGGGCAATTTCTCCTGAGTACGCCGATACCTCATATGTGGGGGTAAACCACTGTTTGGGCACATGGTAAGGCTCGGAAGGGAAGGAGCGCCATTTGACTTTTTGAATGGAAAATTAGCTCCAATTGTTAGCGGACACCATGTCGCGTTTGGAGAGCCCCTGTGTGCCTAAACATTGGAGCTCCCCCACAAGTGACCACATTTTGGAAACTAGACCCCCCAAGGAACTTATCTAGATGCATATTGAGCACTTTAAACCCCCAGGTGCTTCACAGAAGTTAATAACGCAGAGCCATGAAAATAAAAAATAATTTTTCTTTCCTCAAAAATGATTTTTTAGCCTGGAATTTCCTATTTTGCCAAGGGTAATAGGAGAAATTGGACCCCAAATGTTGTTGTTCAGTTTGTCCTGAGTACGCTGATACCCCATATGTGGGGGTAAACCACTGTTTGGGCGCACGGCAGGGCTCGGAAGGGAAGGCACGCCATTTGGCTTTTTAAATGGAAAATTAGCTCCAATCATTAGCGGACACCATGTCACGTTTGGAGAGCCCGTGTGCCTAAACATTGGAGATCCCCCAGAAATGACCCCATTTTGGAAACTAGTCCACCAAAGGAACTAATCTAGATGTGTGGTGAGGACTTTGAACCCCCAAGTGCTTCACAGAAGTTTATAACGCAGAGCCATGAAAATAAAAAATAAAAATTATTTTCTCAAAAATGATCTTTTAGCCTGCAATTTTTTATTTTCCCAAGGGTATCAGGAGAAATTTGACCCCAAAATTTGTTGTCCAGTTTCTCCTGAGTACGCTGATACCCCATATGTGGGGGTAAACCACTGTTTGGGCACATGCCGGGGCTCGGAAGTGAAGTAGTGACGTTTTGAAATGCAGACTTTGATGGAATGCTCTGTGGGCGTCACGTTGCGTTTGCAGAGCCCCTGATGTGGCTTAACAGTAGAAACCCCCCACAAGTGACCCCATTTTGGAAACTAGACCCCGAAAGGAACTTATCTAGATGTGTGGTGAGCACTTTGAACCCCCAAGTGCTTCACAGAAGTTTATAATGCAGAGCCGTGAAAATAATAAATACGTTTTCTTTCCTCAAAAATAATTATTTAGCCCAGAATTTTTTAATTTTCCCAAGGGTAACAGGAGAAATTTGACCCCAATATTTGTTGTCCAGTTTCTCCTGAGTACGGTGATACCCCATATGTGGGGGTAAACTACTGTTTGGGCACATGCCGGGGCTCGGAATTGAAGTAGTGACGTTTTGAAATGCAGACTTTGATGGAATGCTCTACGGGCGTCACGTTGCGTTTGCAGAGCCCCTGATGTGGCTAAACAGTAGAAACCGCCCACAAGTGACCCCATTTTGGAAACTAGACCCCGAAAGGAACTTATCTAGATGTGTGGTGAGCACTTTGAACCCCCAAGTGCTTCATAGAAGTATATAATGCAGAGCCGTGAAAATAATAAATACGTTTTCTTTCCTCAAAAATAATTATTTAGCCCAGAATTTTTTATTTTCCCAAGGGTAACAGGAGAAATTGGACCCCAAAAGTTGTTGTTCAGTTTCTCCTGAGTACGCTGATACCCCATGTGTGGAGGTAAACCACTGTTTGGGCACACGTCGGGGCTCAGAAGGGAAGTAGTGACTTTTGAAATGCAGACTTTGATGGAATGGTCTGCGGGTGTCACGTTGCGTTTGCAGAGCCCCTGGTGTGCCTGAACAGTAGAAACCCCCCACAAGTGACCCCATTTTAGAAACTAGACCCCCCCAAGGAACTTATCTAGATATGTGGTGAGCACTTTGAACCCCCAAGTGCTTCACAGACGTTTACAACGTAGAGCCGTGAAAATAATAAATCATTTTTCTTTCCTCAAAAATGATGTTTTAGCAAGCATTTTTTTATTTTCACAAGGGTAACAGGAGAAATTGGACCCCAGTAATTGTTGCGCAGTTTATCCTGAGTATGCTGGTACCCCATATGTGGGGGTAAACCACTGTTTGGGCACACGTCAGGGCTCGGAAGTGAGGGAGCACCATTTGACTTTTTGAATACGAGATTGGCTGGAATCAATGGTGGCGCCATGTTGCGTTTGGAGACCCCTGATGTGCCTAAACAGTGGTAACCCCTCAATTCTACCTCCAACACTAACCCCAACACACCCTTAACCCTAATCCCAACTGTAGCCATAACCCTAATCACAACCCTAACCCCAACACACCCCTAACCACAACCCTAACCCCAACACACCCCTAACCCTAACCACAACCCTAATTCCATCCCTAACCCTAACCACAACCCTAATCCCAACTGTAGCCATAACCCTAATCACAGCCCTAACCACAACCCTAATTCCAACCCTAACCCTAAGGCTATGTGCCCACGTTGCGGATTCGTGTGAGATTTTTCAGCATCATTTTTTAAAAATCCGCAGGTAAAAGGCACTGCGTTTTACCTGCGGATTTTCCGCGGATTTCCAGTGTTTTTTGGGCGGATTTCACCTGCGGATTCCTATTGAGGAACAGGTGTAAAACGCTGCGGAATCCGCACAAAGAATTGACATGCTGCGGAAAATACAACGCAGCGTTTCCGCGCGGTATTTTCCGCACCATGGGCACAGCGGATTTGGTTTCCATATGTTTACATGGTACTGTACACCTGATGGAAAACTGCTGCGAATCCGCAGCGGCCAATCCACTGCGGATCCGCAGCCAAATCCGCACCGTGTGCACATTGCCTAATTCTAAAGGTATGTGCACACGCTGCGGATCCGCAGCAGTTTCCCATGAGTTTACAGTTCAATGTAAACCTATGGGAAACAAAAATCGCTGTACACACGCTGCGGAAAAACTGCACGGAAACGCAGCGGTTTACATTCCGCAGCATGTCACTTCTTTGTGCGGATTCCGCAGCAGTTTTACAACTGCTCAAATAGAAAATCGCAGTTGTAAAACTGCAGTGAAATGCGCAGAAAAAACGCGGTAAATCCGCCATAAATCCGCAGCGGTTTAGCACTGCGGATTTATCAAATCCGCAGCGGAAAAATCCGCAGAGGACCAGAATACGTGTGCACATACCGAAACCCTAACCCTACCCCTAACCCTACCCCTAACCCTAGCCCTAACCCTACCCCTAACCCTAACCCTAGCCCTACCCCTAACCCTACCCCTAACCCTAGCCCTAACCCTAACCCTAACCCTACCCCTAAGCCTACCCCTAACCCTAACCCTATTCTAACATTAGTGGAAAAAAAAAATTCTTTATTTTTTTATTGTCCCTACCTATGGGGGTGACAAAGGGGGGGGGGGTCATTTATTATTTTATTTATTTTGATCACTGTGATAGATTATATCTCAGTGATCAAAGTGCACTTTGGAACGAATCTGCCGGCCGGCAGATTCGGCGGGCGCACTGCGCATGCGCCCGCCATTTTGGAAGATGGCGGCGCCCGGGGAGAAGACGGACGGACCCCGGCAGGATCGGTAAGTATGATAGGGTGGGGGGGAGCATGGGGGGGGGGAATCGGAGCATGGGGGGGTGAATCGGAGCACGGGAGGGGTGGAACGGAGCACGGGGGGGGTAGAACGGAGCACGGGGGGGTGGAACGGAGCACGGGGGGGTGGAACGGAGCACGGAGGGGGGTGGATCGGAGTGCAGGGGGGGTGATCGGAGCACGGGGGGATGATTGAAGCATGGGGGGAGCGGACAAGAGCACGGGGGGGAGCGGAGCACAGGACAGAGGGGAGCCGGAGCAGTGTACCGGACAGATCGGGGGGCTGGGGGGGCGATCGGTGGGGTTGGGTGGGGGCACATTAGTATTTCCAGCCATGGCCGATGATATTGCAGCATCGGCCATGGCTGGATTGTAATATTTCACCCGTTATAATAGGTGAAATATTACAAATCGCTCTGATTGGCTGTTGAAAGTGAAACTGCCAATCAGAGTGATCGTAGCCACGAGGGGGTGAAGCCACCCCCCCTGGGCTAAACTACCACTCCCCCTGTCCCTGCAGATCGGGTGAAATGGGAGTTAACCCTTTCACCCGATCTGCAGGGACGCGATCTTTCCATGACGCCACATAGGCGTCATGGGTCGGAATGGCACCGACTTTCATGACGCCTACGTGGCGTCAAAGGTCGGGAAGGGGTTAATACGAGATGAATGCTGGGCTTGTTATGACTATGACATGTTCTGTAGCGGAGATACTTGTGTTAAATCTAGTAAGACTGAAGAGGTAGGACAGAATGGGTAAGCCAACCCCTTTTAGTGATGTCATCAGGATGAGCTATAAGTCTGCCAGGCACCCCAGCCTGCTGTCTGTCTGCTGGAGCCTATGTGAGTCTGACTTGAAGAGCTGTTCCTACGCTGTTTTGGGTTAGCTTCAGACCCGTTTAATCAAAGCTGGTGGCAGCATACCATGTGCGGGCCTTTGGGTGTCGTAGCGACTGCGGCGTTGATAATTATTGTTCCTGCCTGAGTGGAAGTAGTATATCGCCTCGCTGCAGCGTGCCCAATAGCCAGTACATAGCAGGCAGCCTTTCTGGCGACTAATTACCCTAGGTGCAGTACCTAATCTGACCTAAGAGTAAGGGGGGCACCAGAGAGCTGCAAGTTTCAAGTGGAACTGTAAGCGGGATATACATAAATCCCTGCAGTTCGTGGTATATTGAAGATCAGTGGGATACCTAAAATAAGCCCCTGCTGTAAACTAAGAGGTCAATAGCCTTGTGTGTGTTTTTTCATCACATTGTGGAGTGGACAGATAACTAAGATAAGCCCCCCTGCACATGTGATAGCCATCTGTTGGCCTAAAGTCACCTCGATCTGTGACGTGGGGGTGACGGTCACGGTGTGAATCGTGACAAATTGGTGGCAAGGCGGTGGGATATCTTAGCACATTAGTGATTTGGTTTGAGCAATCATTCCTCTCACTAAAAACTTGCAAAGTTCTTGCGAGAACTCTGCGCAAATAAGTTTGGAGAACGAACTCAGTGTTTATTAGTCCTCGGACAATTGTGTGTACTGGTAATTATCCCTTCCCTTTCTCTTCTGTCCTATCTTTTATTTGGCAACCATGGCTGCGAAAGGAGTAGCCTGGTACACCCAGCAGAAGAAGGACACTGTTGCTGGGATATGCACGTACCATGGCCTGAACCCCCAGGGTAAGACCAAGGCTCAAATGGTCGCTGAACTGGTGCAATTTGAAGCCGACCAAGCCAGGCCACAGAGCCCAGAGGCCGCAGAAGCCAGCACAAGCAGAGGTGGTGCTGCAGCAGAGGTTCAACCACTGAATGCCGGCCCTACTTGCAACCAGGGGAGCGCAGACCTCCTCCTGCAGCTGGCTCTGCAACAATGCTCCGCAGATGACCTAGAGAGACGTCTGCAGCAGGTCCTGCAATTCGAAGAGGCTGAGAGAGCCGAGCCGAAGGCTGAGAGAGCCGAGCGGGAGGCTGAGAGAGCCGAGCGGGAGGCCCAGGCCCAGCGAGCCGAGCGCCAAGCCCAGCGAGAACATGAACAGGAGATGCTCCGGCAGGGTGTGATGCCCTCCACCGCCCAGAGCCGTAAGCCCAGCAGCGCTCCGATACCGAAGCCCTGGCCCAATCACTTTCCTGTTATGGAAAAGGACGGGGACTTGGACACTTTTCTGCGGGCCTTTGAGAAAGCCTGCACAGAGTATCAGCTGCCTACTCACGAATGGGCACGGTACCTGACCCCAGGGCTGAGAGGCAAAGCTCTGGAGGCGTTTGCTGCCCTCCCTCAAGAACAAGATGGAGACTATGAGGCCATCAAGCAGGCCCTGATAGCTAAGTACCAGCTTACACCCGAGGTGTACCGTAGAAAGTTCCGGACCCTCCAACGTGGCCCACACGACAGCTACGGCGATGTGCATGGATTCAGGACCCACTTTGACCAGTGGACCCAAGGACTGTCAGTGACCACCTTTGCACAGCTGCGATACCTGATGATCAAAGACCAGTTCTTTCATCTTTGCCCAGCTGAGGTGCGACAGTTCGTGATGGACAGAGAACACAATGACGTGACGAAAGCAGCGCAGATTGCCGATGCCTATGAGGCCAACCGTAGATCGGAAGTGCGGAAGCCAGTCACCACCAGCTGGAGAAGGGGTAAGCCTGCAACCAATGCCAGTACCCCTGCCAGCCAACACACCAGAGGTCCTGTCCCCGTGGCCAACAGCACCAGTCCTACCACCGAACCTCGCCAGTGTTTCCACTGCAAGCGGACTGGTCATATCAGTCCCCACTGTCCAGACAAGCCGAAGAACCCCCCAGCCAAGGCCCCAGGGCCTAATGCAGCAGTTCTTTTGGTGGGTGGTGTGGTTGGGAGGGTGTGTGACAACGTACAGCACGTCACTGTGGGAGGCCATGTTGCTACAGGCCTCAAGGACACGGGGGCTGAACGAACCCTCATCCAACCCGAACTGATGGACCCTGAAGAAATCATTCCGGGGAAAACCCTAACTGTCACTGAGATTGGGGGCATCAGCTGTCCCTTACCAATGGCCCTGGTTTATATTGATTGGGGTGCCGGGAGCGGGGTGAAGGAAGTGGGGCTGTCTGATTTGCCCACTGATGTCTTGTTGGGGACTGATTTGGGGAGGATGTTTGCATACTACGTCCCTGACACCCCTCCCCAATCTGCTAATAAGGGTAACGTTAACCCTGATGATGATGATGATGATGGGAAATCGCATGTGTTACCTGACCATGCTTTATCTTGTACTGATGCATCTGATGACCATTTTTTCCCTAGGATTGATGGTGAAAATGTTGTACCTGTGCCAACTGAACCTGATAACCATTTTTCTGCAAAGGTTAATGTGTCCATAGGTACAGGCGTGCTCAGCCACGTCGATATGCGGAGTGAGACGGCTGAGGAACCCCTACAAGGGGCAAGTTTCGGTGCTACAGGAAATGGGGAAATGCATGGGAACCGTGAGAAAGGTGACGCCATGAAATTGATCAGTGCCACCGAGGAAGGTAACTGGCCCATAAGTAGCACTGCCCCTGGAGTGTTAGGGGTGGATGGGGAGGTAGAGCCCATAGCAGCGTCGGCTGATGGGTCTGTAGAAATCCCCGGGGAGATGGCCTACGTAGCTGCTGTCACCCGCAGTCAGAGTGCCCGGAACGCAGATAACTTGTCTGCCTTCCGGACCCTCCTCAGTCATTGCTGTGACTGAACCAGAGG